>NC_137268.1:46203810-46658810 GCF_053477335.1 Acartia tonsa
TATACTAAAACATATTTTTTCTCACGTTTTTTCCCATGCTCAGGGAAAAAAATGATACCAGGGGAAAAAATGACTACCTCGGGGAGAAAAATAGAATATTTACATCTACTATTTAAGGGGTCGTGTATGTGAGAATGAATATTTTTATTTGTTTTCAATCTTTTTGTTTTTCATAATGATTCAAAAAGCTTAACTGCTTTGGACTTTATAGTTCTTGTTTATTTACAAAATAAGATGAAGGTTTCGTGATTGTCATAACTAACAAATCAAATCCACTGAGTGCATCAATGTTTTTCATTTTTAAATCGGTTTTTGAAAACTGTCTTTACTTTTTAAAGGTTACTTAGAATTCATAATTTTCATTCAATGGAAAAAATAGATATTATTTGTATATTTATTTCAGTCTTTAAAATGCAATTTAGATAGAAGATTATAATATACAATGATTGCAAAAATTTATTACATTAAACATTTTAAATTTATGAAAAAATATTTATAGTTTCTTTATCCATAGTATGGGGGTCTGCTTTCTCCTCCATAACCTTAAAATCATATTTATTAATACTGCACAATAATGTTCTATTTATGGATATCTACAGTGTGTTTTTTTTATGAGAACTTTTTTGAAAGCAATTTTACCCCACTTATAGTTATCAGAATTTAATGATTAATGGCTTATTTTCTTTGTTTTTTAAGGCAATTAATAGAACAACAAAAAAATAATTAAGTTTTTATTTTAAAAAAAAGTAAAATCTAAAATTCAAAACTTAGGTATCAACATCTAAAAATGGTTTCAGCGCATTTTTCTTATGCTCAAATATTCAACTTTTTGCAAGAATGGCTGCAAAATACTTCAAAGTTTAGATATAGAGCTAAAAATGTATACAGATGCTATTAGGGACATGTACTAGAACATATAAAAGTTTAAAGGTCATATCTCAACCAGGGAGGGAGTACTGGCCCCCCAAAGTCTACTACAGAAAATCTAATTTTTTTCTCAGAAGATTTAGGCATAAGAAAAATGCGCTAAAACCATTTTTAGATGTTGACACATAAGTTTTGAATTTTAGATTTTACTGTACTTTTTAAATGAAAACTGAAATATTTTTTTGTTGTTCTATTAATTGCCTTAAAAAACAAAGAAAATAAGCCATTAATCATTAAATTCTGATAACTATAAGTGGGGCAAAATTGCTTCCAAAAAAGTTCTCATAAAAAAAACACTGTAGGAGGGGATAGGAGGTGATTTCTGTAACAATCAGGAAGCATTTTGAAACCTTAGCAACTCTATAATCATTATATAACAACAGAAAGCCAATAACAATAGTATATGCTGATAATTTTTTTGAAAATAATCTTTGATATGTTATAATTATTAAATTTAATTCAATTTTTAAATATATTTAATCCTAATATTTATCTTTTATCTAAAAAATTTGAAATAGATTTCAATAATTTTTTTTGTTTAGACTTGTTCATTTTCGTTTTAATATATTAAGCTTCGCTTTTATGGATGTTTCCATCTTTATATTGAGATCGTTCTGTGCCGACAGACAGAGATCTTGTTACTTTTACATAAGGATTACCTGGATTATATCCGGACCCACCACCTCCATAGTAACCTCCATTATATCCACCTTGTCCCCTCTTTCCACTCAACAAAGAACCTGTAAGAAACAATTGTCAAAAAAACACACAAAAAAAGATGAAATAGGATGTTGTCAACATTTAGGATATAATTTAATCATTTAGGTTTCATGATTTTTTTCAAAATCAATTCATATCTGTAATAAATAATAACGATGGCTGTCTGTCTGCCTGTCTGTACCGAAGAATCTCGCTATCCACTAAATCGATCGGGTTCTCCTCAACAGGGTAGCTTCTCATGGGTCCCGGGAAGGTTTATAACTATTTTGGGGGAGGGTAACACCATTTTCCCCAGAGAAATCGACAAAAATAAAAAGAAAACGCCGCCCTGCGGTCATTTTTGCAATCAGCTAAAAAAATAACTAACTTCATCTATCGGCGAAAAAACATTTTTGGTAAGTAACTGATTTTAAAATAGATTGAAAAGAAACAATTTTACCTGTCCCTAGAGGCTTCTAGTAATTATATAAAATGGTTAACAAAAATGATACATTGCAAAGTAGCACAACTAGCATAAATCCTGTCTGGCCACTACAATTTCACTTAGAAAAAAATAGATATAAACCTTCCGCTGACCTATAAGAAGCTACACTGTAAAGGAGAGCCATATCACTTTAGTGGTCAGTGAGATCCTTCGGTACACAGACAAACACACAGACAGACAAAGATCCTGTCACTTTTATATGATAATTATTTTAACTGTATGATAAATTAGACTTCGACACTGTTTGAAGTATATCATTCATGTTAAGAGCGAAGCTACTCCATAATTAGTCCTTACCTAACAGCAGACCTCCTCCTGCGCCTACCAGGGCACCTCCGAATATTCCATTCAGATTTGAGTTCTAATTTTTATACTTTATTATTTTTAGATAAAACAAAAAATATAGCGGAACCACCTTTTACCTCTTTGAAGAATAGCCTGAAACATACCCACGAAAAGTTAATGTTAATTGCTATTAACTGCCAATTCAGTATATTTATGAATCCTAAGAAACAGAAAAACAGACAGACAAACATCTAACTACAACAGAAATTCTTTTCTCTATGCATATTATGGTAAAATATCATAAGGCTGATAAAAGAATTATGAAGAGAATTTTTTCAGGGCAAAATATTTTTTACTCAACTGGTAAATATTTATTGGTATGGTATACATGTGTTTTACTGGACAGTTGCCCACTAATATGGAATAGTTATTTATTGTTTCGTATTATAGACAGCTTTCCGTTAATATGAAATAAAAATTATAGGATAGTGGCTAACAAAACTGCTTTTAATTTTAGGATTCCTTTAAAAATTCTTGGAAAATGGTCTATGATACGATGCTATACATATATTTTTAGTATGGCTGAGAACTTGATCTAATCCAGCAGACATTAATCAGTTTCAACGCCATACTGTAATAGTTATTTCTCGTATCGTATTATAAACGGCTTTCCGCGGATATAGAATGTACAATTATAAGATTAAAACTAGTTTTTTTAGCTCCGAGGTGCCGGTACGAAAAAACTATGTCTAGCATCGTATTATCCGGCACCTCGGGGCTAAAAAAACTAGTTTTAATCTTATGATTGTACATTTCTATATTCGTAGAAAACTGGATATAATACGATGCTAGACATAGTTTTTTCGTATGGATGAGAACCGGTTCCTATCCACCGGATTCGAATGAATACGAGAAATATAATTATAGAATTAAATACTATTAAAGTTAATAAAGTATATGTTTCCTGAAAGAACAATGGACTGCTATGAACTGTAATAGCTAGAAATGCTAACAGCATAAACAAACTTGATCTTATATTCATTTTCATCAAATTAAATTCTGAAAAAAAAATTTAATAAATCTTTAATGTCTTGTTCAATATATTTAAGAGCAAAGCTGTTCTATAACTAGAATCGGTCCGTACGTACGGCCGTCCGTCCTTAATAGATAGCTCTTGTAGTTAATTTAGGCAGATCGTATCGATTTCAAACTTTACACCATGATTCCTATAACAGTTGGGAACGATTTAGAAAGCTTGGCAATTCTATAAAATTTAATTTATATGCTGCGTATTCAGTTATGACACTCTACAAGTGTAAATGTTCGTTTGTCTTACCGTCTGATAAAAGTGCTTCGCCTTTATGAATATAATTCTTTTTAAATTATAATTCAGCTTAATCAAGGTTTATTTGAAGATGAAAAAATGCAATAACTTATTTGTAATGTAAGGTTGCGTGACTTTTAAATTGAATTTACATTTATTTTATAGACAGTTTTCCACGAGCGGCTGACAGCCTGGGCCAACAAATAAATCCTAAAAAAATATCCAATTTTTAACCGGTTTCAAATTAATTTAGAAGTTCGTAAAATTTTATAAAAATCTCAAAAGTTTATTATTTTTTAGTAGAAAATAAACAATACAAGTTTTTTGTTTTGTTTTTAAGTCAACGATTTTCAAGCTCCTGGCAATTAGCTAAATAAAATTGATTCCAAAGAAAGCTCTCCTAAAAAGCACAGACAGACAAATGTTATATTTCTTTCTTCTTATTATGTCAATTTTTCATATCACATGTTGGCTTCCTTTGTATAATTATTTTAATAAATTATTATTGTTGCACGTTTATGGACCTAGTTTTTCTTGTGATTGGTTTGCTTGTTTTGATTGCGCTGCACTAACTAATTAAGTAGAGTTTTTGGAACTGCTTTTATACATGTAAATATATGGTTTCTAAAAAAATCTTCGAATTACATAATAACATCAAAGTAAAAATGATAATTTACAGTGATTTTGATACAAATATTATTCATAGAAATCATTGTATTATTTTGTTTAATTTGTCATAGGCAAAGTTGCCATTTTTAAAAGGTACAACAATTGTCATAATCAAATACATGAAAAAATTTGACTGCTGTTGTTATACCAGAAGCTTGGAAATTATGATGATGAAACACAACAAAAATACTTTTCGCACCTTGGCTAAAACCCTTTTAGTTTTTACAAATCAAGTGAATTGATGAGACTTAATTTAACAAAATGTTAGGTTTTAACCATACCAAAAAATCAATCAGTGAGAAGAAAGAAATGAACAATTTCTAATGATAATTTTTACACTCCCCCCCCCCCCGAAAAAAAAAAGCTTGCACGTCCTTGACTCTAAAAAAAAAAAATATTCCAAAATATTTCTTTCCTTACATTCAAGAATTATAGAACAAGCTTAGCATATTTGAAAACAACTTGGCCACCATGAGCAAAAACCCAAGAAATTTTGTTTAATTGTTGACAGAAATAGAAACCAAGGTACTATGGTTGCTTTAGCAGGGTAAAGGTATATGGAAAATAATTTATAATGGTACCAAATTATGTGTTGAAGTTTCTATAAAGGACATGAATTTGGACGGTGGTATTGAATTTTGAAATTTATTTTTCTTGACAACAAAACAAATCCCTTAAACAAGGTATTTTGTATTTTGTAATTTAACATTTAATTTTGGAATTTATATATTAAATTTGATAAATTTCAAATTTCTTGGTAGAAAATCTAATGTTTTTTGGCCAACACTTAAAGTCTTGGAAAAGCCAACATCCGCGCTTCTGCATGCATCTATTTGTTTAGAGGTTGCTTTCCCACAAAGTTCCTGTCAACCACTAAACCCACCCCCTCCCTAAGTTTTAGATAAATAGAAAAGGAGAGGGTAGTTTTTGTCTTGAGCAAATGGGACTTCTATCTACGGTGCCATAACCATGTGGGGATACCCAGAATCCAAAATAACCTAACTCAACCTGACCTAAAGTAATAACCAAACAAACAAAACTCACCTACACGTATTTTAAATTTTTTTTAAAAAAGAGGACTGCACAGCACTGGTTGTTTGTGCTAGATAAGGCACTTAAAGTGAAAACGTCGTTGAGAATGAAGCTACTTATCAATTATTATTTAATCTGTTATAATAACTATATAAAGTTTCCATGAAAGCAATATAATAACGGAAACAGACAAAAAAAACTTTAATACTTTGTATTAAAGGTTGGGTTAACCCATTTTTTTCTCTTAGAAGTTTTTCGACTTTATATCAATGCGTAGCTCCGTTTGTAGTTGGACAAAGTGTCTCAAAAATCAGCCATGTGACGCCATATCTTTTATAGGGGCCTTCTTTCCTTCTTCTCCTTTCATAAAGATCATTTTTTAAGACATAACATGGATGATTTTTGAGACACCTTGTCACGCTACTTATGTTTGATAAATACTAATTGTTCTTGTTTAAATAAATAAACCAACAAAGCTGGAAACAGAATGAATAAAGGTAATTTTATTTATTTTAATTTTTCTAAATCATAATTTAAATTTAGATTATGCAGTTTTGTCATTTTTCCTTTGAAATTGTTGTATAATAATTTTTTGATAGGGGTAGAGGGGAAGGATTTTTCCTGGAGCGATTGGTGAGATCTTTTCCTACACACACACACACAAATAGACACCATGCAGGATTACACTAATAATTAAACTTATCCGTTTCCGAAGAAAGAATGATAATGTTTAAACTACTAAGAAATGACCAATCTATGTCAATATTTGTCTAGAGAAAGACACCACTTTTGGTACTTTTCCACAGGGGAACTAACAAGGAAGAGAGAATTGTATATAAAATGAGAATTTAGCGTCAAATTAGCTGGCAATTAAGGACTTTAATTATTGGTCAGTTCGTTCAGTTGGAGGGGATGGGAAAATGGGATGGATGCGGGGTATTGTTATCTTAGCCAGCTGCAAGCAACACTATAGAAAATATCGGAGTAAATACACAGATAATCTGGTGCAAACCCAAGTATTAATATATTGATTGAGGGGGGAGGGGATATTGGACTGTTAATAACACTAGTTATTACAACCATGTTTTTCGTTAGCTCACAAACTTTTGGTACTTTTATTAAATTTCTATTGGTTGGTTCCACACTAGCAGTGTCATGTCCAAGCTTTTCGACATTGTAAATTATTAAAAAACTAATACTCTTTAATTTTTGGAACCCTTTTCAATAAAGAACTATTGTGAATATTATTTATCGAAGGAAATCCTATTCACTTCGGTGATTCACTATCAAATTTGGGTGTCCGAGATGAGGAATTGTTTTCAATAAAACATTTAGAGTTATAAACAAGATCAAAAATGGTCAGATATACGTAGATATATTTATCATTTATACGATTTAAAATAGAATGAATAATATGAATTGAAATTACAAAGAGAAAAGGAGAAGGAGAAAGGAAATAAGAGGTTAAAATTGAATTGGACCCTACTAGTTTGAACAAACCAATCAAAAAGATTTTTAAATTTTAGTAATCAAAAAGGAAAGACAAAAACTTGGGAAAAATCCACATAGGCATTATGGAACATACTTAAGAACAGATTTTTGTTGTTGAAGTCATTTAGGTTATGGGATGTAGAATATACTTGGATATTATGGCACGTAAGGAGTTGTTGTCAATTTAGCTTGCTAACATGAAACTTTTTATTGGTAAGTTCGTTTAACCAGTATGAGGTGAGGGGAAAGGGTAAAGGAGGATTTCTATATTTAAACCGCGCGCTGCATGTTTCACTTCATTACAGAACATGAAATTCTGTTGTAGGATCTAAGAAGTAATATATCCAATTTTAGGATAAAACTTTAATATAACTTATCCCATATCCTAGCAAGTAATTGTAGAACAAAGACATTTACTAAACTTTTATCTAGTGTTGATTATTTTTATAAAACTTATGATATAACAAGGATGACAACATCCATAAAAGCGAAGCGCTGAAACGGTAGGACAAACGGACATTAACACTTGTATTGTGTAAGAACTGAATTATCAGAGCATAAATGTATACGAGTGCAAAATTGTAAGTAATTTGTTGAAAAACTGCTTGATACAGAATAATGTTTATGGACATTTACATTTTAATTAAAGACTTAATTATAGAGTTGCTTCGCTTATAATATTGATAATCAGATAAAAATCAGATCAATCAGATAATTAGATCACATAAAAATTTGTTGTTAAAGAAGTAAAAAATCAAAATGTTTAAAATGGACGTAAGGACATTTTGGTAATGATTATAGAGTTTCTAAATCGTACCTAACTACTACAGGAATCACAATGCAAAGTTTGAAATCAATAGGACAATTCTAACATCCCTAAATTAACGAAAAAAGCTATCCGTTACGGACGTACGTACGTACGGACGGACGGACGGACCGACCCTAATTATAGAAAAGCTTCGCTTTAAACAATTTAAATAGAAAAATAAAACGATTCTACTCGAAAATATAAAGTTTAAGAATAATTATTTATCACGTCGTATTATAGACATCTTTCCGCGGATATTGAAATAAAATTTTATAGTATTAAAACCAGTTTTATTAGCCCTGAGGTGTTCAAGGCCATGGCTACAAAAATTGGTATTCGTCTTATGATTTTTATTTTAAGTCTA
The DNA here is from genome assembly GCF_053477335.1 of Acartia tonsa. NCBI lineage: Eukaryota > Metazoa > Arthropoda > Copepoda > Calanoida > Acartiidae > Acartia > Acartia tonsa. The sequence goes on from NC_137268.1 coordinate 46,211,915, forward strand.
AACAAAATAGGAAGTAGATTTGGTGCAAAACTGCTTAACTACAGGATAGTGTTTAAGGACATGCTTAAATTTTTAGGGCTTGATTACAGAGTTGCTATGCTAATAACATTGTGCCTTATTGTAATAGGAATGAGTATTTCAAAAATCAAATGAATAGGATAATTATATAAAATACAATTATTGTTAACAAATTAAAAAACAACATCTTTTTAATGGACGTACAAACTTTCTGGTAACGTTTATAAAGTTGCTATGCTTTCTAAATCGTTCCTTCTGTTATAGGAATCATTATGCAAAGTTTGAAATCGATAAGACAATTCTAACACGTCTAAACTAACGAAAAGAGTCAACTGTTCCAGACGTACGGGTTGGACGGACTGACCGACCCTAATTATAGAAAAGCTTTTAATATTGTTTTATTTACTTTTAATGATTTAGAAACATATTTGAATGTGGGATAAAAACAAGATGCCTCAAATGTCCTAGAAACAGTACTTAACATTTCATTTCTTGCCTCAAAAATCAAACATTTTTGCAGCTTGAGAATTTAAACTGACATTTTTAGTGGATACTTTTAGATCAAATCCTTAGATCTTTTAGTAGTGAAGCTAGTCTATAATTCAAAAAGTTCGACTGTCTGTTCGTTAGAATTTATTGGTTGCTATTCAAAATAGAAATTTGTAGTTAAGATTGTAATAATGTATATAACAATAAGCATCCATCCTATTATATAAAGTAGTAAGCTTTTTTGTCTGTAGTGAAGAATCTCACTAATCGCTTTACTGATATGGTTCTCCTATACAGTGACGCTTTTTATGGGTCCCAGGATGGTTTTAGGATATTTTCTGCCCTTCCATAATCATATCCCTTCGAATATAAAGCCCCTAGTTGCTAGGGGCACAGGCGCTAGTATTTTAAAATTTACTGGGTCTGACAGGAATTACCTTGAAATAAATCATATTTTACAATATATTTGATTTTTTCATAATATAATTTTAAATGACATTTCTTTTGGGATGGGTATCAATTATATATATGCAGCATAATTACCTTATTTATTTCTATGTAGATAGAAACCTTTAAACTTTAAATAATGTTTGTTTTAAAATAATATTTCACTATGGCAATATTAGAATGAAACTACCAAATATTAAAAAGATTATTTAGACATTTGTAGTTGTTATCGTTCATAGCCATATCCCCTTACCCCTGATCACGCATTACGCATATCCTACAAAAACCTATGATTAACAATGAAGTTTGGTATCGAAATTCAATTCCAATTTTCACTTTTATAGAGCAGAGACCAATACTTTACATGCCTTTAAATTGAGATACATTAGATTTTAAAATTGAAAACGAAGACAGTCGCTCAAAAAAATTCTGACGTCATAAAAATGAGGGATGAGGAGAGGAGGATTGGTAAAGAAAACCCCTAAAAAGAGATGGATTGGATAATCCCTCCATTTTATGACGTCATATTCAGCGTCCTCATCGGTTAAATACGATTTAGAAGCATCTGATTTTCGGAACATTGATTCCTAGGAAAACAAGGTATCAAGTCCTAAAAAATTTGTTTTTTATTTTTTGATATAACTAACCAGGAAGGGCGGACTTTAATTGGATTTAACTTTTAAATACAAAGGTACATATTTTTTGCTTAAACACAATGGATACTTGTCATTAACTTTTACTGTATCAAACAAATGGGGAAAATTACATATTTAGATTATTTTCGACTTTATTTGTCTAATATTTAACCTATACCTAGAAGTTGAACAAAGTTTTAATGTTTTTTCCAATAAATTTTACCTCAGTAGGCCTTTCACAAAGAGATAGACAGCTGAAAAACATACACACATTGAAACAAATATTGTAACGGATAGCTCTTAGTTAATTTAGACATGTTAGAATTGTCCTATAGATTTCACACTTTGCATAGTTATTCCTTTGGTAGTTAGGTACGATTTAGAAATATTTCTAAAGATTTCTATAATCAAGTCCTAAAATGTAAACATTATCCTGTATTTTTAATTGCACTGACACTCTACAATTGTGTATGATCCTTTTTCCTACCCTTTCAGAGCTTTTATGGGTGTCATCCTTGTTTTTTATGAAGCAAAGAATTAAGCAAACGTCTAAACCTATCAGTTGTTTCTATTCATGGAAGCTTCATAAGATCTATTATTGGTATAAATTATTTTAGAGTAAACATGGTATGCAATTTCTATTAATTTTCAATTACGATTGGGCTCTGATTTTCAGGGAATATTCCTTTTTATCATACATGGTAGGCAATTTTGCTGGGGGGGAGGGGGGGGGGGGAGACACCCGAAACTGTAAATATAAAGTGGTTAATATCTGAAGAAAGAAAATAAGCTTTTCTGCTAGTCTAAAATTATTAACATTCAACCTCATCTGGTTCGACCATAAGAAATAGAAAACAACATAGTCTTTCGTGCAAAGAAATTTCAAGCCCTGCTTGATATTCAAAAGACATTTACATCGAATTCACCTAAATTTTTCTAGTAACTGTAATAAATCTTCTTTTATACCCTCAAGGGATGGAGATTGGCCAATTGAAGAGAATTCAAGATATCGGCAAAATCCAAGTTTGAATAATTGCAATTTAGGTCATCAAATCATAAAAATCTGTTAAGTGGTTATCGAGATCCTTTGGTACAAACAGACAGGCAGACACATGTTACTTTATAAAAAGGACTAGTGGTTGCGCTCCTAGCATCTAGAGGGTTTGTATTCTAAGGGGTAGATAATACAGAAAAATACCCAAAAAATATCCTATCCTATCCTATCATATAAAGTAGTAAGGGTTTTTTGTCTGTCCCGAAGGATCTCGCTAACCGCTGAACTGATATTGTTCTCCTTTACAATAAAGCTTCTTATAGGTCCTAGGAAGGTTTTAAACTATTTTTGGGGAGTGTGTCTTCACCCCCCTCCACGCACTCCCCCCCCCCCCCTCAAAAAAATATTTTTTTACTCTTTTAAAACCCAAATTTAAAATGAGATGGGGTCGAGCGTTGAGTGCCCCTAGAGTCTTCTAGGGGCGTAGCCGAAAGTATCTAAAAAGAGTATTGCATTAAACCATCACGGGACGATTCCTCTAAAAAACCTTACTGCTTTATATGTTTGATGCTACTAATTGAAAAATAATACACTTAAATTGTTTATTTGTTTGTTTTAATTGCAAAAATTGCTCCGGAGATAATTTATCTTGTGTCAGGGTTTGAAGATAAGTATACATGATAAGAAGCTTTTTACAGTGACTATTAAAATAAGTCATTTTTTATCTTATAATACAAAGTAGCTTGATGTCTGTCTGTCCGTCCGTCCGTCCCTTAAGTTCTCGGTAACCACTGAACCGATCGGATTCTACTCTTCAGGGTATATACCTAATGGTCCTGTGGTGGTTTTAACCCTGACAGATCGGGGGAAGGGGGGTCATATTGTTTCAATAGTTTTTTCATATTGTTTCAATAGTTTTTTTTTTGTCATTTTTTTTGTAGGTAAATTAGAGAGTTGTGACTTCATGACTTTTTAGGTTTAGTAATTATACGTCGGCAAAAGTGGATCTTATAGGGATATCTGGTAAAGCTATTTTTTTAGGGGGTGGGACACCCCAAACCCTCCCAAAATTGAAAATCCCCCCCCCCCCTAAAACAACAATTCCTGGGGAAACTACTTTTTTTTAATTACCTCATGGGGCAAAGCCCCTAGAGGCTAGGTACGAAGCCGCTAGTAGGAACTATAAAGAGCTTCACCTAATAAAATTATATATAAAAGTAGAGCAGCAATAACATATAGGTTTAGGTTAAAAGCATTAAATATTTATCTATAATACAAAGTAGCTTGATGTCTGTCCGTCCGTCCGTCCGTCCGTCTGTCTGTCTGTCCGTCTGAAGCTTAAGATCTCGGTAACCACTGAACCGATTGGATTCTACTCTTCAGGGTATATACCTATTGGTCCTGTGGTGGTTTTAAGCTATTTTCTTGGGGGGTGGGACACCCCCAACCCCCAAAAAATGAAAATTTCCCCCCTCCCAAAAAAAATTTCATATTTTTTTTCTAATTTTAATGTTTTTTTATATTTTTATATATTTTTATTAATTTTTATATTTTTTTTATACTTTTTTATATTTTCTTTATATTTTCAATTATTTTTCTTCTTTTAAATTTCTTTTTTTCTTTTAAACTTTGTTTTATCAAATTCAAAAAGATTGTGAAAACTTCCTTCTCCTGTGGGGGTGAAGCATCAAAAAGACTAATGGCAAAGAAATTTTAAAAAAATAATAAAAAAAGTAAAATTTCAAAGGTTTTAAATAATATAAATCAATATAAAAAGTTATAAAGAGTTATAAAATGTTATAAAGAGTTATAAAATGATATAAAGAGTAATAAAATGTCATAAAATACAAAAAATATCTAAAAATATGTAAACAAAATTTATAAAATTCTTCCTGAACCTTCAGAAATAAAGCCCCTAGAGGCTAGGGGCGAAGCCGCTAGTATTTAGGTAAAGTAGTTAGATTTTTTGTTTGCCCAAAAGATCTACATTTTGTGAATGGATTTTTAAAATCTATTTAATTTCAAAATTCAAGTCCTGAGATGGCTTTAGACTATTTTTCTGTCCTCATCCTTTCCCTTCGAATATAGATCCAATAGATGCCGGAAGCTTAGCCGCTTGTATAACATGCAAAATCTGCAAAAAATTAGCAAATGAGGAGAGAAAAGGAAAATAACTAGAGAAAAGTTATTTATCGCCTTGCATTATCGACAGCTTTCCGCGAATATTAAAATGAAAAATTTAAAGATGAAACCAGATTTGTTAGCCCCCAGAGGCTGGTATTGGTTTTACATTTCTTATTTTAATATTCGTTGCAAATTGTCTGTAAGATAATACAATACATGATGTTTCAGTATGGCTCAGAACATACAAATACATATCCTTATATCTGAAATATTGAGTAAAGCTATAGTGACGCTGATTAATGACAAAAATGAAGAGTTAGGAGTCTGGACAAAAATTCAGGAGACACTCGTTGTGTGCAGTTTCTTTGTTTATTGACCCATTTTACAGAGATATCCTTATATAAAGGTAACAGGATGTCTGTCTGTTTATCTGTTTATATCGAAGGATCTCGCTAACCACTGAACTAACATGCATGGTGTAGCTTTTAATAGGTCCTGGAAAGGTTTGTAACTATTTTGGGGGAGGTTACCCACACCCTCCCAAGAGAAACCACCCTAGAAAAAATATCCTTCAATATCATAATGAAAGTTCAATACAGGAAGAGAGGTAAAATTGGACTGTAAGTTATAATTGTACCTTTTTTTTATTTTTCAAAAATTTTGGTTAAATTAAAGGAATTTTTTGATTGGTTGGTTCAGAACTATCTATTAATAATAACTATACTTTTCAACTAATTATTTTAATCTACGCTAGGGGTAATTTAGTTTATCATCATAGAGAATAGATTTCAATTGATTACTCATTATCTTATCCGCTTTAAAACGTTCATATAAACTACGATAAATAAGAGTTTCCCATTTGAGCACAAATTTTAGAAACAATAGCACAATGTCAAAATATTTTGCTCGAAAGAATTTAGACATAGTTAATCAATACGGGTTGTGTCATTTGTTAGTAATTTCCCAATTTGTTGATGGACCAAGAAATTCAACAATAAAGAATACATCATAAGTAGGTAGATGTAATGCCATTATACCATCGCTTATATCAATTATGTCAGCCATTTTTATCAAAGCCCTATAGTCAATGTGAATATTGTCCCCAAAAAATCCAAAAATTAAGTCAGCCATGATCAGTGATCATTTGATATTGATATGGAATGTCAACAATTTTGAAAGGACAGACAAAATATTGCACTGTTATTATAGCAATGTAAGTTTGTAGTCATAAGCTTACGTCCACTTCTATGAAATGTCATATTAATAGCTACATAAGTAATGTCAACAAAAAAAATTCATCTTAAGAAAATAATAAATTTGAATGTTAATAATGTATCAGCTGAAAGAACAACATCACCTATATGAAAGCCATATAGAAAGCATAATCTGCATGTCAATCTATGTTTTGTAAGGGGTACTTCAAATGTTAGAACTACTCGAGAATGACACACTGAAAACTGTCCCGAATTTGTATTAATTTTGAGGAACAAGACTCCAGTGACGTCATATTTTTCTTTCCCGAAAAAGGGAAGGGGGGAATCTTCAAAAAGGATGGTGAAAACCCCCTTTTCTCCCATCTCTTTTTTCTTCCCCCTTCCCTTTTTTTTCTTTCCCCCTTCCCTTTTTCAGGAAAGAAAAATATGACGTAACTGGAGTCTTGTTCCTCAAAATTAATACAAATTCGGGACAGTTTTCTGTGTGTCCTCAAGAACTAGCTAAAGGTAATATATATAGAATATTAGTGGCTATATTGACAGGGTAAAAATTATCATCAATTAAGGTTGCTAAGATGGAACTCGTTTTTGGTCAGTTCATTCAGTAGAGTGGAGGGGATTGGGTAAAGGGGTAGCATTAATTTAACCTGCTGCAAGTGTCACTTTATTAGAGAACGAAAAGTGGACGATTTTTTATACATAATGTATTCATAAAAATCGGGTATAATATCTAGCTAACAATATATATTCATTCCTCAGGTTAACAAGACTTTTATGAATAGATTATGCGTGACAAGTCGTCCATCTTTCATTCTTCTGTGTTGAAAAAAGATTTAGAGCACCCTTTCATTCACAGGTGTCCACAAAAAAAAACAAATTTACATTTTAGCAAGAATGACTCAACTGTTAAATTTGCCCTCGTGAAGCCTGGAGGATTTTTAGTACGAATAATTTTACACATGGGAAAAAGCAAGTCTTATCTTGGCCTATGAACGAATGCCCTGTAATTAATTGTTACTAAAGTATTTGCCTTTATCGGATTTTTATAGAGATAAGGTCCCTAGTGGTTCCTCTGTGTACTGAATTAACAGGATGCCTGCCTATCTATTTGTGTGTCTGCTAAATGATCGTTTTAAAATTCTCAGGAAAGTTTTACATTGGGTAAGTTTAAGGAATGATTTAGTGATACGCATTTCTGCCCCCCTACACTTGAAAAAGATATTTAAAAACAAGGATGACAACATCCATGAAAGCGAAGCACTGAAACGGTAGGACAAACGGACATTAACACTTGTATAGTGTCTAAACTGAATTATCAGAATATAAAAGTATAAGAGTCGAAGCAAAATCGTAAGTAGATTTGTTGAAAAACTTCTTGATACAGGATAATGTTTATTGAGTTTATGGACATACTTACATTTTTAGGATTTGATTATAGAGTTGCTTCGCTTAAAATATTGTTCTTTGTTGTCCCAGGAATCAATATACCAAAAATCAGATCAAACGGATAATTAGATCACATAAAAATTTGCTTTAAAAAAATTAGAAAAATCAACATGTTTAAAATGGACGTACGGACATTCTGGTAATGATTATAGAGTTGCTACGCTTTCTAAATCGTACCTAACTACTACAGGAACATCATGCAAAGTTTGAAATCGATAGGACAATTCTAACATGCCTAAATTAACGAATAAAAGCTATCTATATCGGACGGACGGACGGACGGACGTACGGACCGACGTACGGACCGACCCTAATTATAGAAAAGCTTCGCTTTTAAAAATTGAATTAAAATATATGTGTAAATCTCTGAATTTTTAAAAAACAAAATGCAAAATTTTCAGGGAACCAAAACGACATTTGAATAAAAAGATATCTATTTATTGCTATTTTGTTGTCCAAAGTTTTTCTTCTGTTTTGTATTAACATGTCTCCTCACATACTTATTTCCCTTTATCAACAATCACATTTCTGACATAATATGACAGTAGCTGCTTTTTAAAAGTAAAGCTTTTTACACATTTAGGGTCGGTATGTTCGTCGGAAAAGATTGGCTATAATGGTTTACTTGTTACATGTTAAAAATATTCTATAACTGCATCAAAAATCTATTTTTTCACCATAAAGTCTTCAAGTCCATTTTTAAATTGCAGATTTAAAAAAGCTATTTTTGCATAAATATTTAATAATTATAGCATAAATGGTGAATCATAGGATGATTAGGCAATTAAGTTAAAACTTTTAGTTCGGAATTATAAATATAATTATGTTTCTTCAAGTTATGTCACTCAATAATTGTAAATGTCCGTTTGTCTGACTGTCTCTTTATGTAATTATTAAATTGCTAAAAATAACTTAAATTTAAAGAAACCTAAACAATTTTGGTATACAGAAATTAAAGTTATTACGATTTATTATATTGTTTTCGAAATTTTACAAAAAAAAACTAACTATTATATTAAAGCCTTATACTTTTATGTATAATTTCTAATAAATATTTTATTAAGGTCAAAACAACATTAATAGCACGTATTATATTTGTTTCATGTTTTGGAGAAAATTTTATATTTTTATGAACATTAGATTTAGAAAATAGGCTTCTTCACTAATAAAATTGCTCTCCTAAACAACTCCTTTTGCTTTACGCTTTGCTTCTACTAATGTTGATTTTCTTGTCTTTTTAGAAAGTATTGTAGGAATTGCTTCTTGAAATTAACGGCCATAGCATCTGAAAATGTAGCGTGTAATAATCTGTATAGCCATTTACGAGATCTTCCAGCACACATACAGACAAATACATCCTGCTACTATATAGAATACTAGCGGCTAAAAGCCTCTAGGGGCACTTAATGAGGGAGAAGTCGTCCACCCGCATCCCCATTTTTAATTTTAGTTTTTAAAAAATCTTTCATTTTTTGGGGGGGTTATGAGGCGATTTTTATTGGGAGGGCGGTGTTACACTCCCTCAAAATTTTCCTATTACCTATGAGAAACTACCCGGTAAAGGAGAACCATATCAATTAAGTGGTCAGCGAAATCTTTTAGATACAGAGAGATATCCTGTTACTTTATTATAAGGATAATTGTAACAAAAAATTATTGGTGGGAAAAGATTCTATTCCGACCTTGTTCTAGTTTTAATTACCCCTCGATGTTTGATAGAGATAATGCATATGAAAGAAAGAGAGAATTTAATTCTTTACAGTTGTTAAATATTTTGTAAAATAAACAAGGATGATTAATTTATTAGAAGAGATACTCTTTCAAACAAATATAAAAAATTAATGCAAAAATAGTTTTGTTAGCCCCGAAAGGCCGTAGGTCGAGCTAACAAAACTGATATCAATTTTATGATTTTTTATTTTATCATTCGTAGAAAATTGTTTGTAATATGATATTTATGATTGTTCAGTATAGCGGAGAACCACTTTTGATCCAATTAAATGTTTTGGAAGCTAAACTGGAATAGTTATTTGGGTTTTTCTTTTTAATATTCATAGAAAAATGGCTATAATTAGGTGCTATACATGATTTTTTCATTATGGCTGAGAAAAAGTTCTAATCCATCGGATATTAATCGGTTGTCGGTTTCAAAGTTATACTGAAAAAAAACTTTTATAATGATTTGATTTTTTCATTTTTGTATGTGACAAGGAAAGTTTTCTCGTTCTTTTAGCCCGTGCCTTTGGCATTTCGGGACTGAAAAAGACTTGTTTTAAACATCATTTGACGCAAACATAATTTTGTTTATAATATTTATTCCTACTTCAGCTAAAAATGTATGAAAGGATAAAATCTAGAAACAATGTACAAAAATTTTTTTTTTTTGGGGGGGGGTAAAAAAAGTTTACCCCTGCCAACAGATTTCAAGGGGGATAATTACCCCCCCCCCCCCCACATCAAGCAAATTTTACCCCCGGGGTAAAAATTTTTGTGGGTTAAAAAAATTTGCGGCGCGTTTCGCGCGAAATTTTAACCCCCCCCCCCCCCCAAAAAAAAATACCTCTCCCTTACAAAAATTTTACCCCTCCCCAAAATAAAAAGCTTGGACGCTCCTGCACAGATAGATATACAATCAAACAGACATACAACGTTTTACAAGGACAAATCTTTTGTAAAGAGCCTAAAACAAATTCATTATTTTGTTTACTGAAAAAGGTTTAAAATTTACTTCAGTTTTAAACGGAATATTCTTACTTTATGATATTAGGACAGATTTTAAAGATTCTTATTTTAGCAGGAAAGTTTGTCAAATTTGGTAAATAAAACAGCAAACAAAAATAATTTTCGGGTATAGTCCCTTTCGTAACATCGCACCTTATGGGGCGATTCTTCGCATTTTTCACAGTAGCTTTTCTCCTATTTCTAGCCATTGCGGGGGGCTCTAACCCTGCGGGGCCAATTACCTAATCCTGTGGGGCAATCAGCTAACCAAATATAACCTAACCTAACATAAAAATAACCTATAAAAAAAAAAAATTTTAAAAATACGACGAATCGCCCCTTATGGGTCGATGTTACGAAAGGGGCTATTCCCTAATTTTCTCTAAGCAAATTACATTCCTAAGCCTGAAGATGCTATGGGCGAAGCAAATAGTTCAATAAATAGTAACAAAAGAAAAAATTCAAACAAAAACCCCTAACCGCAAAAAAACTATCACTCATTTTCTCTCTCTCTCTCTCTCTCTCTCTCTCTCTCTCTCTCTCTCTCTCTCTCTCTCTCTCTCTCTCTCTCTTTCTCTCTGTCCCCCACCTTTCTCCCCCATTTACTGAGTGACAACGTATTTGACCGGAAAGCGATCCTTTATCTACGGTCCATCCGCGATCTAAAAATATGGATGTCTTAACATACTCACAAAAACTCCGAAAAAGGTATACAAATTTATCACTTCCAAGTATCGATTGAAAAGAACCACTTACTTTATGCCAGTATCAGTTTATGCCAGGAGAAACCCCAAGGGCTAGTGCCTACTAACGGTAACAACGCATTTAAATTAAGGAGCGGTATTATGTTAGTTCATATTTTAATTATAATAACTACTTTTTTATATGTGAAGGTTCTTTTTATTTTTTTATTTGATAATATTAGAAGTAGGATTTAAATTAGTTTTTTTTTTTTTAACTATAAGCAATATTATCAACCTGATTACATGCTATCAATTAACATTTGTTATAATGTATGGAGACTCATCTAGAAATTATGCACAATTGTTCCGTTCTCTTTAATTTCACCCTTTCTCATTATTTTCAGTGTTTCCACAAAACGGTCATAAAATTTAGGACAACGTTTCATACCTTTCTCTCCTTGAACTTGTTTAAGCTCATATAAAATTACCGGTTGATTATCTAGATTTGCATAATGTTTGAATAATAATTCACAAAATTGTATTATTATTCATTGTTTCATTCAAAGATTTATCCACCCCCTTATAATAAAATAACTCCTATCCTGTTGTTTATATTACACCGCCTAAAGTTTAATCATGGTTTAAGGGGGTGTCAAAAATCGTGAATTTAGTGTAAAACTTATGTATTTTTTTACTATTAATTCCTAGGAGGATAAGGAATAATGTTGTAAGCAAAGCCTCTCTTTTGAATTAAGTTTTAAATTAGAAGTAAAGCAACTCTATAATTACAAATAACTTGGGGCTAACTCTAGTCTTATATTTTTTCATTTTAATCTACGCAGAAAACTGGCGATAATACGCTGTGATAAATAACTATTCTAAACATGATATGACATTTGGGCAATTAAAAGTAAGTATATAATCACATAAGTAGGAAAGAAGCTGCGCTAATTACAGCAAAACGTGACTCAAACTTTTATTTTAAGGAAACACCGTATGATAGACATTGAAGGATTTTAAAAAGTTACATACATTATGCGCATACAATATTGCAATTTTATTAGCAAAAATAATATCTTACACACGTGGTATTTTCAATTAAAAAAAAAATGATTGGAAAGAACACTAAACTGTAATATTTTGTCCAAAAAAATATTAGCCAGGTGACACAGTTTCTCAGTTGGCGCTAAAATTAACTAATCATATTCTTATGACAAATTAGACAAGCGATTCGTTCCTTTATTGGCGAATTATTAATTCGGAAATTTTAAAGTTGTGTAATCTGGCTAATATTAAGTTGTACATTACAGCATTTTTTGTGAATTTGAATGTAAACAAGGATGACAACATCCATAAAAGCGAAGCACAGAAACGGTAGGACAAACGGACATTAATACTTGTATAGTGTCAGAACTGAATAATCAGAATATAAATGTATAAGAGTCAAAGCAAAATTGTAAGAAAATTTGTTGAAAAACAGCTTGATGCAGGATAATGTTTATGGACATACTTACATTTTAGGACTTGATTATAGAGTTGCTTCGCTTATTATATTATACTTTGTTGTCCCAGGAATCAATATACCAAAAATCAGATCAATCGGATGATTAGATCACATAAAAATTTGTTGTTAAAAAAGTAAAAAAATCAACATGTTTAAAATGGATACACGGACATTTTGGTGATGATTATAGAGTTGCTTCGCTTTCTAAACCGTACCTAACTATAAAAGGAATCACCATGCAAAATTTGAAATCGATAGGACAATTCTAACATGCCTAAGTTAACGAAAAAAGCTATCCGTTACGGACGTACGGACGTATGGACGGTCGGACGTACGGACGGACCGACCCTAATTATAGAAAAGCTTCGCTTTTAAAAAGTATATCGAATAAATAAGCATGATATTTGGCACTTTTGGTAAACACATTTCTCGCTACTTTCGTCAAATCAATCTTTTTACCGCGCTTCCGCGAGGGGCGCGCTAAGCCGGTCGTTTAAACCGAGGTTTCTTTTAAGCTGACGCCGATGTTTAACGTTAGTATACGGCGAAGAGGGGAAAAGTCAACAGCCTACTCTTTTATAAGAATACTCACAAAACAACACAGACATGGGAAAGTAAGTTTGTTCATTTTTAAAAGCTATATTTATAAAATGAAAGAAAAAAATAAATTTATTGTTATCTGTTCTTCTATTGAACTAAACCTCTCAATATATCTTTTTATCGTTTACCTTTTCCTAGTTTCTCTTAAAAGGGTGAAGTATCCTCCTCCAAAATAGTTATAAACCTTCCCCTAAGAACACCATCGGTTCATCGGTTGGAAATCCTTTGCTGCACAAACAGTCGCACAGAACTTCAGAACTTCCAGACAAAGTTCATGCAATTTAAGGGTGGGTTGTCTGCAATTGTGCCTAAGGACATAACATAAAGGCACTATTAATTTAATCTAATAACTTATTTATTTCTTATGTGTCTAGGGGCAGAAATGAGGCGGAGGGGTTCTCCCCCGAGCAGTTGGAGATGTACAAAGAGTGCTTCAAGCTCATGGACATCAACAAGGCATAGTTCAACATTCATTGATAACTTCCTAAAAGCATATATTTGAGAAAGTTTAATAGTGTTATATTTGGAAAAGTTTGAATTTATATCAAAAAAAACAATTTTGTTAGTATTCAATTCTAAATAAGTATCATAAAGCACTTTAAAGATTTTTTCTCTTAATAATTTTAAGTTTTACGGTTTTTTAGGTAATATAAAAGTATCTTAAGTTTATAGAGTTTTTGTATTGGCTAGCTAAATAATGCTTGTTAAGCTTTCTTAGCATATTAATAGATGACTAAAGTGTTTCAAATGGAAAAATTTTAATTGTTTTTTTTAAATTCATGTTTATCAAAAAACAAAATAGCTGTACATCATTGAGACAGAAATACATACACAGATAGCAGAGAGAGATAGGGGACAATTAGCTGTTTATTACACTCGTCCCCAAACTTTTATAATAACGTTTTCTTATTGCTTGTCTTAACAACTTTGGGGACTTAAGTGGTTTTTAATTAGTTGGTTTATTAAGTTGAGTGTTTAAACGTTCTTCAGGTATTCAAGTGTTCTTCATTGAGGATGTAATAATACATTAATTTAACAGCCATCGAGGTGAGGGACACCCAACTAAAAATAACATATTCGCGCATGTAATAAAGATTAAAAATGAACGTTGATTATCAAACAAGGACGGCAACATCGACAAAAACGATCTGCGTGGAGCCTTCGACAATGTTGGTGTCCTCATGACAGAATCTGAGCTGGATGACCTTCTCGGTGAGATTGGCGGACCCTGCACTTACGACAACATGGTCAAAATGTTCCAGGTTTGATTTAGATTATACCGTATCATTGCAGTAATCTTCTTTCACGTCAAACTTAAAAATAAAGAAATAGTGGTTTATTTATCACATCAAATTATAGATAGTTTTATGCTGAGAAAAATATAAGAAAATTATTTTTTTTAAATATATATTCATTAATTACATTCCAATTAGAGGAGTTTTGATAAAATAATTTTCTACTAGGTACAAAAATGTTTATTTTATTTTTGAATACTATCGGGGACGCCCCTAGAATCTATTGGATCTGTATTTGAAGGGAAAGAGAGGGAAGAGAAAACCAAATTACAATTGTTACATTTACATATTAAGCTTAAGACGAAAATTAAAATGGCCGGATATCCGGCCCAACCCTAATATTTATACTTAATACAGGAGAAGCTGGCTGGTGAGGGAAACGACTCTGATGACCTTATCATTCAGGCTTTCAGTGCTTATGACATTGAGGGTAAGATTATTATTGGGATCTTAGGGGATAAGACTTCCCTACTTGTTAATTAAGACATGCTAAAATTTTTCTATCAATTTTAAGCTTTGCATGATGATTTCTATTAAATTTGGATACGATTAAGAAAGCGTAGCATTTCTATATAATCGTTACCTGAAAGTCCGAACGTCCATTTAAAAAATTAATTTTATTAATTTTTTGACAAAATATATTTTATGTTATGATATTCTAGTTATCTGTTTTTTGGAATACTTAACTATTACAATACGGTACAATATTATAAGCGAAGCATCACTATAATTAGGTTCTAAAATGTATGTATGTCCTTAAGCAATTTGGCTTATACATTAATATTCTTCTTATTCAGTTCTAACACTCTATACGTATTAATGTTCGTTTTCCTAACGTGTCATAGCATCCCGTTTATGGATGTGGTCATCCTTGTTTTTAAATTGACTTCATTTAGGTAAGATTGATGTGAAGATGTTCCAATATGCCCTGAAGACATGGGGAGATAAGATGACCAAGGCTGAAATTGATGAAATCTTCGATGAATACGATGTCGATGAGGTAAGTAATGATTTAGACGCCACTTAAGATCTTAAAAACAGCTAAGCATATTATAAGATACATGATGTAATCTTATGGTTAAGGTATTTGGTTGATTATTGTTTGTTTGACTTTCGCAAGGCATTTGATACTGTTTTATTTAAAATTCATAAGAAATTATATGACTCCTATTAAAAGCTATATTTTATATCTATATTTTAGATTTAATAATTCCAAACATCTTGGTATAAAAAATACTAAAATATGATGTTTTTTTTTGTCTGTAGCTAAAGATCTTGAAAATTGCAGTTTCAATTTGGTTTTTCATTTAAAGGAAACTTGTTACCTTTGGATGGATTTAGGCTATTTTTCTGATCTCCCTTACCCTCTTTCATAAAATTTAACTGAATAGGTCAAGTGGTTAGCAACATTTTTAGCTTTATCCATACGGACGGACATCATTCGTTCAATAAATCTATGGATAATGTAAGTAAATTACTAGACAACTATTGGGGACCTTTTAGTCTTTCTGCTATTTTGTAGCAACTTGGCTGTGTTAATATTCTCGACACTATTGTCAAAGACCCAAATTAAAGTCTGCCTAGGTGGGCACATACTGTTATTAAACCCTTTCCCCCTCTATTGTTTAACTATAATATTCATTCTAAATATTCAGAAAATTAATTTTAATTGTGTTGTAGGACTACATGGTGACCACAAAGGAGGTGCTGAAGATGTTTGTCCAACAGAAGGAGGAGGAGAAGAAGGAGCCTGAGCCAGAACCTATTGTTGAGGCTCCAGTAGAGGAGGAGGAGGAGGACCCCAAGAAGAAAAAGAAGAAGAAGAAGAAGGCTGCCAAGTAAATCCTCCATTTTCCACATTAAAAATCACCAAACCTTAAAATTTTTAAAATCTACGAGCTTAGCATTCTAAACAAATGCGCCATTTGTATTGTTATTTTTTATAAATCAGAAGTAGTTATATATAAATAATAGATTTTCTTGTGTACAAACAAAAAAAAGATTTTGATTACTTGCATTTTCTTGATATAAATACTTCTGTTTTTTAAAAATTATTAATTAATTTGTTTGTGCATTCCAACTGTAAGTGTTGTTTTGATTTAATGATTGTATTTGTACGTACGAATAAATTCATGTGTAATCAACTTTTTACTATTTTGATATATAGTTGAAAGGTGATTCTTAGAGCAAATAGGCACGATAAGCGAATCATCTATATAATCAAGTCTTAAATATGTCCTTTTTATTGTTCATTATTCAAGCAATTTTGGGATATTATATTCACATCGAAAATGCAGATACACATTCTGTGTTTTAAAAAAACCGTGTCTGTAGCTCAAAAATAGCTCAAATCTTTTATATAAAAAGTTGCTAAAATAAAAAAAGTGAAGGAGGCATAAAATTGACCCGACTGTTTTATATTTAGAAAATTTTTATGAGAACATCTCAAATTTGGTTAGGCAATTACCCCCCAAAGTTTTTAAAAATAAATATTATATTATACCCCCAATAAAAGTGCAAATGGTAGTGCCATAGCTAGGCATTCATAACTATTTTTTTACATTTTAAACCCCAGAAATGTTTACTTGATAAAAGCAATATGAGCAAAAGTTTTTGGAGTGATAAAAAAAATAAAGGCGAGCCCGAAATTCTCTCCTAAAAATGATAAGCTAGGACCTCCTTACCTCTCTTTTCCCCTTAATCTTATAAGGGCTTGCAGAGCTTGTTAATTGATCTAGAATAAAATTATTAGCGAAGCATAAAAATTCATGGATAAGAATACGGAAAAAGATTCAAAATACATTTGTCAAAACCAAGGGATCTACTGCAGTTCACGGTAAAATATTGCTGGTATGGAGTATTTCCAAAAATCTATGCATTTTAATGGCTGCTAGCTGCCAAACGGCTGAACGTACAGATCATACCCGCACACCATTTTAAGCGGCATAAGAAGGCCTACAAATAATCTGGAATAGCCAAGATCCAATGATGCACGGGGAAAGCTTTACTGAAGAAAAAACGCGTAAAATAGGTCTTTTTCGCGCATTTCTCTGACTGCCAGATAATTATGCATTATTGATTTATGACTATTCCAGATTATTTATAGGCCTTCTTATGCCGCTTATAACAGTGTGCGGGCATGATCTGTACGTTCAGCCATTTGGCAGCTAGCAGCCTTTAAAATTCATAGATTTTTGGAAATATTCGTTACCAGCATTATTTTACCGTGAACTGCAGTAGATCCAAACCAAGACTAGATTAATTGGAGAAAAAAATCCTAAAACCTTTCTTATGTGTTTTTTTTTAATTTATGTTTTGTAGGATGACTGAAAGACCAACGGTCAAATAAATTACATACTAAATGCTAGGAACAACAAGAAATTTAATTTAAAATCACTTCAAAATAAAAATTGGACCAAGGATATGGGGGGTGGGGGAAAGGTAAAAATATAAAAGTAGCTCAAAAACTGCCTAAAAACAATTTGACCGCTATATATGTTTTATACTTAATAATGCTCCATATTGATGGGAATGTTGACAAGAAGTTTTATCTGTCTATCTTTAATAGGAGATAAAAAATATCACGTTTCCCCTAAAACGTTTCAGACGTGCATACGGACATTTTTAAATTATAGAGTATCCTCGCTACAAGAAAGTATTAGCTTTAAAATTGTATAAAATGTGGAGGAACATGTATCTAATGTTGAAACTCATAAAATTCAATGGGATCTCATTTTAAATCTTTTATTCAAGATTTCACATATATTTCAACACAAAATGTTAAACTCATAAACAAGGATGAAAATCAAGGCTTGCAGCATAGCAAAAAGTCTGGGCATAACTACAGCAATAATAGATATTTAAGAAGTTCATATAAGAAAAAATAGTAATATCCAGATTTTCATTAATTGCTTTAAAAGATGCCCGATTTGCAGATAATTTAAATTATAAAGGAATGTAAACAAAATTACCTCTCCTGTAGATAAAAAAAAATAATGGTTGAAAAGTTTCAACACTGAGTTTAAACACAAAGTTTTATAATAATGCTAAGTTGAGTGTCCAAAAGTTTCAATCACTTTTTGTAATCTAAAGAAGGGGTAATTTTGTGTATCGTCATTGGGGATGTGCATAAATTAATCGGCCAACGTCTTATCCCTTTATATCCCTGGATTAAAACAGGTAAAAGTTGTAAAATGTGGGTGGAGTTTTAGTATAGTTCATTCATGTCTTTACAATTATATTTGTAATCGGAAAGCTTAGCATTTTTTTACAAAGTGATGTTTGAGCAATGATACACCCCCCCCCCCCCTCCCTCCCCTCTATTATTTGTTAAAATATAAAACTTTAATAAAAAAAATGAAAACTTAATTAAATTTACAAAGAGTCATGCATAAATTCAGTAAACTAAGGCAAACTATAGAATGCTGCTGTTATAAATAATTAGAGAAATAAAAATCTATTTTTCATTGATCTGTCCCAGCAATTTTCATCCGTCTTAAATGTTGTTTTGTTTTGAAATATAAGATTTACACTGTCTACTCCACTTTCAAGATAATACATGAAAAAACAAGGATGACAACACCCATAAAAGCGCAGCTCATCAATTCAGACGACTAAACATTTGAGTAAAAGACTAGAGGGGGAAGGGGTTAAATAACCCTTTGTTCCTCTGACTCTGAATTGAAAATCAACTAATAGTGTCGGTAATATTAGCACAGTCAAGTAGCAGATAACAATTTGCTAGCAGACGAAAAGGTCTTGGACAAGGAGGGCAGGTAGTAATACAGATCTGTTGATTAGACAAATCTAGTAAAATTATTTACAGTAAAAACGCTTTTAACATTCAAGTAATTGATGATTCTGTAATTAAATTCCGTATATTAATCTATCCTAAAGGGTGTGCAAAAAAATGCGGACATTTTTAAAATTGAAATTGCGCGGCTTGTGTTAATTGTAGAAAAATACCACGCATACCGTTAGAACCGCTAAGAAGTCTATTTGTAGGAAATATAAAAACGATTCCTGTGCTACGCATAGTTTAGGAGCTACGTGATAAAATGCCCCAACTGACTTAAAACTTGACTTGCGAGTAAATTTTGGGACATTTTACCATCTGGCTCCTAGATTATTTGTAGCACAGGAACCGTTCTTATATTTCCAAAAAATACAGTTCATAGCAGTTCTAACGGTATGCGTAACATTTTTCTACTATTAACACAATTTGATATTAAAAAATGCAGGCATCTCTTTTTGCAAAATATCTAATTTTTAGTTATATTTTAAAATTTACTCGCAAGTCAAGTTTTACATCAGTTGGGACATTTTAACACGTAGCTCCGTTCCAAAAACATAGTACAGCTGGATTAAAGCGGTTCTTAGCTATACTAAAAAATCATGTATAGCATGTATCACAGACCCGAGGGGCCGTCAGTTTTGTTAGCACGGGTCTTCGAATTTTAATCTTACAACTTTTCAATTTGATATCTGCAGAAAGCTGACTATAATATTGTATTTAAAAATGTAACCTAGAGTGGCTACACTGCAAAAGTATTAAGTTATGAAAATGTTAAAGTTGTTATTTTCAGGCGAAAAGGTTTATTACTTACATTGAATTGCATGTTCCATAACGTAGGTACAACAATGGATATACAATACGTGGATATATTGGAAAGAGAAAAATTTGTCGTCAATTTTGGTTGCTAATATGGACCTCATTTATTGGTCATTTCGTTCATCCAGTAGGAGGAAGGAGATGGGTTAACTGAGGTGGATGGGGGTATCGTTAATTTAGTCAGCTGTGAGCTTCTCTTTTAAAAGAGTACATAAAAATCTGGTGCATAACATCCAGGTAATAATATATCGAGTGCTACAACTTAAAAAATTTATACATGTTAGTTTATAGTGCTAATATCATTTGAGATAGACTAATACTTCTTGTGGAGATTCCTCTCACTACTGAGCCTTTACTCTATAACTCTTTTTGTACTTCCATTTGATTGTATTGGCTTTGAAAAGACGGAATATAATTTTAAATTTTATTTGTGAAGATTCCCTTAACCAAAATGTAGTAAAAATATTTTCGATGTAATATTTTTTAGAATTTAAATTAATTAAAAATATTATAGTCGCATCTTAAGATTTATTTTAAATAGATAAATATAATTATAATAATTTAATATATAAAAACTTTTTAGATAAAGATAAATTTAAATAAATAAAATCACAAAACAAATAAATAAATTTATATATAAACTATGATTTTTATTTAACCAAATGGGAAACCAAATGGTAATCCTACTGGAAACTTTCCACCACCTCCCCCTCCTCCTCCACCACCTCCTCCAAGACCTCCACCAAATCCAAATCCTGCACCAACTCCAGCACCTGTAGATCCACCTCCACCACCTCCTCCACCACCGCCTCCTCCATTTGCTCCGCCACCAAAACCTCCGCCGAATCCAAATCCTGCTCCTCCTCCTGTACCCGTAGATCCACCACCTCCACCTCCTCCTCCACCGCCTCCATTAGCTCCATTACCAAAACCTCCGCCAAATCCGAATCCTGATCCACCTGCTGTACCAGTAGATCCAGCACCTCCACCGATTCCTCCACCTCCACCAATTCCTCCTCCAGCACCTCCACCAATTCCACCTCCAATTCCTCCTCCAGCTCCACCACCTATGCCTCCTTCAGCACCACCACCAATTCCTCCTCCAGCTCCACCACCTATGCCTCCTCCAGCACCACCACCACTTCCTCCTCCTCCACCAATTCCAACTCCTATGCCTCCTCCTGCACCTACACCAATTCCTCCTCCAGCACCACCACCAGTTCCACCTCCTCCACCAATTCCACCTCCAATTCCTCCTCCAGCTCCACCACCTATGCCTCCTCCAGCACCACCACGTATTCCTCCTCCAGCTCCACCACCTATGCCTCCTCCAGCACCACCACCAATTCCTCCTCCTCCACCAATTCCACCGCCTATGCCTCCTCCTACACCTACACCAATTCCTCCTCCAGCACCACCTCCAATTCCATCTCCAGCTTCTCCACCAATTCCTCCTCCAGCACCTCCACCAAGTCCACTTCCTGTACCTCCAACAATTCCTCCTCCTTTACCTCCGTTAATTCCTCCTCCTGCACCTCCGCCAAATCCGAATCCTGCACCACCTCCAGTACCTGTAGATCCACCACCACCACCTCCTCCTCCACCTCCACCATTTGCTCCTGCACCAAATCCTCCGCCAAATCCAAACCCTGCCCCTCCATTTCCAGTTCCACTACCACCTCCTCCTCCTCCTCCACCACCGCCACCTCCATTTGCACCGCCACCAAATCCTCCGCCAAATCCAAATCCTGCACCTCCTCCTCCAGTTCCACCTCCTATTCCACCTCCAATTCCTCCTCCAGCACCACCACCAATTCCACCTCCTGTACCTCCGCCAATTCCTTCTCCAATTCCACCTCCAATTCCTCCTCCAGCACCACCATCAATTCCACCTCCTGCACCTCCGCCAATTCCTCCAGCACCACCACCAATTCCACCTCCTGCACCTCCGCCAATTCCACCTCCAATTCCACCTCCTATTCCACCTCCAATTCCTCCTCCAGCACCACCACCAATTCCACCTCCTGCACCTCCGCCAATTCCTCCTCCTGCACCTCCGCCAATTCCTCCTCCTGCACCTCCGCGAATTCCTCCTCCTGCACCTCCGCCAATTCCACCTCCAATTCCTCCTCCAGCACCACCACCAATTCCTCCTCCTGCGCCACCTCCTCCACCGCCACCTCCTCCATTTGCTCCACTTCCAAAACCTCCGCCAAATCCAAATCCTGCACCACCTCCAGTACCTGTAGATCCACCACCACCACCTCCTCCTCCACCTCCTCCATTTGCTCCTGCACCAAATCCTCCGCCAAATCCAAAACCTGTACCTCCATTTCCAGTTCCCCCACCACCTCCTCCTCCTGCACCTCCGCCAATTCCTCCTCCTGCACCTCCACCAATTCCACCTCCAATTATACCTCCTATTCCACCTCCAATTCCTCCTCCAGCACCACCACCAATTCCACCTCCTGCACCTCCGCCAATTCCTCCTCCTGCACCTCCGCCAATTCCACCTCCAGTTCCACCTCCTATTCCACCTCCAGCACCACCACCAAGTCCACCTCCTGCACCTCCGCCAATTCCTCCTCCTGCACCTCCGCCAATTCCTCCTCCTGCACCTCCGCCAATTCCTCCTCCAGCACCACCACCAATTCCACCTCCTGCACCTCCGCCAATTCCTCCTCCAGCACCACCACCAATTCCACCTCCAATTCCACCTCCAGTTCCACCTCCAATTCCTCCTCCTGCACCACCACCAATTCCTCCTCCTGCACCGCCTTTAATTCCTCCTCCAGCGCCACCTCCTCCACCGCCACCTCCTCCATTTGCTCCACTTCCAAAACCTCCGCCAAATCCAAATCCTGCACCACCTCCAGTACCTGTAGATCCACCACCACCACCACCACCTCCTCCTCCACCTCCTCCATTTGCTCCTGCACCAAATCCTCCGCCAAATCCAAACCCTGTACCACCATTTCCAGTTCCTCCACCACCTCCTCCTCCACCACCGCCACCTGCATTTGCTCCGCCACCAAATCCTCCGCCAATTCCAAATCCTGCACCTCCTCCTCCAGTTCCACCTCCTATTCCTCCTCCAGCACCTCCACTGATACCACCTCCAATTCCTCCATTTCCATGTCCATGACCTTTTCCATGACCATGTCCGTGACCGTGACCATGATCATGACCATGACCATGTCCATGTCCATGAGGACGTCCAAATCTGTTGCCAAATAAATCTCCAAGAATTCGTTCTAAATGTGGTCTATGGGGTCTATGGAGTATAGGGTTTGGCAGGACTAGTGTCGCCAGTTGACAGACCAACAGCAAGGCGACCAGGAATTTCATCCTAAAATATTGATTTATAATGTTAATGAATTATATTTCCATAAGTAGATAAAACATTAAACAATGTTAAAAAGTATTGCAATTTTTAGTTATGTTGCATAAGAAGGCCTAAGCTGATGTATGTACATAACACAGATGTACAGACAGAAAGTGTTAACCAATAGTCAATCAAATTTATAGAGTTGAGGTTTAATTGTTTATTGGCTAAAGAAATCTGCAATAGAAATAGACCACATTGCGTATGAAGGTGCTTTGACTTTTGTGTCAGAACCTAAATTGGGACATAGTGTATTATCCTAGGTTAGTTAACTTTATTTCACTTTTCAACAAAATCTAAAATGCAGCCGTTTTGAGAAAATTAGTTTTGAAAATTTCAAGTTCAATTTTCATCCACTAGGAGTTACCACATAATCATGACAAGGAAAGCAAATATTATTATTTGAAATTTTGAACAACTTTGCTTTTATAAAGTCTGTCATAAAACCTCTATATATGATTTATTTAAGGCTAAATTTCCGTGACCTTAGCAAAGCAACTGAAAAAATGGCCATGAATTAACTCACTTAAGGGTTGGTTTTATGAAGAACTTTATAAAAGCAAACTTGTTCAAAATTTTAAATAAATAATCTTTGCTTTTCTTGTCATGATTATGCGGTAACTCCTAGTGGATGAAAATTGAACTTGAAATTTTCAATTCTAATTTTCTCAAAAACGGCTGCATTTTAGATTTTGTTGAAAAGTTAACTAACCTAGGGTAATGAAATGCACTCTGTCCCAATTTAGATTCTGACACAAAAGTCAAAGCACCTGCAAACGCACTGTGAGACGGGTGTAAGGAATAAAATCAAGCATATACAATATTCCCTATAAATATTAAATTCTTTTAGAGAATTACTGTTGGACTAACAGACGTTATTACATATATTCTGATAACAGGAAACGTTACAAAAAAAATCACATTTTCACTTTAGCATACGGATAGACGGACGTTTCTAATTATAGATTAGCTTAGATATTAAAACATTGTAATTCACATAGAAAATTGTGATTACAAATTTTACCTGGATAACTTGTTTGCTGTACAAGTGTTATTAGCTTACTAATGATATAAAACTATTAGTGCGCAATGAAAATTAGCCTGGACGGTCAAACTGGTTGCGGGGTTGGGGGGGGGGGGGGTTATCATGTGTTTGATAATGTTAGGATTAAGTTTCAAAAGTGGGTGGAGTCAATATATCATGTAAGACATTAATGCAAAGAAAGCAAGCCTTGACGGTCAAACTGGTTGGGGGGGGGGGGGGGAAATATCACATGTTTGAGAATAAAAGTATTAAATTTTAAAAAAGAGTGTAGTCAATATAGTCAGGAAGGGAGGGAAAATTGGGCTGTTTATTACACTGGTCCCCAAAGTTTTATTAAAAATATTTATTTGTTGGCTCAACAATTTTAGGGACTCGACTATAAGGAATTTTGTTTGGTTTGTTCATTAGTTAATTATTTAAAAGTTTCAACAACTAATTGTAATCTACAGAAGGGGTAATTTTGTGTATCATCATTGTGAAAGTACATCAATTTATAAACCATTGTCTTATCCCTTAAGATCCCTGCAATATAGTATACAACTCATTTTTGCACAGTATACTTATACAACAGCAAATAAAAAGTTTTTTTTTATTAGCTATTTTGTAATAGACTAAACTTTTTTTTTAAAGCGAAGCTTTTCTATAATTAGGGTTGGTCCGTCCGTACGTCCGTACCGGATAGCTTTTTTCGTTAATTTAGGCATGTTAGAATTGTCCTATTGATTTCAAATTTTGAATGGTGATTCCTTTAGTAGTTAGGTACGATTTAGAAAGCATAGCAACTCTATAATTATTACCAAAATGTCCGTACGTCCATTTTAAACATGTTGTTTTTTTACCTTTTTTTAACAACAAATTTTTATGTCATCTAATCATCCGATTGATCTGATTTTTGGTATATTGATTCCTGGAACAACAAAGTATAATGTAGTTAGCGAAGCAACTCTATAATCAAGTCCTAAAAATGTAAGTATATCCATAAACATTATCCTGAATCATGCAGTTTTTCAACAAATTTACTTACAATTTTGCTTTGACTCTTATACATTTACATTCTGATTATTCAGTTCTGACACTATACAAGTGTTAATGTCCGTTTGTCCTACCGTTTGAGTGCTTCGCTTTTATGAATGTTGTCATCCTTGTTTTAATTTAAAAGCCTTTAGAGTTATGCTGGCACAGAAGAAAGTCACTCATTTTAATTTAAATTAGTTGAAATGAAGGGGAGCTGTGGACCAAACTCTGGTGTTCCCTAACCCTGCGGGGGCTACTCAGTACTCGATATAACCTAACCTCCTAAATTATAAGATAAACAAAAAACTTCTTTTTACAAATTTGTTAAATTATTTCTTTATTTAATTCTGCTTGACTAAGCATTTTTAGGGAAACGGCCATATTTTTTTAATATCGTAATTTTTTTTGTAGTTTTTGTGTTTAACCTGTTTTGTTATCCTTAGCAAGAAGGGTAGAATTATTAAGTGGGCGGAGTTTGGGAATGCACGGCTTGGTATCGAGTTTTCTAATTGAGCAAACTTGTAAGTTTACCTGTTGTAAATAAAACAAAAAGTTTTGGTGAAAGGGAAGGGGGATTTACCCTATTTTAAGACATGTTAAAAACATAACTACTTTTCAAATAGAGGAAATTTCCAAACTTCTTTAAATTATTCCATATCCTACCAATATGTTGATACTATTATCATTTCAGCCCATTAAAGACCTTTCTTGAAAAAAGGGAATATTATAAAAGAAGCCGTTTTTGAGATCAACAAGTGATAGTTATGTATCGCATCGTATTTTAGACAGCTTTTCGCAGATATTAAAATGAAACATTATGAAGTTTATAAACTGTTTTGCTAACGTGGGATCGAAGACAAAGGCTAACAAAATAACTATTAATTTTATGATTTTTAATTTTGATATTTGTGGAAAAAAATGTATAATACGATGCTATACATGATTTTTTAGTATGGCTGAGAACCGTTTCTGATCTAGTGGATATTAATCGGTTTAGAAGCCATACTGGAAAATATCTTTAAAAATCTAGTCTATAATAACATTTCTCGTATTCATTCGAATCCGGTGGACAGGAACCGGTTCTCATCCATACGAAAAAACTATGTCTAGCATCGTATTATATCCAGTTTTCTACGAATATAGAAATGTACAATCATAAGATTAAAACCAGTTTTTTTAGCCGGCGCCTTCGGCACCTCGGGGCTAAAAAAAACTAGTTTTAATCTTATAATTGTACATTCTATATCCGCAGAGCCATTTATAATACGATGCGAGAATTAACTATTAAACCCATTTTTTGTTACAAATTAGGTTTTCTTAGGTCTTTTCATACTGGCCCTTTATGTACATTTATCTCAAAATAAAATTTTCAATAATTGTATCAAGAACATTGATGATGCAACACTACTCTAAACATTAGTTTCCTTGTTAAGACATTACTTATTAGATATGTGAGCAAAGTAATTGATTAATTATGAAAACAAGGATGACAAAATAGGAGTAAAGAAAATCATGGAATCGAACAAGCAACCCAACCAATAGGCAAATCTCAATAAAACCTTATTAAAGTATGCAGAATATTAAAGTATTCAATCCCTGAAAATATCAGCCGTCTATCTTGAATAGGAGTTGAGAAAATCATAAAAACTTATAAATATAGGAATCGATCTAGCACCTTAATTAATTGACGAATCTTAATGAAACTTAGTAAAAATATGAATGGGCATGTTAGTTTTTGTTTAATATTTTCCATTGCAATATGCACTGTAAAAAAATAAAACAAATAAAAGAAACTTATTTCTCGTATTCATTCGAATCCGGTGGATAGGAACCGGTTCTCATCCATACGAAAAAACTATGTCTAGCATCGAATTATATCCAGCTTTCTACGAATATAAAAATGTACAATCATAAGGTTAATACCAGTTTTTTTAGCCGGTGCCTTCGGCACCCCGGGGCTAAAAAACTGGTTTTAATCTTGTAATTGTACATTCTATATCCGCGGAAAGCTGTTTATAATACGATGCGAGAAATAACTATTATAAATTAAATAAAGAATGTTAACATATTTAATCCCCGAAAATGTCCGCCTTCTATCTTTAATTGGAGTCGTAAATCACGTTCCCCCCTTTCTGTCTCTGACAGACGGGCAGACGGACGGACATTTTGAATTATAGAGTAGCTTCGCTACTAAAAATTTCATAGATACAAGTAGCTTAAAAACTACATTTAAAATGCAGAAATCGACGTTATTTGCCAATTCAAACAAGCTCGTAAGGTAGCGTTGCAACTTTAATTTAAAATACAGAAAAAAAGTAAAACAGTTTGGGCTTGACTATATTTATAAGAATCAATATTTTACAATTGGTTGCAGTTTACAAAAATAATTATACAGCCTCTATAATACAAAAATATCTTTATAAATTATGACCATGTAATAAAACTTGTATTAGTAGCATAGATTATTAGATACAAAATTATGTAATTTTATGAAACTAGTGCGGAAATTATGTTGTCTTTTTATCCAAACAATTAATGGATATATTATTACTTGGATGTTAAACCAGATTTCCATGTTCTCTATAAAGTGAAACTCACATCGGGATTGCACACCTTTTACTCCGTCCTACTGGATGAACGAACAAACTAATAAATTGATTACACGTTAGCAACCTACATTGACGACAATTTTTCCTCTGTCATAATTTCCACGTATATCATATACCCATTAAACCCATTATAACTGTACAGGGCTTTCGGTCAAACTTGCTAAAATGACATTGACAACAGAGATGGGTTCTTAAAAAAAGAAAGCCGCGTTTTTTCGACATTTTTTAGACATTGATTGATTAAACGAAGACGATATCGTTATACAGAGTATACAACTTAAGAATTCAAAATTTTAAAATTATTATTTTAGCCATTTGTATGATGTCTAATACAGCTCTAAAAAGATGCATTAATTAATATGCAGCAAAAATTGATTGAAGATAATTTGTTTTTCTT
Organism: Acartia tonsa; assembly: GCF_053477335.1. Taxonomy (NCBI): domain Eukaryota; kingdom Metazoa; phylum Arthropoda; class Copepoda; order Calanoida; family Acartiidae; genus Acartia; species Acartia tonsa. The sequence goes on from NC_137268.1 coordinate 46,240,146, forward strand.
CTATGAAGGCCGTACAAACAAAAGCGAATTATACAAATGGCTAAAATAATAATCTTAAAATTTTGAATTCTTAAGTTGTATACTCTGTTAAAATCCTTATCAGATCTTTAAGATCAATGCCCCGTACGATTTCAACAGAGTATACAACTTAAGAATTCTAAATTTTAAAGTTATTATTTTAGCCATTTGTATAATGTCTTATACAGCTCTAAAAAGATGCATCAATTAATATGCAGCAAAAATGGATTTAAAATCATTTGTTTTTGTTCTAAGAAGGCCGTAACAACAAAAGCAAAATGATTAAATAAATAGTTGTATACTCTGTTTAGTCAATCAATCAATCAAAAAAACGCAGCATTCATCTTTCAAAAACCCATCTCAGAAAAGGGAGATGATAGTAAAACTCAGGGATAAAAGGAAACTGGGCAATTAATTCAATTTTAGATTTGTAATCACCCAAACCAGATTTGTCCAGAAAACAAAAATTTTGGAAACTCTATTAATTTGGACAATAAATCTGAGAAAAAAATTTAGTATATAGTTCTGTCTCACAATGAGTGAATTCTGCGCTACTGCAAAAAGTCTTTTTAAAAGGCAAAATTTTAAAGTTATGTCGGTTCTAGTACCCATAGTCCAGGAACACCAAAATAATTAACTTTAGATTCACTGACCAGCCCTTAATTCATAGCAAATTTCCGCGGATATTGAAATTAAAAAATATAAGATTAAAACCAGTTAGGTTAGCTCCATGGGGTTAAAGTCCTTGGATTTTAGGATTTTTACTTTAATATTCTTGGAAAATTATCTTTGATATTATGCTATACATGATTTTTCAGTATGGCTGGAAACTGGTTCTAATCCAGTGGATATTAATCGGTTTCGAAGTCATACAGGAAAAATCTTTACAATTTTAAAGATAGGACATACTATGAACAACTTTTGTGGAATTAGTTGCTTGCATATTTTCTGAGGCCAACAATCCAGTAGATGATTGAGAATATGACAAATAAAACAGGTAACATCACTTGGCTGAACCTAAAAATAAACAAGGATGACAAAATACTTACCAAATATAATCTTGTAAAAACTCTAGACATTTTTATCAAAATTTTAAGTATCCTAACTTCAAAAAAAAGCAGAGAAATGGCTGACACTTAAAAAAAATCAAAATTTTAATTCACATAAAAAGGTCCAGGGCTCTTTTCGAAATGATTTTTTTATCATTTCTGCAGAAAAATTATAATAATAAACAAATATTTGTGATGCTAAAAATGCATTTTGAAGTATTTCAATCTCTACCTCAGCAAAAATGTGACTCTTGCTCCAGCTTTCTTTACATTTTTCTTATACTGAACATGTACTACAGTGTGCAGGAAAATGATGGCAAAAGGATACACAAAAGTCACAATCATCCAGATATCCATCATCTTGATGTAGGTGGACTGGGGCATTGAGTTGAACACAGAGATGAACAGTGAAGCCAGGGTCATAAGCACAGTTGCATTGATGGTGATGATACCCTCAAACATGTCAAAGCCAACAAAGTAATTGGTGAGCTGGTTGATGATTGTAAGTATAAATGTGGGCAGGTAGGTATTCAAAAGTAAAGGAGTAAAGTCACGAATAGACTTAATGTCAATTGACACAATGATATATCCAGTTTTAGGGTCTCGTTCTACCGTAGTCTGTGTCATGTTTAGAGAGAAAGTTGAATATTCTGTTACAGTACTCTCAGTTGTTACATTAACCTGTAAAAGTAAATGTAATGATTAAAGTCTTTTATTTTTAAAATGATGTTGTCATTGATTTCAATACAAAGATAAGTGCCCTACCTGAATCTGATCTGACTGTGCCACATACAGCTGAAACTTCATTTGGCATAGTTGTGAGTCAAATGGATACCACTGCCAGTGATACATACAAACAAATGAGTATGCATATGTGTTGATTTTATTGATCTCAACATTGTCTCCTTTGTAGTTAAAGTTGTTGTAGTGGACTGTATATTTAGAAGTGTAGTCTGCATCATTAACTAGTCTCAGTTGAACTTGGCTGTGCATTTCATCATCTCTTAAAGTTTACGAAAAGAAGAATTAGCATTTAAGTACAATATATGCAAATGTATAAATTCTGGATTTTAAAGATTCAGTAAATTTTTGAAAATTTTCTTTATCCATTACCTGTAAGCAGTATGTCCTCTTTGCTTGGTGTTATGCATTATGATATCAGGGATCCAAATATTTTTCCATTCTTCGTGCCTAACTGTGTTGAACCCTGGCTGCAAGTTTCGGTAACTAAAAATTAATGAATGAATTAGTTTGCTTAACTAATTAAAAGCATAATAAATAATTTGCCAAACTATAGTTTATGTAATTAAATGCAAGCAATAAGTTAACAATATATGAATACACAATGTTAGTACTATTAACTATTGTACATTAATTAATTTTAAATTATTTCTAAACATAAAATGTACCTTAGTCTTTTATCCATCCACATGATATCCATAGTAAAGAGCATTGTAAATGTTGTTTCATCAAGATTCATGTCAAGCATGTTCAGCAATGAAATCTTCATGTGTAGGTCCAAGGAGTCACTCTTTGAGTTCAGTGGTACAAGATTGTTATATCCTACAAATTACAATAAGTATGCAGGTCAATATCTAGATGAATTTTATCAATTTTAAAAATTTATCTACGAAAGTAAAAAGAATATTCTGGTAATGAGAAGATTATTTCATTTTTGTGCTAACTTGTTTATTTACCCTGGTGGAAGGAATAAAAGGGATAAAAGTATGTATTTTTTAATTAAGGGGGGAGAGGGTAATGTAACCATCTCGTAATCAATGATTATATGGCACTTTCGAATTTCAATCTGAAATTTTACATGAGTAATCCTTGGTAGGTCTATTTTCTCTAAGTCAAACAAAAAGTTGGAAAAGTAAAGGCTGGAGGCTCAGCCGTTAAGCCGTTTTTTTTGCCTATTTTCAGGGCAAATTCGTCATTAATTGCGTAGGAATCAACTTTTAAAACATATTTTGGGTTTAATTCTAGTACCAACAGCTACCGGCTAGAACCATTTGATAATGTTTTTAACCACCAGAATTATGTGGAGATAGGTTTCGTGACTAATTTGCCCTGAAGACACATTACCTGGCGGTGTTACTATTGAATTACAATTTGTTTCATCCTCTCCGTCAGAACATTCAGATCTCATGTTACATCTTTCAAATCTGGGAATGCAGATGCCATTGCTGCAACCGAATTCAGATGAGTTACAGGCATTTATATTAAAAGAAAACACATTAGGAAGATTATCTCCACTCATACCTGAAAAAAGGCAAAATTAATACAAAGCTAAACATGATGATATAATAATATGTAGGTTATGATTTTAAAATCAAATATAAAACCTGTAGTATTCATCATTTTTTGTTGCGCTTCCTTGGCAAAATTCCACTGAACAATTCCCAGAGGAAATCCGGATACCTCAGTCTCAAGAAGGGTTGTTCCATCAGCTTTTGTAGTCATCCAATGTGTATAATCTTTCATTTTAAAAATATCTCCACTGTAGGATTTAAAAACAGTATTGTTGGGAAAATCATAATTTGGTACAAAGGCAAAATCTGCTGATATGGTATCTCTTATCAGGTTGGGGTCAGAAAAAGCACTCATGAAATTTTCTGTTTGAATTCTGAAGGTTAATGGTTTGTTGATATCACAGGTTGTGATACATTTCTCTGCACAATCAGTATCTTTAACTTCAACAGAATTAAAACCTAAAAATTAATATTTAGTTTTAATACTAATTAAGCACTCCTTATTTATCCAATAGTTAATCTAAGATTTTTTTTCTTTACTTTGCCTAATACTTTCTGAAACTAATATTTAAAAGGTAAGCATTATCAAAATAAGTTAAAGATTTAAGATGAAAATAACAAAAAAAATATTCGTCTTACCATGAAGCGTAGAGCATTCTTGCAAGTCATCCCCATTTGGTTCCCCCCACATCCAGTTCAATTTTGTTTGATCAATGCTTGAATTTCCATCATACCTAGCTATGAACTGACCATTGGAATTTCTTGTATGGCCTGTCCAAATACAATCACTCCAAGATTCCATTGGTGCTTCAGGTAATTGTTTGGAAACTGAATCCTTGTAAGTGTAGATTGTAGATTTGAGCTGCTTACAGGCCAGAATTGATTCTTCAAATGTACGTTTTGAGGGTAACATCATTATGGTTAGAGCCTTATACTCACAAAAGTCATTTACTGGCATTGTATCTACTTTGATTTTAGCTAACTCTGTTGGTCTCTGTCTAAAAGCTGCTCTTGTAGTTTCTTGTCCTGTTGTATTTGTTGAGATATCAGTTGATGTTGAATTAGTTGTTCCATCTGTTGAAGTTTGTGATCCTGTTGTGTTGCTTGAGCCAACATCAGTTGAACTTGAAGTAGTGTTAGTTGTAGTTGAAGTAGAGTTGGATGATGTAGTAGCTAGAGTTGATTCTACATTTGTTCCACCAGAGCCTGTTGTTGATACTTGAATAGGCCAAGTTATAATGTTTCCTTTAAATTCCTTTTCCTTGTAGAGTAAACATTTTGTCCACTTTGTACAATCATCCACTAAAAAAAAATACCTACAATGCTAAGTAGAATGATATCCATTCCTATATCTCCTAAAATATTTCTAACAATCAATATAATGAAAATATTAGCAACATAAAAAAAGATATTTGGATTGTTATCGATGATGTGGAAAATTGATGTTTTTTTCAACAAACACTAAATACATTGCATTACCCTAAACCTCTGATAAGGATAATAAACTTGAAGCAAGGAGGGGCAAACTAAAAAAGGAAAAAACTAAACCTGACTGAAGTGCATTCCACATGTTGATTTCACCAATTTTTCCATACTCAAGAATATCTGGAAACAACTTTGCTTGTGTAGTATCAGTAAAACCAGTCACATTACTCAATGCTGGGATTGATGTATCCAAACTTATATCTCCATTACTGTAAATAAAAATAACATTAAACATATTTATTTGTATTACATAACTATTAACCTAATGAAAATATTATTTATTGCATTTTATTATAAACAGCATTCCTCGGATATAATAATGTACAATTATAGGATTAAAACCAGTTTGTTAGCCCTTATATGCATGGGCTAAAAAAACTGGCTTGAATTATATGATTGTACAATTTTATATTGTAGAAATCTGGTTCTAATCCACCAGTTTATAAATGGTTTCAAGGCAGTACTGGAAAACAATTTATTAAATCTAAACAAAATATTTACCTTATTACTAGAAGTTTTTTCTTTTCAAGTTCTAAAATGAAACAAAAATCATCTAATTATAATCTGATAACTAATTATCTAAAAATATTTAAATATTCAATAATTTATATGTACCTAATATAATACACACACTGTGCCATTGATGGGGTTCCATTGACTTCTTGAAAAGTCTCATCTAAAATAAAGTATGAATGAATTGCAATTTTAGTTTTACAATATTTCATTGGGATATACCTGTCCAAAAACATTTACTTTGAAAACGTTGAAGTTTCTATCAGAAAGTTTATCAAAGTGAACCAGCATGCCTTGGGCCTCATCGTAAATCCTGAGAATACTTTTTCCAAATGCCTCTTCCATAAACCTTAATTTAATTTTAAAATAGTTATTTCTCGCATCGTATTATAAACGGCTTTCCGCGGATATAGAATGTACAATTATAAGATTAAAACCAGTTTTTTAGCCCATAGGTGCCGTAGGCACGGGTAAAAAAAACTGGTTTTAATCTTATGATTGTACATTTTTATATTCGTAGAAAGCTGGATATAATACGATGCTAGACATAGTTTTTTCGTATGGATGAGAACCGGTTCCTATCCACCGGATTCGAATAAATACGATAAATTGTATTAAAATGACTTTAACATTCTCTGAAATATTTAAAACTGTATTATGATTTAAAACTACATTATTCTTCAACAGTCACTTCCTATTATGGACTTTAGTAGAGCAGCTACTCTATATTTTTTGTTTGTATGTCTATTGGTAATGCTCTGCCCTTCACTTAGTTCCACTACCATTCCCAACCTCGTCCATCTTTAACTTTTGCATCCTCCTGTTTAATTTAAAAATATGGTAATCCTTATACTAAAGTAACAGGATGTTTATCTGTGTGTCTGTGTATCTGTGTGTCTCGAAGGATCTCGCTAACCGCTAAACCGATCGGGTTCTCCTTAACAGGGTAGCTTCTCGTAAGTCTTGGGAAGGTTTACAACTATTTTCTTGGAGGGTGGGACACCCCCAACCCCCCCAAAAATGAAAAATACTCCACCCAAAAAAATTTTTTTTAACTAAAATTAAAAATTATGGGGGGGGCACAGCCCCCCCCCAAAAAAAAAAAAAAAATTTCCACAACCCAAAATATTTTTTGTTACATATACAAAAGAAACTTTTAAATTTGACTGCTTCGCTAACAAATGTAATAGTCCTTGTTCAGACTATGATTAAAACGATATTATAACAAGGATGACAACATCCATAAAAGCGAAGCTCTGAAATTGTAGGACGGATGGACCGACCCTAATTATAGAAAAGCTTCGCTTTTAAAAATTATAATAACAGCATTCCTTAGTTTATTGTAATACATTAAATAGCAATTTATATTTCATTTTTCAAATAAACATTTTTTTATTCTTATACAGGCAGTCAGAATAAAAAGTATTTGCGTGTATCCTTGGTCCTTATTGAAAATAACACCTCTTTTATTTTAATTTTTCCAAATTAGAGATCAACTGGATTTTTAAAAATCTTTATTCTTTTTAATGATTTACAAGAAGCAAATAGTAAATTTTTGAACGATTATTGATAGTATAAGTAAGGGTATGATTTAAATTATTGATTTTTAGTAAAGAAGCAACTGTATAAATTTTTGCCTAATTATGGTTTAAACTAATTATACTAAATTTAAGTTTATTAGAAAAAACATAAAATAGCAATTGACATTTAATTTGTAAAATATATCTTATTTAATTTTAACATAGACAGTCTAAGGGCTCTTTATTTGGAGGTGCAGGTGCTGAAAAAGTTGTAATTAAAATCGACAGAGTCAAACAAAAAAAACTATACTACGTGATAAAAAAGGATTGAACTTAAAAAGATCAATATAAATAAAATTACCTGAAGCAAATGGTAAAACTTGTCACAGGTTCATTAATGGTTAAGGAGACAGGTATGGCTGTTTTAAATTCAGTTGTCCAGAACACAACATCAGGACCATCATCTGTTTATATTTGGGTCAGTTTCCATAAGATTTAAAATTGTTTAATAGCAGTCAAATTATTTTTGAAATTCGAATCAAGCAAATATGTTTCATTTTTTATCAGTTTTAAACTTTTTTAATTCCAGTTGCATGACAAACGAAAGAGTGACACACGTCTTTGTGGACAAACACAGGAGTTTCAAAATATTAAGCTAATTAAGTTCTATGCAGGTTAGGTTAGGTTAAGTAATTAATACAGAAATAAGCACCCCACAGGGGGTTAGGCATTTAAAAAGCCTATGGTTTAAAATAGCAAAGGTTAGGTTAAGTATCCACTACGACGTTTGTCACTCCTCCGTTTGTCCTAAGACCTGATTTCCTAATTTTGCCACCCATTCACCCCTCTCTAAAATTTTGATCAAAACTTGTATATACATTCTTATATTTTGTTGCTTTGAAACATTGGCAAAATTATTAATTTTGAAAAATTTAAATTAACTTTATGAAAATCTAATATCCCTGCAAAAGCAGTCGGTACAATTTGAGATATCAAAATAGCCAATACTATTCTGATATGTGCTTCTTGCTTCATATCCAGTTGGGTAATGAGTTATTCTTCCTTAATCATTTCCAATATATACTTTAGTCCTGGAACTTTCTTTTGGTGTGTATATTCTTACAATACTATTAAATTATTTCCTGGAAAAATAGCATAAAATTTATTTGTTTTTAACGGACAATGGAAGAAAAAATAGTAGTTAAAGTTTGGATAGGAAAAAGACAAAAAATAGACAGTCTCTAATACAGGTAGATTGACAAACAGACAAATTTCTAGACAAGAAGACCAACTAATAGGCTCATAGATACACTGAAAAACCTACAAACAAATAATCAGACAAGTTAATTGATGGATAATTAAAAAATATCTATGAAAAAGGATACAAAAAAAAAACAATATTTACATAAACAAAAAAAACAAACTGACAGGCAAACAAACAAATAAAATACAAAAATAAGTAAACATATAAAATGACAATACAAACTTTAAAAATAATTATGGGTATTTCTTTAGACAAACTTATCATAAAAAAAGACATATAATCCAATTTTTGTGCTAACTATAATCTTTAACATTTTTGTAAGAGTAACTATTCAGGGAGTAAGGGAGGGGACAATGGATCGAATATTCAATTTTCAAGGAGTCTCAGACTTTGGGGACTGGCTTAAAGGGAATGTGCACGAATACAGCAGATTCTTACTGATTTTGGGGACTTGCGCATCAATGCCCCGCTAACTAGCTGAGCTAGTTTTGAATATGCAGACAGAAAAGTTTGTTATTTATCGCTGGTTTTAACAAATATTTTTTCCCAAGAAAATGTCTTTTCATGTATAGAAACTCTACTGTGATATTTATGTATTAAATAATCTAAGAACCGCTTGAATTTTGGGGTCAGTTATAAATATATCAAAAGGGTTGAGGTAGTTCTAAACAAGATTTTTCTAGTGATTAATTACAGAATGTTTACTACATTGTGATGTGTTGATAATTTAATTTTCAAGTAAATGATTTTTTTCTTAGAACTAATTTTGTTCTAAATTAGGTTACCATGATCCCTTTACAATTTTGGTAAAATTTTCTTGAAAAATCTGGTTTTCATTGCTTTTCAGCGAAATCTCTTAAATTGAATTAATTGCCCATTGTCCCCTCCCTTACTCCCTGGTAACTATTTACTTAGTGTATATTGTTAATATGCTAGGCGATTAATTTATGCTCAATAAATATCATTTAAAGCAAAGCTTCTTTAAATTTTTGGTTTTGGTCTGTTCATCTATAATACAAAGTAGAACGATGTCTGTCTGTGTGTCTGTTTGTTTGTAGCGAAGGATCTCGCCAACAGCTGAACCGATCCGGTTCTCCTTTACAGGGTAGCTTCTCATAGGTCCCGGGAAGGTTATAACTATTTTCTTGGGGGGTGGGACATCCCCAACCCCCCCAAAAAATTAAAAGTACCCCCCCCCAGAAAATTTTTTTTTTTAGATTTATATTTTAAAATCTAAATTACGAAAAATTGGTTTGATCAAACCTCTTGGGGCAAAGCCCCTAGAGGCTAGGGGCGAATCCGCTAGTAGAGTACAATTGACTTATATTTTGGGGGGTTATTAAATTTGTAAGAGTCCAACTCGACGGCAAAATGTCAAAATTACTTTATGCATAAAGGGTGGCTCGGCACTGAATATTGATTTAGTTAAAGGTTCTACTTTGGTTATAGATTTCAGGGAAGTCTATCCGTCGTAATCCTATAAAATGGCGAAGGATTTTTACAAAATTCTATTAGGTCTTGTCAAAATAAGCGATCAAAAATATTGTTAACTGATATAGAATTTTTCAGTATCTTTTTAATTTGTAATCCCTTGGCATACCTATTGATATAGAGTATACATGGATATTATGACATGGGGGAAATTGTCATCTTGGGTTGTTAACATAGAATTAATTTATTGGCTGGTTCGTTCATCTAGAAGGATGGGATGGAGTAATGGGGGTGGATGTGAGGTTTCATTAATTTAACCCGGTTTAGAGAAGATGAAAATCTTGTTTAACGCCCAGGTAATAAAATATCCAATGTCATAGAACATATTTGCTTTGTACATGGATCACTGTCCCCCCTCCCTCTAACATATTTTTATTATTATTATTATTTCTTGCAAGTTTTAAAATTTAAAATTTCAATCAGTTTATACATAAACTAGCGGCTTCGTATTTGGGGGGGGGGGGGTATTTTTCAGTTTTTTGGGGGGTTGTGGGTGTCCCACCCCCCCAAGAAAATAGTTATAAACCTTCCCGGGACCTATGAGAAGCTACCCTGTAAAGGAGAACCCGATCGGTTCAGCGGTTAGCGAGATCTTTCGCTACAAACAAACAGACAAACAGACAGACAGAGAGACATCGTTCTACTTTGTATTATAGATAGTTGTATTAGTACGTTTTTATCCTTGTTAAAGAAAATTATATCATTAGACATAATTGGAAAATAACAGTTTAATGAAAAAATATGTACTAAACTCAAAAAAAAATTAAAATAAAAAATTAGGAATTTTAATGCATAAAATTTTTGCTTTAAAAAAACTTGGTTCCAATTATACATATTATTATATGTTGTATAAATATTTGATGATTTGAATACCCGTAAAATTTTAATTTCTAACATTTTAGCCCACTTTAAATTTAGTATTTTTTTAAAGATTCTTTCAAACCATTTAGATCTGGATTCTAGCAAGCAATAATACTTTTTGGTGGTTGGTGAATGGGGGATAAAAACGCCTCCTCAAGAGGTCTAAATAATAAGAGTATCTATGTATTAGATATTCGAACTGTCGAAACAATTGGTTATTTCTTTTACTATTTAATTTAGCAACTCTTATCTGCATGTTCTTCTTAATAAACAAAGCTATGCATTTTAAGGACATTTTTGGGTAAGTTTAGAAATTCAAATTTTATCTATGGCCCACAGAAAAAATTGTTTAGCCAAATCGGAGAAAGGGGACATGGAGCTGTTTATTACACTAGTCCCTAAAGTTTTGTATTAATGATTTGTTATTCGTTGGCTTAACATTTGGCCCCTTTTTAATAAGTTTTATTAGTTGGTTAATTAAGTTGAGTGTCCAAACGGTTCAATCACTAATTATATTCTACAGAACGTGTAATTTAGTGATGTACATCAATTTATCTGCCGATCTTAATCCTTTAGATCCCTGTAAATTCCAAAATTTTTAAGAAATTAATTGCACATATTGGATGCACAATGAAAGGTCTAGAATGAATGCAAAAGTTACCAAGTTTTAATTAATTATTTCATTTTTTATGCAATGAATTTGGTCTACTTTTGGTATTTCCATTTAATATATAATATGAAAATTAATAGTTAGCAAACAAGATTTTCTGACAATACTTAATTATCTCTACTATTATATGGTACATGCTTCATGATTTAAAAATATGCTAAGCTTTTGAACTGTTTCTTTTCACTTACCACAAACTATTTGGAGCTTTTTTTTTACTTATATAATACTAGCGGCTTCGCCCCTAGCCTCTAGGGGCTTTGCCCCAAGAGGTTTGATTAAACCAAGTTTAAGTATTTTTATTTTAGATTTAAAAGAAAAATTTTTAAAAAAATTTCCTAGGGGGGGGGATAATTTTTTTTTTGTGGGGGGGAGTAGTGAGTCGACCTATTTTAATTTTAGTTTTAAAAAGAAATTTTTTTTTGGGGGGGGGTGTTTTTTTTTCATTTTTTGGGGGGTTGGGGGTGTCCCACCCCCCAAGAAAATAGTTATAAACCTTCCTGGGACCTATGAGTAGGTACCCTGTAAAGGAGAACCCGATCGGTTCAGCGATTAGCGAGATCCTTCGCTACAAACAGACAAACAAACACACAAACAAACAGACAGACATCGTTCTACTTTGTATTATAGATGACCTTTATATTATCAAGCATTATGTTAAAGTCAAAACAACACTTAATATTCAATAGGAAATTGATGGGCGATTGGGTTGAGGAACCCTATATGCGTTCAAAGGTGAGGAACATATTTATAGTATAGATGTATATACAGACTACTACCTCCATTTCTTTTTCAAATACCTCTTTCGTCTGCTTCTAAATTATTTTCTGCTACTTGGCTGTGTAATATAAGCGACACCATTGGTTGATTTTTAATGACCCTATAGAAAGGTTGCACAAGGCGGTTGCGATGGGAAGATACAGTTATTTAATCCTTTCTCCCTCTAGTGTTTTACTCTAACGGTGGGGGTTAAGGGGTGTTTACACCTACTAAAAACTTTAAAACCCCTCATTTTACCACCCCTATATTTTTTAAAAATACATAAGAATACACCCTTTAGACCTTTGAAACGCCTCATTTTACTCCCCTCAAAAGAAAAAGCTTGGACGTCCCTGGAAACCCCCCATTTTTCGAACTTGTTAAAAAAATTAGGGTAGGGGTGAGCAGTTTATTTTTTACAACAATAGGGGTGTTATTTTATTGTATAATTGGGTGAATGGGATGTGTGATCTTTTGATCATACTCACCTGAAATTAAAAGGGGGTGTAACTTTTTTACCTTACCCCTTTCTTGGCTGCATTAGGGGGGTGTATAAGAAAGGAGTAGAACTTTGTCGCCTTGACGCCTCTGCTTCAAATTACTGAGAGAGAAAAAAACAAAGCTATAGAGTACTTAAAATATGTGTACACTATTATAGTTCATTCTTAGATACTGCAATCGCGTTTTGTTACAATCCTAAGTAAGTCACTACCGCTTTTTTTCCCAGAAGTCTAATATTAGGGATTCAAACCGCATCCGCCAATTAAAATAATTTTTATGCTTAGAAACTAATTTTGGGGCCGATTGTTACTAAAGTCGCTTATTTTTTACCTAATAATTCGCGGCCACAGACACAACAATCAGCAGCTATAGCCACAACAATCAGCAGCTACAGCCACAACAATATGCAGCTACAACCACAACAATCCTTAGATGCAGCCGCAACAATCCGCAGCCACAAACACAACAATCAGCAGCTATAGCTACGACAATCAGCAGCTATAACCATAACAATCAGCAGCTACAGCCACAACAATCCGCAGCTAGAGCCACAACAATCAGCAGCTCTAGCTACGACAATCAGCAGCTACAGCAACAACAATCCTTAGATGCAGCCGCAACAATCCGCAGCCACAAACACAACAATCAGCAGCTATAGCTACGACAATCAGCAGCTATAACCATAACAATCAGCAGCTACAGCCACAACAATCCGCAGCTAGAGCCACAACAATCAGCAGCTATAGCTACAACAATCAGCAGCAGCTACAGCCCCGACAATCTGCAGCTACAGCCACAACAATCCTTAGATGCAGCCGCAACAATCCGCAGCCACAGACACAACAATCAGCAGCTATAGCTACGACAATCAGCAGCTACAGCAATCCGCAGCTACAACCACAAAAATCCGCAGCTGCAGCCACAACAATCTGCAGCTGCAGCCACAACAAGCCGCAGCTGCATCCAAACAGCAAGTTTTGCAAATCCCTGATTAATTAATAACATTCGTAATTTATGACCAGTACTAGGAAATGACATTTTTTCGTATATAGAAAAGAATTATTAAGTGTTAGCAAATAAGATTATAACACTCATGATTTAGATCGCACGTATGTACTAGGCATAGTTCTGATCAAGTTCATTTGACTATAAAGCGTCTTTTTATATTCTACAATTGGACATTGTATGTTCTTTTGTTTGTCAGTAAAGATCTCACCAACCTCTGTACTGATTGATTTATACACCCTAGGGAATATTCTCATGTGTGCCAGGGTGGTTTTAAGCTATTGTTTGCCCTCTTTTTTAACTATAATTGTTGAAAATAGTGAAACGGCAGGACACATAGCTTACGTTCACCATTAGGACAAGATATAGAAAATAGATACACGTAAACACTATAAATTTTAAGTCGGTTATGGCGATGTAAAAACTTTGGCTGTACGTCCAGTCGTTTGGCCGACAGCATCCTTTGAAGTTATTTTCGTCTTATTTCCGACTTAATCTAATAGTCTACTTTTCTAAGCCCAATAATTTTGTACCTATTAAATATTCATTTTATATTAACAAAAATGGAAACAATCCTTTTATAAGAGTAACAAGATCTCTGTCTGCCTGTACCAAAGAATCTCGCTAACCGCTTTACATGGTAGGTTCTCATGGGGACTGGGAAAATTTATAACTATTTTGGGCGAGAGTACCCACCAAATATTTTTTAAAAAACTTTTCTTTTCAGAACTTAAATTAAAAACGGTTGTGGTCGACTCACTCGCCCAAAAAAGTCCCCTTAAAAAGTTTACTTTCTCTTTTTAAATCTAAACTAAAAAATGGGTTGTAGAAATCAACCCCCCCCCCCCTTGCATGTGCCTCCAGAGGCCTCAAGGGGGGAATAGCCGATTTTTCTTATGTAAAGTAACAGGACCTCTGTCTTTCAGTGTGTTTCGAAAGATCTAGCTGTATAGCCCTGACTACTTTTCCATAAAGATGTATTAGTCCCGGGAAGGTCTTTTTAAACTTGTTATAGAGAGAGAGGGGGGGGAGGGATAAATTAATCCTTAGAATAATCATTTTTACCCTTATTTCTGAAGGTTATTTAAATAAAATTAAAGTAAAAGAATAAGGAAGATTAGAGCTATGTATAATTTTCCCTTCAAGGCAAGAGCCTTGTTCAGATTTAGTATTGACAACGTCAAAATTCAAAATGCGGACTAAAATGTTTTGAAAAATCTTATGAAACATTACAGACAGACAGACAGTAACTAACTAACTAGACCCGCGACCGTGGCTCAACACGTAGCGCATCCGCTCGTCGTCGGGAAGGTGATAGGTTCGAATCTCGGTCCGACACCGCGTCATAACTAAAGACGTTAAAAATGGTTCCCACTGCTACTATGTCAGATACGCGACGTAAAAAGTTAGAGTGGGGGGAATGCCTTGGCCCAAAACAGGCGCCACTCGCTACCATGCACAGTTGGGACTTTTCAGACAAAGGTCGTGCATCTCAGAGAGTTGGTTGTCTGATAAGTGATTGGACACTTTACACCGCAATCATAAGTATTGTATGTATGTTCCAAGGTGCTTGGAGAGAGGTCTAGTACCCGAAGCGACACCTAGCCCCCCTAGAGTCTTTTTTACCTAACTAACTAACTAACAACAAGGATGTCCAAGGGGGAGGAGGGAAGGTGTGACAACCCCCGTAAAACGAATTTCGTGTTGACATAGGCACCTCAAATAAATTTTATCAATTTAGAAGCCCCTATTTAAAATTTTCCCTACCACTTAGAATGGGATACATAGTCCCCCCCCCCCCCCCCAATTACAAACATTTTTTTAAGGGGAAAAACATTATATCCCCAAATAAAAATGCTTTGACGTCCTTGTCTAACAAAGTAGGTTTTTACTACGAACATATGAATTATACTAATTTATTCTAAATTTATTTCATAGGTTATAATAATAATAATGATCAGATATTATGATAATAGTTAATCAATAATTTTCCATTAAAAAAACTTCAATATAGAAAATTATGTAAAATTTAGGTTACATACATTTCAATGACAATTTTCTTCATTTGAAGCGCAGCAATAACAAACTAACAAAAATGTACAATATCTTAAGATAAAATGTTTAAATATTTTTCTCGTATTCATTCGAATCCGGTGGATAGGAACCGGTTCTCATCCATATGAAAAAACTATGTCTAGCATTGTATTATATCCAGCTTTCTACGAATATAGAAATGTACAATCATAAGATTAAAACCAGTTTTTTAGCCCGTGCCTTCGGCACCTCGGGGCTAAAAAAACTAGTTTTAATCTTATAATTGTACATTCTATATCCGCGGAAAGCCGTTTATAATACGATGCGAGAAATAACTATTATTTCTTGATAATCTAAAAATTATGTTCTTATTAATGATTGAAATTTAATATTTAAGCAGGTATTATCAATAAACATAAGCGTGAAGAATGTGATATGGGGGGGGGGGGAAGGTTCAACAGTACCCCCCCCCCCTTACAATTGAAATTTGAAAGGCCGGCCTTCCTTTTTTTTACACTTTACACTTCTAACATTAACTCGACATTAATGAAATATATGATCATTAAATTGGTGCAGTTATGTTTTAATATACCACTTTTAAAGAATTAAAGCTTCGAATTATCCTTATAATCAGGGAGGGAATAGACAATAGACTGTAAATTATACCGGTACCCAAAGTTTATACAGTTTTCCCATTCGTTGTATTTAAAACTTTGGGTACTTTTATAAAAACTTTATGGGTTGGTTTAGACTAGCAGTGTCCAAACTTTACCACAAATAGTTATAATCTCTAGATGGGGTAATTTTATTTATCATCATAGGAATAAACATTAATTTATTGTCCATTGTCTTATCCCCTACTATCCCTGCCTTATTATAGAGTAGCAACGCTAATATAATACACGTGTATATTATTGCACATGGATAACTAAATTATTGCACAAGCGATGTGTTACAGAAAAAAGTAAAATTTTATTTAAGTATGCCTTTGAAACCAACTAATATCCGGTGAATTAGAACTAGTTCTCAGCCATACTGAAAAATTGTGTATAGCATCGAATTAAAGATATTTTTTCACAAAACTGGTTTTAATATTATAATTTTCATTTAATAACCGCGGAAATCTGTAATACGATACGATAACTATTACTAAATAGAAAAAAAACATTAATCAATTTTTAGAACAAATAACAATGGGTAAAATCCTACATAATTTCTAAGGCTTGCCTTTAAGTTTCAAAGCCTTGTACAGATATAAATGAAAATTTTAGTTATAGGAAACTCCTAATCTTAGGGTAGCCTTTCCAATTATTAGGAATAATATTTTTTTATGTAAAAAAAAAATATGAAAATACAATTTATACATATAAGGCCAAATAATGAAGTATTTAATAGTAGTTATTATTAGTTATTAGAATTAGGTACATATAGTCAATATTGGTTTTAATCATTATAGTTGGATCTAGTGCAGTTCACGGTAAAATGTTCCTAGTAGCGATTATTTCCAAAAATCTATAATTTTTAAAGGCTGCAAGCTGCCAAGCGGCCGAACGTACATATCATGCCCGTTCACCGTTTTGTACGGTATAAGGATGCCTACAAATAATCTAGAATAGCCAAGATCCAATGATGCACAGGGAAAGCTTCACTGAAGAAAAAAAACATAAAAGAAGTATTTTTTGCGCATATATGTGCACTGCGAGATAACTGTGCAATGTTAATTAATAACTATTCCAACTAATATTTGTAGGCCTTCTTTTGTCGGTTAAAATTTTGTGCAAGCATAATCTTTACGTCCCACCGTTTGGCCGTTAGACGCCGTCTAAAGTTCATAGATTTTTTAATGTAATCGTTACCAGGAACATTTTTCCGTAAATTGCACTTGACCCATATAGTTAATGAAATGTATTTACAAGCGTAACAACATCAATAGCTAGCGAAGCAGTAAAAATCATTATTTAAAGTAGTAAGGATTATTTGTCTAATTCTATATATTAACATTTTGAAAAGTACTTAAATTATTGAGTTTTACCCTTTTATGGAAGGTCAAGATATGCCCAGGGATAGTTTTAGGCCATTTCATTTACTTTTTTAATTCTTAGGATGGTTTCAGGCTATATTATCCTTCAAAAAGAAACTAGGGGCGTAGCCTCTAGTAGAAATATAAATTAAAAACTACAGGGCTCATGGCATAATTTCTATTCTATTATATTTATTCATTTTTAATGACGTCTCACAATAATTACTCCAAAACCATTGTTTCTGTTAGTCTGACTGACGAAGTATGTTATAGAGTAGTCGCACATAATCAAATTTACATGGTACATACATATTGGAAGACATTTTATAAATAACATGATCTGATATTTTGTAAAAAATATTAACAAGGACATACAAAAATATTAATAGTTAAATTAATGAAATAAAGTCTTTGTCTGCCAATCCCTGTAAAAGATGTAAGAAAAATGTAAAGAAAATAATAATTTAATCCAGGAAGGGATAGGATATTGAGCTGTTAATTACAGGTCCCCAAAGTTATCTTAATAAAACTTTGAGTACTCGAGGATTGAATTTTGGTGTTAAAACTTTTCAACTAATAGTTTAAATCTATAGAAAGGAAAATTTAGTATATCATCATTTGGGATGTACATTAATTTATTGTTCCTTAAGATCCCTGAGTTTAACAATAAGACATTTATCGATTATAATAAATTATTTTTATCACAACATGAATGTGCATTCACTTTCCCCTAAAATTACAGTAACAGAGTGTAATAAATCCGCGAGAAAAAACACTAAGTGTCACAAGAGTAAAGAAAAGAGAGAGTTACAGTTTGTGCTGTCTTAAAAATTTGCGGTTTCGAAGATTTACCACTGTGTTGTACGGAAGTGAAGGCGCACCGATTACCAATACCCAGGTATATAAAGGGATAAGACAATAGCCGATAAATTGATGCACATCCCCAATGGTGATACACAAACTTATCCCTTCAATGTAGATTACAAATAGTGATTAAAACGTTTGGACACTCAACTTAAAGAATCGACGAATCAAAATTCAATAAGAAACTAAAGTTGTTAAGCCAATAAATAAAAAAACTTTAATATAAAACTTTGGGGACTAGTGTAATACACAACACAATTTCCCCTCCCTCCCTGTCAATACCCGATATTGGTAAAATAACTAAGCTTTCAGTAATATTTTATAATTAAACATTTAGTGAAAAATTATTTGAAATTTTACAATTTGAGACTTCAATTCCTCGTCAATTTGTTCCTTGTTGACGTCATAACGTGTCTCAAAGTACAAATTATTAAAAATGAAATGTCTTATAATAACTATTTCTTATTTGTTGATCTTACAACCTTGGGGACTTTTATCGAATTTTGATTGGATGGTTTATTTAATTAAGTGTCCAAACGTTTCAACCACTATACTACACTATTTTATGTAATCTACAAAAGGAGTAATTTTGTGTTTCATTATTTGGGATGTACATATATCAATTTATTAGCCTTGTTCAAAGTAGAGACATTATAAATCTAGCAAAGGACACAACGGATAATTGTCCACACAGAATTCTCCTTGTTGAATATATTCCCTGAGGGTAGGGGCACTGTTCCAGAGGTTAACTGCAAGATTGCTTCCATAGAATCCCCTAAACCATATAATTATTATGAATAATTATCAAATCTTTTAGGTAGATTTGTAAAATAAAACTGCAAAGAAATATAGTTAGTAGCGAAGCTACTCTATAGTTAGTGTATGTCTATACGTACATACATCTGTCCGTCAATAAAAATTTAATAGCGTTTAAAGTATTTAAGATTACATGGTTTCGTGATTTTTTAAATAGTATTTATATTGACCGTTTTTTTTAATACTGGTATTTTTTCTGATCTTAGCCCTCGTAAAACTTTACATTTTAGAGACAATTTTTATTGTTTAATTTTTATATTAACATCTAAAGAACATAATCACTAACCGCTGCACTGGACCAATATAGCTTTAGTTTAAAGTTTCTAATAGGTTCTGGGGTGGTTTTTGTCTATTTTAGAGGAAACATGGACATTATGCTATTATAGTAGCAATACTTTTACGGAATAGATAAATACCTAAATTCATCATCATCCAATGTGCTTTTGATGGCCTTCTGAACAGTATTCATGAGAGGGGTAGATCTACATATAAACAGCTGAACACACGAGGTTGTGTTACCTAAACAAAATAAAAAATAAGATGATAATATCCATGAAAGCGAAGCTTGATCAAGCTATGGTCAGCTAGTATGTACCAAGAAATTAATATTTGATATAGCTTTACATAGACTCTAAATAATAAATATTAATTTGTTGGCACATACTAGCTGACCATGGATTGATTAGGCTCCACATTTATAAATCTTGTACTAAATGTTTTATAAACATTATATAGAGTCCATTGTCCTCGCTTTGTCCAAAACTAACATATAAGAAATTCAAACATACGGACCAATTAATCATATTTATATCTAAACTCATTTTTCGTGATGTACTACTTACTTATTAACACTACTGTTCTTGTTTTCCCGTATATGTACTTCTTTATTTTATCGTATGCTGTACGATAATGTGGGTTTTCTCGTATTCATTTCGAATACGAAAAAACTATGTCTAGCATCGTATTATATCCAGCTTTCTACGAATATAGAAATGTACAATCATAAGATTAAAATCAGTTTTTTTAGCCGGTGCCTCCGGCACCTCGGGGCTAAAAAAACTAGTTTTAATCTTATAATTGTACATTCTATATCCGCGGAAAGCCGTTTATAATACGATACGAGAAATAACTATTATTGTATGAAAAAAGTGTGTTAAAATAATTGATATTTTTTCTTACCAGTAGTGCTTTGCAATCTTTCAATCATAGTTGATGGGAGACTTTCATCCAATAAATTATTCTGAATCTCTCGTCCTTTTCTGAATAGATTTTAAATAAAACAAGGATAAACATATTCATTAAATATAGCTTTAAAGAAAACTAGGGCTTCGCCCCAAGAAGTTTGATCAACCTAATTTTTCCTTTTTTAGATTTTAAAGAAAAACCAGAAAAACTAAATTTTTATTTGGGAGGGATTTTTTTTGGGGGGGGGGGATGGGGTTTGTCGACCCCACTAATTTTTAGTATTAAAAAGAAAATTTGGGGGGGGGGGGGGGGGTAGGGCATAATTGAGGAATATCCAGAAAAAAAAATCTGTAATGATAAAGAACAAAAATATCTCTTCTGAATATTAAACTCATTGGTCAAAAAGTTTAGACATTTCAAGCTTTGAACCAACCAATCAAAATTTTAGGGTTTTTAAAAGTATTTAAGACAAAATTTTTTTGTCAATTTAGTTTAATCTAGTAAGGGTATATGCTGGGGTAAGGGTTATCGTTAATTTAGCCAGCTGCAAGCAATCCCTTTATTAAAGTACATACAAATCTGGTACCATCCATGTTATAATATATCAATTATTAGTATTATTATTACCTATCTGCTTCGTGTACTATTTCTTGAACAAATGGTAGAAATCCCTGAAAAATAAATCCACATCAAATACACTTTGCTGTAATCTTATGTGTTTTTAAATCTGAAGGTTTTTAATCCCCCTTCTTTGAAGACGAAGAAAGTTGCTCAAAAAAATTCTTACGTCATAAAAATGAGGGAAGAGGAGAGGAGGAGTGGGAAAGAAAATCCCTAAAAAAGAGATGGATAATCCCTCATTTTTATGACGTCACATTAAGGGACTTTCTTCGTCTTCCCCTTCTTTCTGTCTGTCCTTTTGTCTTTTTTCTGTAATTCTAGTTTTTAATCTCTTTTGGCATCTTTCATATCCCCCATTCTTACATGCAGGGGTAGTTATACTAACAATCAATTCTACAAAAAAAAATCACGAAACCTTACAAAGTATCTGGAAGTGTATCTTATTTTTGTCATGTAACTGAAGAGGGGTGGGAATGAAGAGGAGGACAAGGGGAGGGGGTTGTGGGGAAATTTTCCATCATAATTGTTTGTCAGATTATCATTCCCTTGTCCCTGCTTGCATGTTTTCTTCTCCTCTTATTTTATTTTCTTTCTCTCTCCGTCCCCCTTTTATATACCGTTTTTTAAATGCTTTGTTTGAAAGGAACTACTTTTAAATAATGTAATCGTCCTTGTTTATTTTAGTAGCATTTACTAGTTATTTCTCGCATTATAAACAGCTTTCCGCGGATATAGAATGTACAATTATTAGCCTTCGGCCTTCGGCACCTCGGGGCTAAAAAAACTGGTTTTAATCTTATGATTGTACATTTTTATATTCGTAGAAAGCTGGATATAATACGATGCTAGACATAATTTTTTCGTATGGATGAGAACCGGTTCCTATCCACCAGATTCGAATAAATACGAGAAAAGTTCTTTTTCTAGGCCGATAAATCAAGTAATTTTAATATGTCTAAATTAGTTTGAAAATTTTTCGTTGCATTTGGATGCAATTATTCTTGATTTAATTCACCTGTTGGGCAAGTAATCTGTATCTTGGCATGTTATCATCTAAACAATAAGAAAAAGTTATGTCTGTATCGCTCAGGGAGAAGGGGACATTCGACTGTAAATTATGCTGGTACCCAAAGTTTTTAACCTCTTTATCTTATTCGTTCACTCACAACGGTCCTACGACAAACGCAAGAGTCCCAAATGTCGGAGTGGACAAACGTCGGACAAACCTAACCTAACCTATTTTAGACCAACCTATAGGTTTTTTAAATGCCTAAACCCTGCGGGGGGTTTATTTGTTCATTCATATTTTAACCTAACCTAATTTGTAAAGAAATAATTAATAAAATTAATATTTTAACACTCCTGCGTTTGTCCACTCCGACGTTTGGGACTCCTGCGTTTGTCCACTCCGACGTTTGGGACTCCTGCGTTTGTCCTGGAACCATTTTATTTAGTTTTCTTCAAACATTTCCTTTGTTTATGGACTTATCTGTATAATTATGATATTCTTATAAAATCCTATTTTATAAAGTACTAAGCTTTTTTGTCTGTAGCAAAGAATTTCGCTAACCACTGAACCGATAGGGTTCTCCTTTACTGTGAAGCTTCTCATTGGTCCAGGAATGATTTATTACTATTTTAATGGAGAGTACCGTCCAAGGAGAAATCGACAATATTTAAAAGAGACTGCCACTGCACTGCACTGTATGACTTACAGGACTTCCCTTTGTACTATTTTATATCAAGTGTCGTTAGATACCTTAATTGACATAGAAAAGTACCGCTAAAGGCTTCTAGGGGCGTATCCGCTGGTATATGATAATACAATAATTAGCATTCCTTTCTTTATCCCTGAGGAAAAACCCCTAAGGTTAAAATAACACACGAAATATCTTTTAGAAAGCTTTGGCACATTTTTATCAAATCATTAAAACCAAAACAAATTAGAAAATTTCTACTGTCAATTTTTGCAATGCTCTTTTATTGCATTGCAAGTCTGTTAGTCCATCGGCCATGCACATACATAGACATATTAATGGTAATCTAAAAGATGACATAAAACCCTCAATCAACTGCTCTTTAAACATATTAATAACCAACATTATATTTTATAGTAACTGTTTGCGAGATCTTACTTGACTCAATATACACATAAATACAGCTACTCGAGATAAGAGAACAGGAACTTATAAATAGAAAAAGTTAAATTTGCAATGAATTTGTAAGAAAAAGTACAAAGTACATTTTAAGCAGGTGAATTTCTCAAGCTTTATATAGATTTATGAAATCCTTCAGTAAACAAGGCTTTTTAGGTCAATCTTACTAAAACAAGGATGACAACATCCATAAAAGCGAAGCACTGAAACGGATGGACAAACGGACATTAACATTTGTATAGTGTCTGAAACTGAATAATCAGAATATAAAAGTATCGAATGAGTCGAAGCAAAATTGTAAGTAAATTTGTTAAAAAACTGCTTGATACAGGATAATGTTTATGGACATACTTCCATTTTTAGGACTTGATTATAGAGTTGCTTCGTTTATACTATTGTTCTTTGTTGTCCCAGGAATTAATATACAAAAAATCAGATCAAACGGAAAATTAGATCACATAAAAATTTGTTTTTAAAAAAGTAGAAAAATCAACATGTTTAAAATGAACGTACGGACATTCTAGTAATGATTATAGAGTTGCTACGCTTTCTAACTCGTACCTAATTACTACAGGAATCATCGTGCAAAGTTTGAAATCGATAGGACCTGCCTAAATTAACGAATAAAAGCTATCTATCTCGGACGGACGGACGGACGTACGGACCGACCCTAATTATAGAAAAGCTTCGCTTTTAAAAACGCCAACGAACATACAGACACATTATAATTTGTCTACCTAAGAATGGATATAGAATATACGTGGATATTATGACAGGGGAGAAAGTGTCATCAATATGGGTTGCCATCATTATTGGTCAGTTCGTTTATTATGTTAGAGGGGAGGGGATGGGGTAAACAGAATGGTTGGGGCAAATTATAATTTTAGCCAGCTACAAGTTTCACATTATTAGAGTAGATAATAATTATGGCGTAAGATCCAAGTAATAATAAATCCATTTACCTAAGTTGCTAGCCCCAGTGAAGTAGTCAATAAGATAGGTGGAGAAGTAGGAGAGAACGTTGATAGCAGTTCTAGCCATGTTGTTATCCTCAAATCCAAATAGTCGCAGCACCGTTGTCAACTTAAAATAATAATAAAATTGGAATTAGTTTGAAAGACGAACTTTTCTACATTGTGGGTTGTTTCTTTAGTAAGTAACTAAAGGGTGTTCAAAAAAAATGCGGACTTTTTTAAAATTGACATTGCGCAGCTTGTGTTAATAGTAGAAAAATGTTATGCATATCGTTAGAATCGCTATGAACTCTATTTTTTGGAAATATAAGAACGGATCCTGTGCTACGTATAGTTAGGGAGCTACTTGATAAAATATCCCAACTGATGTAAAACTTGACTTGCGAGTAAATTTTAAAATATAACTAACTTCTTAGCGGTTCTAACGCTATGCGTAGTATTTTTCTACTATTAACACAAGCTGCGCAATTTCAATTTTTAAAAAGTCCGCATTTTTTAGTTGCTTTAGTTGCTCTTAGCCTCAGGAAAATAGCCTTAAAACACCATAGGGCATTTATAAAGCTTCCCTGATAAGTACAAAATATTTAACCAAGTAATTGCTAAGATCTATAAATTAAGACAGAAAAAAACTTACTACTTTATATTACAGGATAGACATACGTATATCGTAAGTCTATATTAACCATGCTGAATAAAAGTATTTTTTTGGATTTTTGTTCTAAATTCTATATAATGTTAAAAATTCAAAGTTAATCTATAGTTGTTATTGTTTGTTTGTCGGACTGTCCGACTTCTTTATGATTGTATATTTTTATATTCGTAGAAAGCTGGATATAATAAGATGCTAGACATAGTTTTCTCGTATGGATGAGAACCGGTTCCTATCCACCGGATTCGAATGAATACGAGAAAAATATATATTTTTTAAATATTTACCAGTGTATGTACAATGCTGTTTGTTGTCTCTATTTCACCCATTCTACTTAATGATTCCTAAAAAAAATACATGGATGACAAAAATATTTATGAGCAAACGTAAAAAAGTGAAATAGAGAGTATTTGTTCAGTGGTGATAATTGTAAAAAAAGGAAGAAAAATAAAGAGAAAGAATTAAAGAAAATCACGAAACCTTGATAATATAAATATATTGACGGATTGACGGACCAACTGAGTTGTAAACTGAAATGAGGTAAATAACAAAGAATAACAACTTCAAGAGCAGCCAAGAAAATATCATAACTGACTGACGGAGGGACTCTCGGACGTACTAACGGGTAAGGACAGACAAATCAAATTTATAGAGTAGCTTATATTCAAACTTAAATTATAATCTACAGCTGTAGTGGTGATTTTCCATGCATTATGCAATTATAATAATCAAGTTTAAGATTGAACAACTAGGGGAAGAGGTTACTTTGTTCATTATTATATGGGGGTGTAAATTAATTTATCGACAATTGTCTTTTCCCATAAGATCCCTGAAATTACCTGTGCAAAAACAGAGGCAGAATCTCTCACTAATCCAACTTCGGATATCAGTTTACTAAAAGAACAACAGTTGTATATCTAATGGTAGCTATGCAACGTGTTTCAATCAATTTAAGCATGTTGATTCCTATTACAGTCAGGTACAATTTAGAAAGCGTAGCAACACTATAATCATGATTAGAAAGTCCATTATTTTTCGGGAAAAATTGGTTTTATTATCCGTTTCATTTAAATTTTTAATAATGGGGTAAAGGGGGTAGATGGGGGGTCGTTATTTTAACCAGCTACACGTTTCACTTTATTACAGCACGTAATAATATGTTGTAAGATCCAAGTAATAATGAATCCATTATTGTACGTAATTTTTATTAGTTTTGATGAGACATCTAAACTGTCTTATTTGTGGATTTTTATGGATGTAATCAACCTTGCTAAATATATTTTACCTAATCATTCCAAGAGTAGAGTCGGATCCAGAAACAGTTTCAAGTAAACTAAAACGTATGTTGGCTATTAACACTGTTATTTATCTCTATTTAGCATTTTGATCTTTCTCAACCTTTCTCTGTGTTTTCAAATTTTTTTTCTTTATTTGTTCCTTTTTCTTCTTTAAGTCCATCTTACATCTCTATCTATTTATCTTTTTTCTCTCTTTTTTCTCTCTTTTCTCTCTCTTTTTTCTCTCTTTTTTCTCTCTTTTTTCTCTCTTTTTCCTCTCTTTTTTCTCTCTTTTTTCTCTCTTTTTTCTCTCTTTTTTCTCTCTTTTCTCTCTCTTTTTTCTCTCTTTTCTCTCTCTTTTTTCTCTCTTTTTTCTCTCTTTTTTCTCTCTTTTTTCTCTCTTTTTTCTCTCTTTTCTCTCTCTTTTTTCTCTCTTTTTTCTCTCTTTTTTCTCTCTATCTTTCCATCCCTCTCCCCCACATACTCCCTCTTTCTCTCTCTCTCTCTATGTATTTATCTTCATTCTCTATTTTCTCTCTATTTTTTGCTTCCCCCCCCCCACTACCTCTCTCTCTTTCATTCTATCTGTCTATTTATCTTTTTTTATCTCCTTCTTTGTTTCTCTCTCCTTTATATCTCGTTTAGATTGCCATGTCCATGGACTTTTTACCTTAAAAATCTTGGATCTCCGATAGATTCAAGGAGTTTAGTATCACTGTAGGTAGAGGGTATTAAAACTGGCAAAATTGTAAATGTAAGAATGCTTTTAAATAACATTTTGTTTCTAGAAAAATATAATTCAATATTTCATTAATAAGAAAATCACAATATACATTACACATAGACGTTAACAACAATAATGAATCACTGAAATAACAAGGATGACAACATCCATAAAAGCGAAGCACTTAAACGGTCGGTTAGAACTGAATAATCAGAATATCAATGTATAAGAGTCGAAGCATAATTGTAAGTAAATTTGTTGAAAAACTGCTTGATACAGGATAATGTTTATGGACATACTTACATTTTTAGGGCTTGATTATAGAGTTGCTTCGCTTAAAATATTGTACTTTGTTGTCCCAGTAATTGGTATACCAAAAATCAGATCAATCGGATAATTAGATCACTTAAAAAATTATTCAAAAAATAAAAAAATCAACATGTTTAAAATGGACGTACGGACATTCTGGTAATGATCTTTGTTTGATTTTACCAAGTTGTGTGCACATCTATCTACAGGGTGGTGTAAAACTATTAGAGGTTGGAAATGGGGTAGTTCTTTCCAATATCTTGATTTAGGGAGGTGTAGAAACCCCCTTTCCGCAAACCATTGAAACAATTACAAAATAAAGCCGTAATATTGTTTGTCCGCTAAGATCTCGCTAAAAATAAAACCAATTTGGTGTTCTATTTTAAGAACCTACGCTATATGTCCTGGGATGTTTTTTTACCTTCCCACAACCTAATACAGAACACCTAGATGCTAGAGGCGCAGCTGATAGTTTTAAGAAAATATAATCACAATCAAACATTCAAATCATCTATATTTAGTACTAGCAGTTGCGCCCTTATACTCTAGGGGATTTATATTCGAAGGTATAAGCAAGGCGGAAAAATAGCCAAAACCCTTTTAGAACCCATTAGAAGCTTCACTGCAAAGGAGAACCATATCAAAAAAACCCTTCTACTTGATATTATAAAATATATATATGGTTGATAACAGAATGTAAGTAAAAGCCACTTTCACTTAAGCCTATATCTAAGACTTTCGTTGGTTGGTCAACGTTATAACTGAACTAACTAGTACTACGGACAAGCAAAAATAAAACTGTTTTCCCTTTCCGGCTAAACGCACGGACACACACACACACACACACACACACACACACACACATACACACACTTACACACACATACACACACATACACACATATAAGTAGCGAGATTTTTCTCAAAAGAAATTTTCTAACTGTTGATTATTTTATCCCGTAGCTATCATAGACAGAAATTATAGACAAATATTCATGTAATATATTTGTGATATTAATATTATAAATTTAAGTTTTGCAGATTTAATAAAGAAAAGCATTAAGATGAATATAATAAAAATTAGAATTTTGAAATGATTAAATTTTTGGCCTTATCTCATGGTAAGCTATTCGCCATAGCAAATAATTGTTACAGGGCCTAAAAAATATTATGACTGAGTAAATTAAAGGATACATTTGTTACGTAATTTATGTTCAATATTTAAAATCTGTTTTTTAGGTGCAGAAAGGGTTTTTATTCAGCGAAAATGAATCGTGCTGAAATAGTTATTTACTATATTGTATTATAGACAACTTTCCGTAAATATTAAATTAAAACATAGTCTTGGAAAATGGTCTATAATGCAATAAGAAATATAATTTTTCAGTGTGGATAAGTAAGAACTGATTTAAATCCAGCGGATATAAATCTGTTATAATGTCACATTGGAAAGGCAATTATTGATCAAAATATCTGTCTTTATCCCAAAGAACAGATTAAATTAAACGGCTGGGTAATATTATTGATAGCTTACAAGGGCGTATTTATTACAAGAATTTTGTCCTATCTTTGGACGGGAATTTAGAACTAACCTCGTCATAACAAATGACGTTAAAGTTGTATATATTGCTGCTATATCAGGTGAAATTGCTAGGAATACAAGAATGCATTGGCCTAAAACAGACGAAACCTATTACCATGTACTGTTAGGACTCCAAGACAAGGATCAGGCAATCAAAGAGCAGATCACTAAAGCACTCCATTACTAAAATATAGTTGACTAGAAATTCCCCCTGGATACGTTAACTTGACATCATCTAAAAATGATGGTGAGTGAAATAGAAAGTTTTTTTTCTTACAGAATTAAATTAATTGTTTAAATGTTTAAACATAAACCGTTCAGATTTAAAGAGCATAAAAAAAGCAATAATTAATTAAGGGTAATTATGTTTATAAGCAGGGGAACAATCCTATACTATAAAGTAGTAAGATTTTGTTTGTTACTTTGTTAAGATCTTCATAATTAGGGAAGCTTTACACAAGTCCCATGTGGGTTTCACGTTTATTAAGTCCTATTATGGTTTTAGGCTATTTTATGCAGGCACATTCCTATCCCTTTGATTACAGAGCCACTGAATGACAAAATTAAAAATGTATTTTTTGTACCAATTTTTGTGAAAATTATATTTGATTTGATTAGGTTCTATCTCTCAGAAAATCATTCTAGGCAGGTTTTAATCTACTCAGAGCAAAATTGTTTATATCTCAACAAGCATTTAAATGAGTTTGTAACTATGAAGAAACACTTTAAAATCAAATGCCCGGAAAAACGTCTGTCATTTGAATGGATATATTATTACTTGGATGTTAAACCAGATTTGTATGTTCACTGATAAAGTGAAACCCGCTGCGGGCTAAAATAACAATACCCTTCATCCACCCCCCTTACCCCATATCCTCCCCTCATACTAGATGAACAAACTAATCAATATGTGAGGTCCATACTAGTTACCTAAATTGATGCAAATTTTTCTTCTGTCATAATATCCACGTATATTCTATTTCCATTGTCATTTGTTAAGTGGTATAGATATTCTAAAAAATACATTTATAGACAAGTATAACAAATTCAAAAAAAAAGATAAAAAATTAATGAAATTCCATGAACAAGCTTTCAGACATAGTTTGTTAGGGCATAGTTGTTCATAGGTTATGGAAATGAATAAAAAAATATTTAATCCTTAGTTAATATCAAATCCGCATTTTTTCAAAATACCAAAGTACCAATGAAGAATATAAATAAAGATATTTAGCGATAGAAAGATGAGGTGTTGTAATAATAATAGGCAGTTCTAATGTTTTGAAAATTTTATACACATGCGGAAGTGGTTTCACACCCTTTCTCAAACACTTTCAAATTAAAAAACATGATTGAGTAACTTTTTATCAAGAGCAGTGTAAAATCTGCTTACAAATACAAGAATAATTAGGCTAAAAACAGCGAAGATTAGCTTATAAAAAATTTGTTTAGATACTTTATCTTAATTGACAAAATAGAAAAATTACCTTTCCTTTTTTCAAATAAATTTGTCATGACGACATTTTAAAATATTACAGTGATGACTTAAGTTAGTTTAGAAAAGAGCAAAGGTTGTGATATTTCGATGATACTCTATAAGTGTTCTTTTTGTGTTTATGTCTGTCTGTAAATATATCAATACATAGTACATATTAATAGAAGATTCGTGAAAATGGGATTAGACGGGTGAAATATACGGCCCGACAGCCTTTAATTTGTGCTAATTTGGCTCTTTCTTTTCAAAGTTTAGAGACATATGTTCTAAATGTATTGTACATGCATGAATATATGTATAATATATAAAAGTAACAGAATGTATGTCTTCCTGTCTTTAGCTTAGGTTCTCGCTGGACCGTTTGGGTTTTCCTTAACAGTTTAGCGTTATATAGTTCCTGGGAAGATTTATAACTATTTTGGGAAGGTACCTATATCCTCCTAAATATCCCCCCCCCCCCCTGGGAAAATTTACCTCAAATATTTTCCCGCCAAAATTATTCAATTTTACGCTAAGGTAATTTATTTACATCTTTGTAAAAACACTGATAAGAAATATCAACAAGTTTTATTTGAACAACTGCACAACTTCTGTTCTGATATCCTAGCAGAAATGGGAACAATTCGTTTTCCTAACCGGAGGTTTACCGGAATATTCTCTAAAATTGTAATGGTGTCCGAAAATTAAAAAAAGGTGTTGCTTTAAAAAGTTTTTTTTTACTGTTCGCATTTCTTCGGTGTTTTATTTATGAAATAAGTTGTTTGGTTAAATGTTTTTTTTGTAATTTGATGGTTATATTTCTTTTATTTTTTTGTGTGCATCATCGCAGAAAAAAATGAAGTGTTCAATGATTAAAAACTGAAAATATTTTTAAACGGTATTTCTAAACACTGCACTGTGTTAAATATTTTGAACATATGGAAACGAACTATCGTGAAAATGACAAGGATATCAGAACTGAATTAATATCAGGTGTTGTCAGGGATAAGGGATAGCACAATAGACGCTAAATCTTTCTTCTCCCAAATATTTTCATTTCAAATACGGTGATGTTAGCTAAGGAACATTGGAGAAAAGTAAGGGCTGTAGATTAGATTTACAACCAATGATCTCTACCACCCTGAGGGTTGGAGAGTTTTTCAAATTGTGTTCATTGAAGCGAGACTTAATTTATAAAAATCAAACATAACATGGTGTTTCTATGGACACTTCAAAATTTCTTATATAAATTTTTTATTCGAGTATATTTCATATTTGTAAATGTTAGGGTGAAATTACTTTTTGCTCCTTTAGACTGACAAATTGTTTTAATGCTGTTTTATAATTAACTAGTGGATGAGCCCATAGACGTCCAAGGGGGGAGGGTAAAGTGGGGATTTCCCCCCCTCCCCAAACGAATTTACCTCTACCCTGGGGGTGCCGTAGGCACCCCCAACCATTTAGGAGATTGCCAACAGATTTCAAGGGGGGTAATTACCCCCCCCCCAAGCAAATTTTACCCCCAGGGGAAAAACTTTTTTGGGATGGGGAGAAAAAGTTCGCCATTTTACCCACTGGTGACAGAAGTTCGGGATCTTAGATATTATGGATCTTTTCAAACCTGTTTACCCCTCCCCTATTTTCATTGTACATGAACCAGAAATTTCTGGATACACCCCTTCAAAGCTCTTTCAATATGTTGCTACAGTTCAACAAATTTAAATTGTAAATTGCCGTTACTAATTTATTGTTAATTACTAGCTTATATAACTATTAAATATGTAACAACGTACAGCCAGAAGTAAATAAAAACAAAAAACTATACTACTTAATAAATGGATAAGGATAATAGTAATTTTCGATTAGTATTATAGATAGCTGCTCTAAGCCCCGGGCTAACAAAACTGGTAGGTATTAATTTTATGATTTTTATAATAAAATTCGCCAAAAATTGTCTATAATACGATGCTATACATGATTTTTCAGTATTGTTGAGAACTGGTTCCAATCCAGGGGATCTTAATCGATTCTGAAGCCATACTGGAAATTTTTAGTAAGATAAAAGTTATGCTTGAAAATTGTTTTATTAGCTATTATTATAAATAGATTGATTAAGGTGCGGCAAGGGGCCCGACTGTTAAGGGTTAATATTCTGCTAATTCAGTTCTGACAATCTTCAAGTGTTAATGTTCGTTTGTCCTTCCATTTCAGAGCTTCGCTTTTATAGATGTTGTCATTCTTGTTTTACTATTTCTATTAAAATCTAAAATGATAGATTGGGTTATCAAATTAGACTCTCCCCTCCTCAAGTACCCCTAGGTTCCTCTAGGGGCGTAGTCGTTAGTCTTATAATATAGCAAGGGTGTACAATGGATGGTGGGTAAAAAGATAGTTTAGGTAAGTATAGGTAGGGTAGCCTCAGAGGTCTAGGCTTAATCCCGGCGGCTTTACAAAAAGAAAAACTAACACCAATCTTTACATTTTCTTCTCAAAATAAGGTGTGGTGGGGTCTATGCTTTCTATTCACTTGAAGGTAAAGCACTAACAATATAAATGTATTGCCATTTTCAAAAAAAAATTAATAACTTCTGACATCAAATATATTTTATCTTATATTTACTGTTTTATATTAATACCTACTATTAACAAATTTAGTAGAGATTATAAAATGGATATGTAAATATGTGGATATTATGACAGGGGAAATTTTGTCGTCAATTTAGGTTGTTACGGTGGTTCTAATTTATTTCTCAGTTCGTTTTTCCAGTAGGAGGTGAGGGAATGGGATAAAGGTGTTTGATGTTATCGTTATGTTAGCCTGCTTAAAGTAGTATATTTTCAGTGTGTGCTCGAGAATCTCTTACAATATCCACGTATTCTATATCCATTATTATAACAGAAGCTCTAAAAATGTTTGTTAAAAATATCTTTTGAACTTGTGTATTATTTGGAACGAAATGTATAAAAGATTACTAGGAACTCAGAACAAATGATTTTCTATGTATGCAATAATATTTATATGTACATGTTTCAAGTAAGAAAATTTGTATACAAAAATACATTTGCAGGCGTTTATGCGAATAAATGTTTTTTTTAAGATTTATCCTTTCTTATAAAGTAGTAAAGTGTTTTCTCGTATTCATTTGAATCCGGTGGATAGGAACCGGTTCTCATGAATACGAAAAAACTATGTCTAGCATCGTATTATATCCAGTTTTCTACGAATATAGAAATGTACAATCATAGCCCCCGAAGGCACCGGCTAAAAAAACTAGTTTTAATCTTATAATTGTACATTCTATATCCGCGGAAAGCCGTTTATAATACGATACGAGAAATAACTATTATTTGTTTGACCTATGAGATCTCGTTGATTACTCTCAACTGATTGAGTTTTATTATAGTAAATTTAGACAAAAGGATGGTTTTAGACTATTCTTTTGACTTTTTCCTTTAAATATAAAGCTTCAAGATGCTAGGTGCTAGGGGCACAGCTTGTAGTCATTAATATGAAATAATACATTTTTGTCCATTAAGATTTCGTTAACTAATGCAATTTATTCTATTTCTGAGAAAGGTCTTTACCAATGCCGGCATTCTTTCATTAGTTACACTATTCATTTAAATATTATAAGATTAAGGAGTAAAGAAATCGATTACAATCTTGCGGTCAAACGAACTGAACAATTTCAATTATAGAAAAGCTTTGTTATTAAAAAATATCCTAAATATACATGTATTATTTTATTAATTTTAAAATTAATGTTGAAAATCACTGACACAAATTATTTATTGACTAAGCTAATTCAATTTCCAATATAAACAATAATAAATTAATACAAATCAAATTTCAAATTTAAACGTTAACAAATAAATAATAACTCTATATGTAAAAAAAAATACATTTTAACAAGGATTGTAACAACCGAGGCTTAAAATAACCAGAAAATAATATTTTATTTTATTTATATTATATAATATTTTTATGTAAATTAACAACTGCTTTTTTTTTGTTTTCTGACTTTTTAATAAAGAAAAGTTGTGGATTATATTGTAGTTGAAAATATATGCATTAATTCATTTTTTAATTGAATAGAATGTCATTAAACTAACATTAATACATTTTTTCTTAATAATTTAAATACTTTCTTACTTTTGAGCTACTTATAAACATAATTGTCCCTCTTAAAAAGCAATAAAAATTAATATGATTATTTTTAAGATAGCAACATATGATGTAATAAGTAAATATTAGGAATTATTAAGCATTTAATTCTAATTTTCATTAAACATTCATTTTTTAACAGATAAACAATATTTTCAAAAAATTATAATTTAAAACTGTCATAAATATGAGAAATATACAGAAACATGGCAACTGAATCTTATTTTATTTACAATGCCTGCAGCTTTTCCACCTGTTAAGAAAAAGCATCCACTAAGTCTTAATAACCAAGACATGATTATTTGTTATCAAACAAGGATGATAACATCCATAAAAACAAAGCTCTAAAATCGAAAAACAGGTTATCCAAGTAGAGGCGAAACTTAATAAACAGAACAAACATTAATTTAGAGGTCTAAATAAATATATACATTTTTTTCCTTTGCTTTTATGACTAACAACTCCCCTAACCAATAAAAAAATATTATATTTATTAGATTCTGTTGAGGTTAAGTGGGCTAATAAGAATCTTTATCAACAAGGTTAGTGGTGGACAAATAAATCTGATTATCTCCTTTGCTTCCAGATTTTGTCTTACTCCTACAAGCGCAGAAACAAATAACAAGGAAGAGAATCACGCAAACAACACCCAGGAGCGTAGCTAACTGAGAAATCCATGAACAGGAGGCGCCCGCGTCTGTCTTTTTGTCACTGATTTCCTGAAAAAAAGTTTACTGTCAAAACAATGGCATGTGAATTTGTTTATGTCGGGCATATATCAGAGATCTAAAGGGATAAGACAATGGTTGATAAATCCATGTACATCCCCAATATTCCCTTCTGTAGATTACAATTAGTGGTTGAAAAGTTTGGAGACTTAATTTAATGCCCAGCCAATCAAAATTGAACCCCAAAGTTGTTAAGCCAACGAACAAGATACCGTTATAATAAAACTTTGGGTACTAGTGCAAATAAACAGCCCAATGTCCCCTCCCTCCCGGAGTATAATGGCATTCTGCCTAAAATATTTGTTAACAAGGACAAAAATCTCCAAGCTGTACGAGTAAAAACTTTTAGTAACCAACCTTATCTGATAAAATCTTCTTGATATCCTCAAACTCATTGTCAATTTTCTTGGACAACATTTTTTGTTGGTGGATCAGTGAACTTTTCACTTGTAAACTCCCATTTTTGTACATCTCCTAAGATATTTTTTTACATTTCATTTTTGTTAAGTATGTTTACTAATTTTTATTACACCTAAATGATATACTGCAACATTAGGGTGCGTTCTATCAAACATATATTTTCTAAACCACTGAAACCCTCAACCCTCTTATTCAATTATGAAAGCAAAACTATTTCCAAGAGTGGCTTTATCTTTGTACTATGCAAGTGAGACCCTTCTAACCTGACTTTTTAAACTTTATAATAATCATGGAAATACATTTTTTCAACATTTTTGTGTTCCAAAGCAGTATGAGAAAAAAACGTCAATTTTAGAATTAAAATACCTTTAAACTGTTGAATTCTTTGACAATTTCATCTGTTGTGTAAAAGTTCGTTGCTACAAAATTCCTAAATATTTAATTTAGTAATTTAGGAAGGGAGGGGACATTATTACATTAGTCCCCAAAGTTCTATAATAAAGATTTCTTATTCGTTGGCTTAAGAACATTGAGTAATTTTTGGTTGCTTTATTTAGTTGAGTGTCCAAACGTTTCAATCACTATTTGTAACCTTCAGAAAGGATAATTTTGTGTATCATCATCGGTAAATCAATCTATCGACCTTTGTCTTAACCCTTTAGATCCCTGCTATGAATCACAACTTTCTGATCTTAGTCCGAAAGTACGTATGATCTTTCGGTTCAAACAAATCAACATCCTGTTAATTTAATATCAGATACAAGTAACGCAGCTATAGTTTAACAAGGTCATTTGCGTCCATCTGATATTCAGTGCTTTACTGACATTGTAAAAATCTAAATATATGTGTTAAATTATTTTTAAAAGCGAAGCTTTTCTATAATTAGGGTCGGTCCGTCCGTACGTCCGTAACTGTTGTGTGAAAAAATGAGATATGCAAAATAAATATTGCTAAATTTTATTAGTTCATTTGAATTAAATTAAATTGTCTTTATATCTTGCCAAAATTCATCAAAACACCAGATTTGTTATTATAACTTTACAAAGAGCTCAATTTATGTTAAATGATACAAAGAGTTCGTCTATTTTTTTATATGATGTTATTGTTTGCTCTTAATTATTATTTTAAAATACCAACGACTTTTTATCTATTTAAATGGGTTATTTTAATCATATTTTAATCTAATTTTATCATTTTATTATTTTAATTTAACTTTAAAAAATTGCTGTACACATGTACAGTAAATATCTTTATTATCAAAACTGGTTTAAAATCAAAACAATAACATTACTCTCGCCTATAAATGACAATGTATCTTTGAATGCATTATCAGTTGATCATTCTTGGTCAATTTGATCACTTCTTCTTTTATTATTTTACTTACTTTTATTCATTTGATTACATTCTTGGTCATTTTGATCACTTCTCCTTTTATCATTTTAATCACTTGACTATATCATGTCATTTTGATCATTGTTTTTATTCAATTCATTTCTTGATCGATTTCAATTGAGATCAAGTTTTTATTCCTTTTACTCTTTTAATCTTATTTTAATTATAACATTTTTTATTTTACTCTTATTTTATAGTTTTAGTTATTTTATGTACTTTAATCATTTTATCTCTTTTATATTCATTAAACATTCAACATTCGTTGTAATTAAATGGATTTGATTGCTTAATGTATTTTTATTTTTCTTTCTTTTATATCAAGTACATATAATAATCTAGAACATTTTACCTTTTATAATAGTTACCTAGGCTTAGTGTATCTGCCATTCCTGAGATTTGTAGTGCAGTCCATTGTCTAGTGGTCTAGTGTTTCTTTTACCCAAATCAGGCATCTGTAGTTTTAATGTTGCGTGATCTAGTGAAATGTGAAATATGCAATTTATAGTATAACATAAAACAATTAAGAAAAAGAAAACCAATTCCAAATTTAGATAATTTATTACAGTAAGAAAACAATGAAAATCACAAGAGAATAAAATAGTATAAAAGTATAAATATAGAGAAGTTATTAAATATAAAAATTCCCCTTCCACACCTGGAGTTCAAAACCAGTCCTGTTATCCTTTGTGTAAATTTTTAAAAGAAAATGCAATTTTGTAGTTTGACAAATATACATTAAGAAAAATCTGATATTCAAAATGGATGTATTACAGTCATTAAATTATGAATTTTCAAAAGGAATTTCTCATTTCCTTACACTTATGAAAAGTAAAATTGAAGCATATACAACTAGAGCATCTATTACTGATCCCAGTAGGGGTATGAACAGACAATTTCCATATAAAACACATACCATTGTTCTTAAATTAAAGGAAAAATTAAATGTACATATAAAATTCATAAATGATATCATTGCTGATGAAAAGTATGATAAAATTTGTGAGTCTGACCTTG
Source organism: Acartia tonsa (assembly GCF_053477335.1). Classification (NCBI taxonomy): domain Eukaryota; kingdom Metazoa; phylum Arthropoda; class Copepoda; order Calanoida; family Acartiidae; genus Acartia; species Acartia tonsa. Next base: position 46,277,933 of record NC_137268.1, read on the forward strand.
AAGAATTGCTAAATGTTTCCATACAACTTACTACTCTAGCACGTCAATATGATAACCATCATAAAATATATAAATCAATACATATTGATATTACGGCTTTTTTTAAAAGTAATTTTAGAATGCTTGTTGATGAGCTAAATATTGAGAAAGTTAGTGATAAAGCTGATACTGGTATTAGTACACCAGCCAGTAGTTTAGATGTGAGTGATACTAATGCTACTAAGATAGTTGATTGTAGTATTAGTGCTTCTGATTGTGGTAATGATTATCCACCTGCTTGCTTTTTAGATGATTCAGGTTTTATTTCCTCTGGATGTCCAAATAATGATTCACCTTTTGATTCTGATTGCAAACTTATTGATTCAAATAATATTCAGGTATCCTCTGATGTTTTAAATGATGTACCAAATAATTCTGATGATTACATATTTGAGGGTCTTATTCCCCAAATATCTGACCAAAGTGAAAATGATGATTTGTTTATTATTTCCCATGATTACAGTGAAGCTTCTTCAAATGCTAGTGCAGATATTCCTCTATACTCTTCATGCAATTTTATACTTGAAAATGATCCTGCTTGTATTATTAATTCTGGTCATGAAAGTATTAATAGGGAAATTGATTCAAAATTGGAAAATCAATCATTTATAAACAATTTTGACGTTCCTTTGATTGATAATGGAACTATAAATGCAGAAATTATGCTCATAAAAGATAGAACTAATTATCTTTTGTTTTGCTCTTCCTTTGAGGCTGAAGGTAAGTCTGCAATTACAGACTTGAATCTCTTAGCAAATCTGTTTATTTCCCAACATGTTTTGAAATTCAGTAAAATGTGCTTTACTGTAAATAGTCTTCTCACAAAAGGTTTGGAGAGTGTTCAACATTATATTAATCAGAGATTTAAAAATGCTCATAATTTGGAATATCAAGTAAAGAATGATGATGTTTTCATCAATTATACTTATTCACTTATCAAGATAATAAGTGATCTAGTTAAAGCTAACAAGAAACTTAAATTCATGATCTTGTTATTATTGATCTAATGTCAACTCATGGTTATTTTCTACCACTATGAGCACAAATATTTTTATTGATGGCTAATCAAGTTTTTTAATAATTTTATTAATAAGCTGAAGCTGATAATATCATAGATTATCGTTTTTATCTCTGGCAAATCTTTTTAATATCTATATATTTTTACATTCTTTACCTCATTTAAAAGTTAGAATAATTGCATTTAACAATAGCTTACTTAATTAATATTAGAATGAATTAAAGTAATTGCTTTATATTTATTTACATTGTTTATAAAAATAAAATTCTATTTCCAAAATATTCTCTACAAGGAATGAACGATATTTCATTTGATTATGCTATGACACTTTAGTCAGAAAGTGATTTAGTTATGGATATTGAGAAGCTTACTTGTCTTGATTATGTTGTTAATAATCCTTTACCAATTTATACTCATTTTTTTAAAATTCTGTCATAATAAGAACAGAAAATGAGAACTTATATATTTGTAACAAATTAATATTCAAATCATATTTATCATATCTTTTTAAATCTAACTCGGTGTTTATATCTTATATAGGTATCATTTTCATTCCAATATCAATTCCTTTCTCTTAATGCTCTTTTTACAGTTCTGTCATGATAAGTGCAGAAAATAAGAACGTTTTTGTAATTTTTAAATCATTTTATCATATTTTTGCTTAAACTAGCCCAGTGTTGATATCTTATATAGGTATAATTTATCATACCAATATTAATACTTTCCTTTACAAATATTCAAAATGTGAATATATTTATTTTTATTTTAATGAGTTAGATTGATTGCCTTAGATAATACTTATCTTATTCAAAGTATGAAATTTAGTTAATTAAAATAATTTGCTTTCTATGGTCTTACAATATTTTTGAACATTTCTTTAATCCTAAACAATTATTGCCTATTCCAAAGATGTCAAAATATAAATACTTATAATAAATGACATTAATTTAAAGGGTATTATTTTTATCCTTGACATTGGATATTAATTTTATCCTTGAAGTGTCAAAACATTGATATTAATCAAATAATTAAAAATAAAATAAGGGTATTTCTTTTATCCTTGACATTGGATATTCATTTTATCCTTTAAGTGTTGAAAAAAAATTTTATAAATAATTTCAAAATATAAAAAAATAGTATATATATTTAGACTTTGGATATTTTCTCTTTTACTTTCAGAAATGTTCTTATCATGTTGTGTCATTTTCAAAAGTCCTTGTTCATACTTAATTCTTATTATTGAAAAGAAGGATTTATATGAATTAGATTTAGATTGTATTAAATTAATTATATTACAATATAATTAAATGTGTTCTCAAAACATAAGGATGTCAATTTTTACCCATATGTTACCAAAAAAATCTTTCTTAGTGTTTTTACTGATTAAATCTATAGGAAATGAATAATAAATTGTTTCTAAATACTTTAACCAATAAAATTGTTACTTTTGCTCAGTATCTTATTTGACTCTTAAATTAAAAGAATATTAGGAGTTAATTAAATGTTTATAACATTTAATATTTTTATAATGTGTTTTTATCTTACTTCATATTATGTTTTTAGCATAAACAAGTCATAACTAAAGAAATAGATTTGTTAAGTTTTGCATGAATATAACTTTTTTTATTAATTGAATATTCAACTGTAGGATTATATCAAAATTTTAATTCTTTTCTCTCATTGATATGTGTTGTATATTCTCCTAAATTTTTTTGTGTTCTTTGTTCAATTCTTTATTGTCTTGACTTAATCAAATACTCAGACTCTCCTGATTGTATTGCTGATCTTTTTATTGATATTACTGCCTTAATTGATTAATTTATGTGTTCTATACACATTTATCTTGGCTACTTTTAATCTTCAAAATAGTCTTGATACTTTTGCTGCTCCTCATATTGAAAATATTGTTGTTACTGGTTAATTTTTGTGTCATGAACTTTATCTATGATTTGAAGAATCTTCTGATGCTATATCTGCTGAAAAGAACAGGTAAAGCAATATATTTTGCATCCCTTTTTGGGGCCAATGTTGTGTGAAAAAATGAGATATGCAAAATAAATATTGCTAAATTTTATTAGTTCATTTGAATTAAATTAAATTGTCTTTATATCTTGCCAAAATTCATCAAAACACCAGATTTGTTATTATAACTTTACAAAGAGCTCAATTTATGTTAAATGATACAAAGAGTTCGTCTATTTTTTTATATGATGTTATTGTTTGCTCTTAATTATTATTTTAAAATACCAACGACTTTTTATCTATTTAAATGGGTTATTTTAATCATATTTTAATCTAATTTTATCATTTTATTATTTTAATTTAACTTTAAAAAATTGCTGTACACATGTACAGTAAATATCTTTATTATCAAAACTGGTTTAAAATCAAAACAATAACATTACTCTCGCCTATAAATGACAATGTATCTTTGAATGCATTATCAGTTGATCATTCTTGGTCAATTTGATCACTTCTTCTTTTATTATTTTACTTACTTTTATTCATTTGATTACATTCTTGGTCATTTTGATCACTTCTCCTTTTATCATTTTAATCACTTGACTATATCATGTCATTTTGATCATTGTTTTTATTCAATTCATTTCTTGATCGATTTCAATTGAGATCAAGTTTTTATTCCTTTTACTCTTTTAATCTTATTTTAATTATAACATTTTTTATTTTACTCTTATTTTATAGTTTTAGTTATTTTATGTACTTTAATCATTTTATCTCTTTTATATTCATTAAACATTCAACATTCGTTGTAATTAAATGGATTTGATTGCTTAATGTATTTTTATTTTTCTTTCTTTTATATCAAGTACATATAATAATCTAGAACATTTTACCTTTTATAATAGTTACCTAGGCTTAGTGTATCTGCCATTCCTGAGATTTGTAGTGCAGTCCATTGTCTAGTGGTCTAGTGTTTCTTTTACCCAAATCAGGCATCTGTAGTTTTAATGTTGCGTGATCTAGTGAAATGTGAAATATGCAATTTATAGTATAACATAAAACAATTAAGAAAAAGAAAACCAATTCCAAATTTAGATAATTTATTACAGTAAGAAAACAATGAAAATCACAAGAGAATAAAATAGTATAAAAGTATAAATATAGAGAAGTTATTAAATATAAAAATTCCCCTTCCACACCTGGAGTTCAAAACCAGTCCTGGAAGGGGAATTTTTATATTTAATAACTTCTCTATATTTATACTTTTATACTATTTTATTCTCTTGTGATTTTCATTGTTTTCTTACTGTAATAAATTATCTAAATTTGGAATTGGTTTTCTTTTTCTTAATTGTTTTATGTTATACTATAAATTGCATATTTCACATTTCACTAGATCACGCAACAGTAACGGATAGCTTTTTTCGCTAATTTAGGCATGTTAGAATTGTCCTATTGATTTCAAACTTTGCATGGTGATTCCCGTAGTAGTTAGGTCCGATTTAGAAAGCGTAGCAACTCTATAATCATTACCAGAATGTCCGTACGTCTATTTTAAACATGTTGATTTTTTAACTTTTTTAACAACAAATTTTTATGTGATCTAATAATCCGATTGATCTGATTTTTGGTATACTGATTCCTAGGATAACAAAGTACAATATTATAAGCGAAGCAACTCTATAATCAAGTCCTAAAAATGTAAGTATGTCCATAAACATTATTCTGTATCAAGCAGTTTTTCAACAATTTTACTTACAATTTTACTTCGACATTTATACATTTATATTCTGATTATTCAGTTCTGACACTATACAAGTGTTAGTGTCCGTTTGTCCTACCGTTTCAGTGCTTCGCTTTTATGGATGTTGTCATCCTTGTTTTTTATCAAATACTGTAAGTTTGTTACTGGTGAGCTGCTTAGGAAAGGGACATTGGAAAGTGACATGTGTGACGTCATAAAAATACGTCTATTATCTATCTCTTTTTAAGGAGTTTCCTTTTCCACTCATACTTTTTCTCTTTGCGCATTTCTATGACGTCACACATGACACTTTCTTGAAAATAATGGCCAATGCTTTATGCTTTTTACTAGGGTTGGGCCGGATATCCGGCCATTTTCAATATCCGGCCGGATACCGGATATTAAAACTATCCGGCCGGATATCCGGCAATATAATCTTTTATATTTTTTAAAATCTTAAATGGCTGTAATTTTCTTATTATTAAAGCTAGAAGAACATTTTTTTCTGAATATGTTTATCTTTATGTAAATTTTATATTACAAATATCAAAACATAAATTTTGGCGGTGGCAGCAGTACTTGGCAGCTGCCACCTGCAAACCGACGGTTGGCAGGTAAACGGCAACGGATTTTATGAAATTGTAATATGTCATGAAGATATATAAAAAGCCTAAGTTTAAAATTTGAAATCTTCAAGTAAAAATTTGCGGTCACAGCATAGGCGTCCAAGGGGGGGGGGTAATGGGGCGATTACCCCCCCCAAACGAATTTTAGGGTGCCGTAGGCACCCCCAAAATTTTTTTCATTTTACCTCCCCCCCCCCCCATTTAAAATTTACCCCCAACCATTTAGGAGGGGGTATTTACCCCCCCCCCCAAACAATTTTGGGGGGGTAAATACCCCCCCAAAATAGAAAAACTCTAACAAAAAAAATTTTTGCGCGCTTCGCGCGCATTTTTAATACTAAATTTTTGATAAAATTTAACTTACCCCCCCCAAAAATTTTAACCCGGGGGTAAATTTGGGGGGGGGGGGGTAAACAAATTTTACCCCTGCCAACAGATTTCAGGGGGGGTAATTACCCACCCCAAGCAAATTTTACCCCCGGGGTAAAAATTTTGGGGGGGGTAAAAAAAATTTGCGGCGCGCTTCGCGCGCCATTTTACCCCCCCCCCAAAACCGAATTATCCCCCCCTTAAAAAAATTTTACCCCCCCCCCCAAATAAAAAGCTTGGACGCCCCTGGGTCACAGGAACCGTTTAAATATTTCTGGAGACCTGGAGGTTCAGGACTTGTAGGATTATACCTGGAACATGAAATCGACTTGATATATATTTCATATAAGGATGTACGATTATAGGATATTTTAGTATTAGATAACATGAAATGCTTTGTTTAAGTAAAACAATATATTTTTACTTTTAACCTGAATGACCTTACCAGGTTTGCTGGCATCCTGTGCCCGCCAGGAAGGAGGTATTAAAAAAATTTCAACTCTCAGTTATGTGTCATACCCATATTTCGAAAGTCACTGAAAATGGGATAGAAAAAAACAGAGGGGGGGGGGGCAGGCATTTAACGCCACCTCCCCGCCCATCCTCCAACCGTTGATACTACAGATTGAGGGTAGTAGTAGTTCATTAGATTAATTGCTAAGAAGAAAGATCATATAATAGTTACTTAATTTTTAAGTTTTGACCTTAATTTTATATAATAAAACACCAGTTTATAAAGAAATTTTTTTGCAGGTATAGTCCCTATCCTGGCATCGCCCCTTAAGGAGCGATTATTCGTATTTTCACAGTAGCTTTCCTCCTATTTCTAGCCCCTGCGGGGGGCTCTAACCTTGCGGGGCCAATTGCCTAACCCTGCGGGGCAATCACCTAACCAATAAATAACCTAACCTAACCTAAAATGACCTATTAAAAGCAACTTTAAAAATACGACAAATCGGCCCTTAAGGTGCGTTGCCACGAAAGGGACTATATCCTTTTTTGAGACACATTACAAACTGTCCCAATTTTGTATAACTTTTGCGGAACATGTTCTAGTTACGTCATATTTTTCTTTCCCGAAAAAGAGAAGGGGGGAAGAAAATCTCTTCAAAAGAGATGGGGAAAACCCCCTTTTCTCCCATCTCTTTTTTCTTCCCCCCTTCCCTTTTTTTTCTTTCCCTCTTCCCTTTTTCGGGAAAGAAAAATATGACGTAAATGGAACTTGTTCCGCAAAAGTTATTCAAAATTGGGACAGTTTGTAATGTGTCTTTTTTGATACTTTAATATGCAGGAATTTGGCCGGTTATCCGGCCGGATATCCGGGAATTTGGCCGGATAACCGGATATTTGCCGGATATCCGGCGTTGGCCGGATATCCGGCCGGATACCGGATATCCGGCATTTGAAATCAGCCGGATATCCGGTATCCGGTATCCGGCCAAAAAAATATCCGGCCCAACCCTAAGTTTTTACCTCTTATTTCCAAGAGAATCATCAGTAAAGTTTGTCTCAATGCTGTGTTCTAAAACCTAGGCGTAACATAGGCGTGCACATGAAAGGGGAATCCCCTAAAGTGGCCTCGTAACCCATAAAAAATATATGGAAGTGTACAGGGACATATGGTTTATTTTGAGGGGTCAAAACAATTTTCAAAGATTTGACAGGGGTGATCGAAATTTATTTTTAAAAAGTGTAAAATGAGGGATTTCAAAGTTTGAGGGGGTAACGCACCCATTTATCTCCACCCATGTACGTCAATTTGAGTGTATCCCTTAAAATTTAGCAAGGAAGAAAGGGGATATTAAATGAACAAAAATTTGGGTAAGTCACTAAAATATAGTCAACTGACAATAAAGGTATAGGTATAGATGTATAATCCAGACAAATACCTGGCCCAAGTGGTGGGGACCCTTTTCGTCTGTTAGCAAATTTTTTTTTATTCATTTGTAGGGTTTCGCTATCAGCTGATTTTAAAGTCCCAATACAAAATATAACCAATATTGAATTGCTGTTGCATTATTTTACCCCCCCACCCAAAAAAAATATAATTTTGTGCACATCCCAACCTGAAGATATTCATTCGATACTTCCTCTACTTCAGAACGAAACAATGCCTCTAGTAACTGTGCCTGGTGTATGCCTGTTGCACTAAATTTAAGATTTTTAAATGCGAAGCTTTTAGGGTCGTTCCGTCGTTCCGTCTGTCCGTCCGTCCTATGGTTAATTTGAGTATGTTAAAATTTTACGATCACTTTTCATACTTTACTTGGTGATTCCTGTTTAGAAACCTTAGCAACTCTATAATTATTACCAGAATGTCCGTACGTCCATTTAAAACATGTCGATTTTCAACTTTTCTGACAACTGTTTTTTTGTAATATGATTATCAATATTTATCGGATTTTGGAATCCTTATTCTTAGGACCACAATGTACAATGTTATAAGCGAAGCATCTCTAAAATAAAATCCTTGAAATTCAAGTATATCGTTAAACAGTATCATTTATTAACACAGTTTTTTTATTACTTATACATTTCTAACACTTTAAATGTGGTAATGTTAGTTTATCCAACCGTTTCGCTTTTATGGATGTTGCGATCCCTTGATAATAAAAATAATTTATATGCCGTACATAACTATATGACATATCTTAAATCAACACAGCTATTATTACGGACGGACAGACAGACCCTAATTGCAGAAAGCCTCGCTTTTAAAAACTTTCCAAAATTACCTTTCATTATTAGTTTTGTTGTTTGTGTCATTTTTTGACATTAGGGTCAGGTAGGAGGACAAACAATGGAAGAACGCATCGGTCATGTGCACTTTGCATTGTGGATCAATCAATTCAACAGAAAATTTTATTTTATAGCAGGGCTCGGAAGCCGCGACTAAGTCTCTAATTTATAGTTTTTTGGAAAAGAAGGATTGTCATATTTGGGTCATTTTTAGACTTGAATTTTAAAATAGTAAAAGGTTCATTTCCCTGAGGCTTACAGGGGCTTGCCGGTCCCTGTTTTATAGTATACTCCGTTCGGGTTAAAGTGCAAAGGAGCCCTCCCTACCCTTAGTTTTAATTTAGCAACAATTCAAAACTCTTTAGAAATATAATGCTCTATATTAAAATTATCTATTTTCAGACAATCGCAAAAAGAAAAGAAATTTTCTAGTACATTTTAAAAATTTAGGCTGCAGAACTGATTAAAAACCTTTTATGCTATTTTTGTTTGATTTGAGTACGGAATCTATCTTGGTTAGCAGGTCCACTCTTTCACTAAAATAAAATCTATTGATTACAAGGACAACTAGGTGTACATAAGAAAGTAACGCACTAGAAAATTTGATATTTAATTACTTGGATAATGCGTTTGATTTTCGCATAATAATGCCTGCTTTGGGACAAGTCTTTTCCCCTACTATTACGTCGTGCATCTGACATAGCAGTAGTAAGAACATGTTTAGTTATGACGCGTTGTAAAGCCGAGATTCGAACTCATAACCTTCTGTGGACAAGCGGTATACGTTACTTGTTATGTCACGGTCGTGGGTATTTTGATGATTTTGTCATGCTACATCATACAATTGCAGAATGGAATGCATTTCAATCAAATAAGTTTTAATAGTTATTCATCGCATCGTATAGACAGCTTTCCGCGGGTCTAAAATGAAAAATTATAAGATTCTCTTGGGGATAACAAATCTGTAATTAATTTTACAAATTTTATTTTTATATTCGTGGAAAATTGTCGCAATACGGTGCTATAAATAATTTATCCGGAGTGCTGAGAACCGGTTTTAATCCAACGAATATTAATCTGTTTCTAGGCCATACTGTAATATACCTTTCAAACAATATTTCTGTAGTATTATCTTCCCACATTTGCAAATCATAATCTAAACAAAACAAGGATGACAACATCCATAAAAGCGAAGCACTGAAACGGTAGGACAAACGGACATTAAAACCTGTATAGTGTCTGAACTAAATAATCAGAATATAAAAGTATAAGAGTCGAAGCAAAATTGTAAGTAAATTTGTTGAAAACTGCTTAATATAGGATAATGTTTATGGACATACTTACATTTTTAGGACTGGATTATAGAGTTGCTTCGCTTATAATATTGTTCTTTGTTGTCCCAGGAATCAATATACCAAAAATCAGATCAAACGAATAATTAGATCACATAAAAATTTGTTGGTAAAAAAGTAGAAAAATCAACATGTTTAAAATGGAAGTATGGACATTCTGGTAATGATTATAGAGTTGCTACGCTTACTAAATCGTACCCAACTACTACAGGAATCATCATGCAAAGTTTGAAATCGATAGGACAATTCTAACATGCCTAAATTAACGAATAAAAGCTATCTATCTCGGACGGACGTACGGACGGACCGACCCTAATTGTAGAAAAGCTTCGCTTTTAAAAACACATTTTTTACAAATTCATAAAACTATTCTTTTACAGAAAAGAATTAAATAGATATAAGATACATGGTATAAGACAACTTAGGTTTGAGAAATTCAATGCACATTCCTTCTGATAATTCAAAATGTGGGAAAAATGTAGGAGGAGGTAAAGCGTTCCAAAAAGCAGCACTCACAAAATCCTTAAACAAGGTAACAGGATGTATGTTTGTTTGTCTGTGTGTTTGTATGTTTGTTCCGAAGGATCTCGCTAACTGCTGAACCGATAGGGTTTTCCTTAATTGGGTAGCCTCTCATAGGTCCCGAAAAGGTTATAACTATTTTAGGGGAGGGTACCGCCCCCCTTCCAAGAGAAATCACAAAAAAAAATCAAATTTCAACGCAACATAGATAGGTATCGTAGAGACTTGAACAAAAAAAAAACATTTAAAGTGCCACTAGAGGCAACTAGGGCATAGCCGCTAGTTTAGAATAAGGTAATAAGATGTTTTTATCCTTTCATAAGTTTTTTTATTCAAAAAATCGTAATTTATTTTTTCTTGATATATTAATGCAATTTGCTGATGGTTTTAAGTTACCATAAAATAAATTTAAACCAAGTTTAGACACTGCTAGAACCAAAACTTTTCAGGACAACGTATGAAGAAACATTTTAATATAACTTTGATTCAATACCTGTTATCACTGCCTCCTAAATGATTTATATTCTCAAACAAGTTTGACAACAACCATAAGAGCAATGCTCTTATGCAGTAGGACAAACGAACATTAACACTTGTAGTGTGTCAGAACTAAATAAGCAGAAAATAAATGAATAAGTCGAAACAACTGATGAAATATTTTTTTGAATACCTGAATCTGGAGGAACTTGTAAAGGATTATCAAGAGCTATCCAGGTTCCATTCTCCAGCATCTTGTTGTGCACCTTGATCACATCTACTTTCTGCGTACTAAAAATATCAAATTTTGGGTTGATTATCTAATACCTATATTTGCGACAACTTTTAATACACAGAAAATTCCAATTTTCAACATTTACAGAAGGGCCTGCTTCATTGCGTCAAGATCCCTGTTAGATCTATATAGGTCTTGTTGTGCACCTTGATTATCAGTGTTCTGAAGGAATAATACAATGGCCGTTAAATCCCAATAACGATAAATAATAGTACCCCTTCTGTAGATTACATTTAGTGGTTGAAACTTTTGGACACTCAACATAATGAACTAACCAATCAAAATCATTAAAAGTCCCCAAGGATCCAACTTATAATTAAACCTAATTTTAAGACTTTGGAGACTATTGTAATAAACAGCCCAATATCCCATCCCTCTCTGGATTGGATATTTGGACATAAATATCTCGCTAACTGCTTTACTATTAAGATTATCTTTTACAGTGAGTCTTTTTTTAGGTTCTAGGAAGGTTTTTATCTAGTATGATGGTATTCACTGAACCCTTCCAAAGGAAGTCGCATAAATTTTTTCTATCTTATTCTTTAAAACTAAAATAACACTTTTTACAAATTAGAAGTCACTTTATGACCCTAGAAACTTAGCTGAAAATATAACAAATCGAATCTCAAAAAATTCCATCGCAAAAACCGCCATCAAAAATATAAAATGCCAAGAACAAAAAGTACAAATGCAACGAACCATAAGAATGAAAAAAAATAATTTTAAAAAGCTCAGAAGAAAAATTATTCTTACCAGTATGTAACCATAATAAACAAATTTAGAAGGAGATTCTTTTTCATTTTCCTCCTTTTTTAGTTCTGTAAAAAGAAATTTATTGTGTTCAGTTGCTTGCAGTATGGGGGTGTAATGGGGTGTCAACAGCCCCTGCCCTCCCTTAAAAATTTTACTTGTGATGATCAGGGAAGATCTGCCTTCAGGGACGTCCTAGCTTTTTTATTTTGAGGGGGGTAATATGAGGGATTTAAAAGGTTGGAAGGGAGTAAAAACCCCTTTACCCCCACCTTCTATGCCTGCCTTCCGCTCTTAACCCTCTAATGGATGGTTGGATTTTCAAATCACTGTTTATAATATAAAGCAGATGAATTTAGGTCTGTATTTGTAGCTGGAGGGGGACTATTAAGGTTGGTTCATTTTTCATAATGGCGATTTCTCTTGTGAAGGTGGCGACCTTCTCCCACCCTTCCTCTATAATAGTTATAAAAATTCCCTTGACATATTAGAAGCTTCACTGTAAACGAGATCCATCGCCAGATACAGACACACATACAAACATCCTGTTACTTTTATATAAAGATTAACATATTATATGACTTTAGGTGTAAATATAAGTATGTTTAAACAATAACTGTCCAATTTTTTAAAAATGCATTATTAATTTTATTTTGATTTTTAAAAGTAGGCAAATATTTTGCTCTTTACCAAGAGAGAGGAGAACGATATATATAGAGCAGGTGATAGACAGATAAATAGAGAGTGAGAAAGAAATATAGTGAGAGAGAGACGGAAAGAGACAGTATTACAGAGAGAGAGACAGAGAGAGAGAGATAGAGAGAGAGAAAGAGACAGACAGAGAGAGAGAGAGAGAGAGAGAGAGAGAGAGAGAGAGAGAGAGAAATATAGTGAGAGGAAGAAGGAGAAAGAGATACAGTGAAAGATAGAGATACAGAGAGAGGGAGAGAGAGACGGAGAGATAGAGAGACAAAGAGAGAGAAAGAGATACAGAGTGAGAAAAGGAGAAATATAGTGAGAGGAAGAATAAGAGAGAGATACACAGTGAAAGGGAGAAAGAGAGAGAGAGAGAGATACAGAGAGAAAGATAGAAAAAGATAGAGAGAGATACAGAGAGAGAAAAAGATAAATATAGTGAGAGGAAGAATAAGAGAGAGATACACAGCGAAAGGGAGAAAGAGAGGGAGAGAGAGAGAGAGAGAGAGAGAGAGATACAGAGAAAGGGAGAAAGACAGACAGACAGAAAGAGAAAAGAGTTAAATGGAAAGTAGTTTCTTTTAATACAAATTAGCAAAGAATATCATAATTTCAGAAACATTGACAATTATTCTGGCCACTATTGTAATTCTTTGTATATATCGCTGTTTGCCAGGACGCCCTATTGATTTTGATCTACAGAATTAGTAATTTTGTTTATCATCACTGGGAATTTATATTTATTTACAGAGAAAACTGGACTTCAAATTAACGTTGATAAAACAAAAACAATGTATATAGCTTCAGACAACATTGACCAAATTACCATTGACGACACTCCTGTGGAAAAAGTACAAAAATTTACATACTTAGGAAGTCTTATTCACCAAACTGAAGGAGCAAGTGCAGATATCAAAACGAGGATTGACAAGGCAAATGCTTCCTTTGCTATGCTAAAAACAATTTGGAAATCTAACAAATATAGTGAAAGAACAAAGTTAAGGATATGTAACGTCAAATCTGTCCTTTTATATGGTGCTGAATGCTGGAAGAATAATGTTGCTGATATGAAAAAGTTAGATGTTTTTCATAACAAGAGCCTCAGAAGAATATGCAAAATTTACTGGCCTGAGGTTATATCTAACAAAAATCTGTACAAAAGAACAAAAAGTCAACCAGTTTCCACAGATATTAAACACAAGCGTTTGAGCTGGCTGGGACATGTGCTCAGCATGAATGGTAGTAAGATCCCAAAACAAACCCTTAACTGGATGCCTGGAGGTAGCAGGAGGCGGGGAAGACCCAAGGGAACCTGGAAAAGGACCATGGAGAAGGAGCTGGAGGACGCCAACCTAGCCTGGGAGGATGTGGAGGAAACAGCCCAGTATCGGAGAGAATGGAAAAATCTTGTCAATGCATTATGTTCCCCAGAGGAATAAGGAGTTGGACAGGTATAATGCATGCATGTTAAATCCCTTAAGATCTCTGGCAGTCTTTCAATTTGCAAAAAAAAGTTCAACTTTTCATAGACATCCATGGAGGAGAGTAAAGGGGTGTTTAACCCCCCTCCCCCTTAAACTTGATTCCCCTCATTTTACCCCCCTCAAAATATAAAGCTTTGACGCCCCTGCAACTTTTGTCTTATTTATATTTCAGAATATCTTTCCCAATCTTGATTATCAAGGCCAGTGCAATATCAAAAATTGCAATGTTGCATATCTAACTTTAATATAAACATTTCACGTCAATACATTAGAATTATGCGCACTTTTTTCTGAATCATAATACAGTTTTAATATATTATTCACTATATTATAAAGTGTCTGTACTAAAAGATCTCACTAACTTTCTTACTGCCTTACAGAAAAGCTTTGAAAAGGTCACGGGACGATATTAATTGGTCAACTGCTAATTGTTATCAAATAATCAAATGCTCCCTCTAGTTTGGAAAATCAACGAAAATATCATTGAAATTACTCATACTGACACACTTTATTTGAATAGTTGCTGTGCCATATATGTTTCAGGGAAAGGGGGGGTGTTAAACACCCTCAAACCTTAAAACCCGTCATTGTACCCCTCTAAAAATTTTCAAAAATACATTAGATTACCCCCATAAAACCGTGGAGACCCTCATTTTGCCCCCTTAACAGAAAAAAATTGGACGTCCTTATGCTTTGCTACATACAATTAACAGTAGTTTTTTTCAAAAATAGAGACAGATCCTGTAACGTCTTAGGGGAGGGAGGGAGTAGTAAACTAGCCTAAAACCATTTTAATTTAAAAATTATTTTGCAATTCAAAACTTACATATTAGGAATCTATTGTTTATGTTGTTATAGCGAACTTACCGGACAAAAAAACCTACCTTAGGATTTAACATATTGTGACTCAATGGCTTTTCCAGAAATTGTATTTGTTTCATTAACTACAGATATTCAAATTTCGCTAATTAATCACATTTTTTGTACAGAATAATTTTATGGAATTGAAAATTACTTCAAGATATATGAGAAGAAATATCAGGACATTCGATTATTCTGTATGTATGTCAGTATATATATACAGTATGACCCTCGAAAAAGTATTTTTTAGCATCTGCAGCCCTTATTTCTCAATGAATTATCAAAAAATGTATATGTCCTTGTTCTCTATAGATTTCCACATAAGTAGATATAAAAATATTTTTTTTTACCTCCGTTAACACCGGAGATTTTTAGAGCTAAAGTTTTGAAAATTTGACTGAGGAAAAAGTAACTTTTAACGACTTTTTTAGAAAAATTAAGGTAGAAATCCTTTTATTTTTGTTACTAGCAGAAACTTTATACAAAAATGAAATAAAAAAATTAGGTTTGAGAAAAAAGCATTTTTTTACACATATTTTTGAGACTTTTTAGTTTAATGATATTTTTATAAACTTACTTATTAGGCAAAATTGTTTTAGATTTAAAAACCAAACAAATCTTTATGAATAAAGCAGGAAAATTATTTTTGTTTCATAATCCTAACTTTAATAATAAAAAAGTTATTAAGAAAATAAAATTTCAACATAATGATTTTTTAGTATAAAAAGCTTAATCAACCCCCTGTTAAATGATTAAGATGTCAGAAAAGGGGGCGGAGCAACTGTCATAATTAATCCTTTTATAAATAAGGGTAAATAAATAACCTAAAATTTGCAAATAATCAATTCATTTAGTAGTATTTTTTGCCATTAAAAATTGATATTTTTTGGTGTAATAAAAAAGAAATAATTAGTTAACTTGTTTTTCTTTGTGTATCATTATTCAGTTGCCAGAAAAACATAATATAACCATCCAATAATTATGAGAAACAAAAAAAATTCTTTTCTCAGTTTAGTTTTCAAAACTTTAGCTCTAAAAATCTCCGGTGTTAATGGAGGTAAAAAAAATATTTTTATATCTACCTATGTGGAAATCTATAGAGAACAAGGTCATATACATTTTTTAATGATTCGTTGAGAAATAAGGGCTGCAGATGCTAAAAAATACTTTTTCAAGGGTCATACTGTATATCCTTAAAAAGCTCCATTTTTTAAATTATGTGTAATTGTTTTATTTCTATAATTTGTAACATATATCGTATCTTACATATTACCTTAATTAATTATATTTCCTTTGTAATTCTGTTTTTAATTATTCTTTTAGGTTTTCTGTGCTTACCTTTAATTTGCTTACCGCATGATCACAATGTTATTGTTTAATAATCCACTTTATACTAGAAAATTAACACATTGTGTATTGCGTTAGGTCCTGCCACTAGGCAACATATTTGATATTTTTGTGTATTAAAATAAATTAAAACTATATAAACAATATACCTATGTAAATATTCGTATCATATAATTGTGTTTTAATATGTTGAATGAAATAATTTTTTGATTTTGATATTTGCTTGTAATAACCGTATTGGGTTTTGTTTTACTTCTAAATCAAGTAAGTCAAAAAATAAAATTGGAAAGAGACAATTAAACATAAATATTTGTCTTTTTTTAGAAGCGAAGCTACTCTATAATTCGAAATGTCCGTCCGTCCGTCCGTCCGTCTGTCCGTCCGTGTGAGACAGAATAGGGGAAACGTGATTTTCTCGGCTCCTATTAAAGATAGACAGCTGAAATTTTTTGACAACATTCCCATTATTAAGGAGCACAATTAACTATTAAACATCAAGGGCGGTCGGACCGCTTTTTAGCAGGTTTTAGGCTATTTTTGTATTTTCACATTTTTCTCCATATCTTCAGTGTTTATGGTTCGATTTTCAAATTTTTTTCAGTTATTGATATCAAAATTAAATTTCCTGTCGTTCACAGAAAACATCCATGACGGCCAGACTGCCTTTTTGCAGGTTTTAGGCTATTTTTATATTTTTCACATTATTCTCCATATCTTCAGTGTTTATGGTCCAATTTTCAAAATTTTTTCAGTTATAGATATCAAAATTAAATTTCCCGTCGTTTAAAGAAAACAACCATGGCGGTCAGACTGCCTTTTATCAGGCTTTTGGCTATTTTTATATGTTTTACATATTTCCCCATATATTTGGTGTTTTTGGTCCAATTTTCAAACTTTTTTTGGGATATCAGTATCAATTTTTCTCATTGTTATGAGAATCTTTTATGTAATCTACTTTGACCGTCGTCATCATTAAAAATAAAACAAGGTTTTGTGTTTATTTTCTCCTATAAATCTATTCTTGATTTTAATAAGTACACTTTAAATCTACTTTTACGTATTTTCATCCACGATTTTTTGTGCTTCGCTACTTATGGATGTTGTCATCCTTGTTTAAATGTTATTAAGTAATACAAGGGAAATAAATAAATAACGACAGAAAAGTTAGAAATATACATTTAAAGAGATAAGTTATTACATTTGAAGGTATTTGTAATAT
Organism: Acartia tonsa; assembly: GCF_053477335.1. Taxonomy (NCBI): domain Eukaryota; kingdom Metazoa; phylum Arthropoda; class Copepoda; order Calanoida; family Acartiidae; genus Acartia; species Acartia tonsa. The sequence continues at coordinate 46,295,433 of NC_137268.1, forward strand.
TAATATATTTCTAAATAATCACATTTTGAGTTAAACAAATATAAAAACAAGAACATTTTTTTAGTACTAAGTAGTGCATGCAAATAAAATATAAAATTACTAGCGGCTACGGCCCTAGAAGCCTCTAGGGGAACTTAAGGTAGGAGGGGGAAAGTCGACCTCATCCAATTTTAAATTTGTATTTCAAAAGAATAAAAAAAATTGGGGGGGGAAGGGGGGTGAAGACACCCTCCTCAAAAATAGTTTAAAACCTTCCCAGGCTCTTTAAGAAGCTTCACTGTAAAGCAGAACAATATTGGTTCAGCGGTTAGCGAAATCCTTAGAACAGATCAGACAAAAAAACGCTTACTACTTTATGTAATAGGATAATTTTGTATTTAAAGATATAAATAATAATACTTTAATAGTGTGTAACAATATATTTTGATTTTGAGTATTAGAATTGTTTCAATCATAAAATAATGTTTTGGAATACATTTATAAGCAAATCGTTTTAATTAGGGCTTGGCAGTCGCTATTCAGTCGCCACTAAGCCTTAAATTTAAAACAGTTTAGATACTATGCATTTTTTAAATAGAGGTATTGCCATTTATTAGAGGTATTACCAATATTGGGTAAGGTCTAACATTCGAGCTAAGTCTTTAAAATTGTAAAAATTTGATTGAGGCTTACTTGCGGCTTACGAACGGAGCCCTGGATTTAATACATTTACTATTGGGAATTATTTTGATTCAATTGTTTCTATGAGTATGAGTAGTAAGTGCAGTCAATATTCTCTAAAATGGCTATAACATTTGGAATGATAGTGCAGCTATTACCTTTTATGATACAAATAAGGATTTTAATTGCCAATTATCTGAAAAGTTTATATCCTTGAGCTAAAATTTTTTTAAATTTGATAACTCTGCCAACCCTAAATCTTCATGCGGTTTTTAATATCTTTGTTATGATTCAATCCACGCATATAAAGATTGCTTTAATCGTTTTCCAGGTCCCATAACTGTGCTGCTAGACCTTTATTTTTTAAAAATCGGTTCAGAAATAAGGATTTTAGAAGCTATAATATTAGAATATTAGTTGTTTGATCCTTATCCTATTGGGGAGTCTGATGGAGGTCAGGAACAAAGCCTAAAACCAACCCTAAGACATTTATAAACCTTCCCTTAAAAGTGTAACCAAATTGGAACAGTATTAGCAAGCTGTTTTCGTTATCGGCCGGCCGGAAATCGGCCGACTTTGGCCGGATTCGGCCGATTAACATAATCGGCCCAAATTTTCTTCATGTTAAGTTTAAAAATATCGTATTCGGCTATTCCTCAGCCGATTTAGTCGTCTAAGGTGGCAAAAAAATAGTCGTAATAAATTCAAATCCGTTGACCAATCTAAGATCCGTCCACTGGTTGTCGCGTAACGATGTTTTTAAAGTTGTAGACATGATAATAATTGCATAAAATAGAAGTAAAATTTAAAAATACCGTAGCCGGTTATTCCTTGGCCGATTTAGTCGGCCAAGGTGGCAAAAAAATAGTCCTGGTCGTAATAAATTCAAATCCGTTGACCAATCTAAAATCCGTCCACTGGTTGTTGCATAACGGTGATTTTAAAGTTGTAGACATGATAATAATTGCATAAAATAGAAGTAAAGTTTAAAAATACCGTAGCCGGTTATTCCTTGGCCGATTTAGTCGGCCAAGGTGGCAAAAAAATAGTCCTGGTCGTAATAAATTCAAATCCGTTGACCAATCTAAAATCCGTCCACTGGTTGTCGCGTAACGATGTTTTTAAAGTTGTAGACATGATAATAATTGCATAAAATAGAAGTAAAATTTAAAAATACCGTAGCCGGTTATTCCTTGGCCGATTTAGTCGGCCAAGGTGGCAAAAAAATAGTCCTGGTCGTAATAAATTCAAATCCGTTGATCAATCTAAAATCCGTCCACTGGTTGTCACGTAACGATGATTTTAAAGTTCTTATAAATGCTGCGTATATTATAAATATAATAATGTCGTCTTCGAAATGAAAATTTTACTCTAAGAAAATTTTTGATGTGATTTAGATGGACCTTTTAACATAAAATTACTTTTTCATAAACTAATTATTATTTAACTACCTTTTTTAAAGTAGCTGCAACCATTTTCCACCCAAAAAAAATTATTGACTGCACTTAATGAGTAGTCAGTTAGAGGTACGAATATTTAGTGGTTTTAATCATTGTAAATCATATAGTATTTCTACATTTAAGCAAAACATTTTACAAAGTGAATTTAAATCAGAAGTTTACACAAATATATAGATGGATCAAATTTGCTAGTTTAATCTTTTGTTTACAAGTACAAGTATTATAATGAACTAAAGAATTAAAATTTCCCTCCAATGTTGGCATTTTCTTCAGCATGGAATTACATATCACATTTTAGCCAGGGCATTTTAACCCATCCTCCCCAACCCCGTAAAATTAAAGGGGTTGGAGAAACCCCCTAGATTTTTTCCTTCTACATCCCTCTTTTTCCTTCAGATACATACCCCTAAAAGTCCGAGGAGGATGACAAGTGAAAAAAGTCTCATACCTCTTTAATTTAAAAGGTGTGTAAATAAAATTACACCCCTCGCGCACCCCCCTGGCAAAAAAACATGATCATTATCATGTTTTTAATTTATGAAGTTAATATGTTATTACATTGATTTGTGTTATTATAAGAAATAGTTTGATAAGGTGGTGGATATAATAATCTCTCTAAATCTGTAAAACACGGGTATCTGAAAATAAAACAAATATTAGTTATTTAATGTGTCTAAACCATGGTGATTTTGGTCTTTATACTTAATTCCTCTGGGACCTCTAAAAATCCGGAACCTATACCTGCGGTGCCGGGCTATCCTGTAAACATTATAAACTAACCTAACAATTTGGAGGTGGTTCTCTACTAGTCGACTATGTACTTTGGGGGAAATCACCTTTACTTTAAACCTTTTCTCATATTTTTAATCTTAATAACATATTACAGTTAAAGGTTAAAGACCTTGCAATTCAAATAGTGCCCTTTCTTATAAAAAAGGTTTCGTGACTTTAGGAAATCTAATCAATTGGTGAAAAATTGTATTAGTTATACATCTCTTAAAAGTCTTTTTTTATTTTGTTATTTTGCCGTGCTTCTTAGAAACAATACTGTTCTTTTTTAAATATTAAATTATGTATTAACAAAAAATATAAAAATGTGTACCTATCCATCTGTTCTCTATGATAAATCCATTTGTTAGATATCCATTTGCTACCATACAGTACAGGACATCCAATATGTAGCATTCTAGATAGAAAATAATTTAAGAGATGTTTCTTTATTACCATTATAGAGTACAGGACATCCAATATGTAGCTAGATCTAGATACGTTTTTGACAACATCACTTATTGTAGTTCTAGTGGACCAGTGCAACAAATTGTAATAATACCTGGAGTTTACATCACTGATTGTAGTTCTAGTTGACCAGTACAACAAACTCTAATAATACTTGGAGTCAATATTACTGATTGTAGTTTTAGTGGTCCAGCACAACAAACTCTAATAATACCTGGAGTCAACATCACTTATTGTAGTTCTAGTGGACCAGCACAACAAACTCTAATAATACCTGGAGTTTACATCACTGATTGTAGTTCTAGTTGACCAGTACAACAAACTCTAATAATACTTGGAGTCAATATTACTGATTGTAGTTTTAGTGGTCCAGCACAACAAACTCTAATAATACCTGGAGTCAACATCACTTATTGTAGTTCTAGTGGACCAGCACAACAAACTCTAATAATACCTGGAGTTTACATCACTGATTGTAGTTCTAGTTGACCAGTACAACAAACTCTAATAATACCTGGAGTCAACATCACTGATTGTGGTTCTAGTGGTCCAGAGCAACAAACTTTATTAATACCTGGAGTCAACATCACTGATTGTGGTCCTAGTGGACCAGTACAACAAACTTCCAGCTTCTGGCGGGACATTTACATCCACCTAATTAAGATTTTTGGGTGAAATATCACTTTCGCATTATGAAAGTTAACAGGAGACAATTTATTACTACAGCATAGACTGCTCCTCCCCTTTAGCTTAACTCTTCACATCTTCTTTAACTTATTGTTGCTTTAAAGTTTAACATATACTTAAAAATGGACAATCAAACCCCTCCCATCTCTTATTTTTCATGTTTCGAGCCCCTGTGGGGTCTCTTTTCATGATCATCCCTGCCAGAATCTACTAAACCTTACTTAACCTAACTTAACCTAAAAAATAGCATAATACCTTAGGAAAAATTGTTCTGCCGCCAGCAGGAACATCTGACAAGTATACCATTGTTGTTATAATCCTTCCACCACCTAGCAATAGATAGATAGATAGATATAATATAGATAGATAGATAGGCAGATAGATAGAAACATACCCGGAGTCAAGAATGTTTGATCTTCATCTTGATGTAAGCTTATAAATCCTCCCATTCCATAATTCATTACTTGATAGTTTTCTGATGCATATCTGAACAATAAACAAATTGTTGTATTCCCGAAAATTATTAATACATAGATGTCCTAGAGTAGATGATTTAAGATAGTGAATCCTAAGACGATTAGGCGCCATGTATTAGGGAAGCATCCCGATAAACAAGTCTAAAGATTTCAAAATTGTATTCAGTTCCTTTTAACATAATAAGTAGAATCAATGTTTGTCAATGTTTCTTTGTGCGTCTGCTTTCTTGAGCTTCGCTTTCATGGATGTTGTCATTATTAAACTTTTGTTTACCTATAATTTGGTGTGAAAACAGTTGTTTCAGTTGCAAGCTGAATTCTCATTGATACCTTTCTAGCCCAATCATTTGTTCTTTCACTAAAAAATGGAATTTAATGGGTGCTCTAATAACCCCCAAAGTTCATAAGTTCATAAACATTAAGATACATTTATATTAAGTCAATTTTAAACAATAAATGAACTACAACAAAAACAAATACTTTTTCCTAAGCTAAAATAATGGAAGGATCAAATTTTTTTAAGTGAAGAAAAATGATAATGCTTAAATAATAAACCCCCAATATTTATAAACTTCTGAAGGAAAATTTTTAAAAATAATGATAATTTTTATAATTTTGTCTACCTAAAATATTTAATTTTTGAAGACCTTTGAATACTCATTTCTTCCTGTATTCCTTGATAGAAATAAGGGGTGGTTCTCATCCTTCCTCTAAAATATTATTAGTTATTTCTCGCACAGTATATTACACAGTTTTCCGCAAAAAATATATGATTAAAACTAGTTTTGCTTGCCCCGAGGAGCTGAAGGCCCAGGTTCCAAAATCGGTATTAATTTTATGATTTTTATATTATTATTTGTGGAAAGTTGTCGATGTAATACATTGCTATACAAGATTTTTCAAAATGGCGGAGAACCGGTTGTAATCCAGCGGATTTTGATTAATTTTGAATCCATACTTCAATAGTTATTTCTCACATCGTATTATAAACGGCTTTCCGCGGATATAGAATGTACAATTATAAGATTAAAACCAGTTTTTCTGGCCCCGAGGTGCCGAAGGCACGGGCTAAAAAAACTGGTTTAAATCTTATAATTGTACATTTTTATATTCGTAGAAAGCTGCATATAACACGATGCTAGACATAGTTTTTTCGTATGGATGAGAACCGGTTCCTATCCACCGGATTCGAATGAATACGAGAAAGATTATTATCATTGCTGCGCTATTCAAAGATGAACTGAACAGTCAGTTGTAAAATGGGATTTGTTCTTACTTGGATCTTACACCAGATTATCAATTACTCTAATAAAGTGAACCTTGAAGCTGGCTAAAATAACGATCTCCCCATAAACCCTTTTTATACAATCTCCTCAACTCCTACTGGTTTAATGAGCTGACCAATAAACTATGTCCATGTTAGCAACTTAAATTGATGACATTTTTTCTTTTGTCATAATATTCACGTTTTATTCTACATCCATCGCCGTAAAACTACGATCTATTTGTTCTTTTGTTCAATAATGATTTTTTGTGCTTCGCTACCTATGGAAGAATTCATGCTTGCGGTGTTATTATAATTCCAAATCAAACCTGGCTTGTTCTTGGACATCACTAATTTCATCCTCATACATAAAATCATGAATTTGAACTATAAATGGTTCAGCATTCATATGCTCTAAACAAAATTAAAATCTATTAAAAACACTCAATACTATAGGAATAATATATATTAAGTAAAGTTGTACAATCCAAACGAAAAAAACTTTATCGGGTGTTGGGGATCTTTTTCATCTGATGAAAATTGCTTTCTGCTCTTTTGTAGCGACTTTGCTTTGTTAATATTTACAACGCTATTGGCTGGTATTCAAATACCCAACTGAAAGTCGGCACAGGGTCCACGAGGTTGGGGCATACAGTTATTAACCTCTATTGTATTTTTATCCAATAAATGTTTACTATTTTTCAATATCAAATTACTTAGTTAAAGTTTTAATTTTAAATGACAATTGTGAGCAGTTACCTGTTTTAAAGGGTCCAATTTTAAGATATGGATGTTCAAAATTCAAATTAAAACAATATTGTTCTGTCGATGTTTTTCCTGGTGGTTTTTTTGTGTTCTAGATAGATTGATATTAAAATAATATACAGTGTGTTTTTTTTTATGAGAACTTTTTTGAAAGCAATTTTACCCCACTTATAGTTATCAGAATTTAATGATTAATGGCTTATTTTCTTTGTTTTTTAAGGCAATTAATAGAACAACAAAAAAATATTTCAGTTTTTATTTAAAAAGTACAGTAAAATCTAAATTTAAAAACTTAGGTGTCAACATATAAAAATGGTTTTAGCGCATTTTTCTTTAAAAAATGTATTTTCTGTAGTCGACTTTGGGGGGCCAGTACTCCCTCCCTGGTTGAGATATGACCTTCAAACTTTGATATGTTCTAGTACATGTCCCTAATAGTATCTGTATACATTTCTAGCTCTATATCTCAACTTTGAAGTGTTAAGCAGCCATTCTTGCAAAAGGTTGATTATTTGAGCATAAGAAAAATGCGCTAAAACCATTTTTAGATGTTGACACCTAAGTTTTTAAATTTAGATTTTACTGTACTTTTTAAATAAAAACTGAAATATTTTTTTGTTCTATTAATTGCCTTAAAAAACAAAGAAAATAAGCCATTAATCATTAAATTCTGATAACTATAAGTGGGGTAAAATTGCTTTCAAAAAAGTTCTCATAAAAAAAACACACTGTATATAAAATATTTAGACCCTTGTTGATTTTGGGATTCCTTACTTTTGTGCTACAATTGACAAATATTATTTTTATTATATGTATTTAACCATGCTAAAGTTGAATAAATGTTATGTTATCTTATTCAAATAGAAGAAAAATGCTATTCTAGGTAGCATTACCAACAGACAGAAATAAGAAATTTTTTTAGGTTGGATGCTTATTGGTCACAAAAGCTTCACACAAAATGAAGACCTTTATATTTGAAAGTATTTTCCCATATAAAAATCCAACATTTCCTTTAGCATTATCGACATGACAGACCTACAGACAAATAAATGTATAATAGGGTTAGGTAATGACAAACAGACAGACTAACGGACATTTATAACTTTTGGAGTGAATAGAAAAACATGAAATACTAACCTTACACATATCAACAATTTTGTCAAAATTGAAATACTCCTCACAGGCTAAAATAAGCAGAATCATATATACTTTTGATCTATGTTAAAAAAGATAATCAAATATTTTCTTTACTTGTTTAAAAATAAATAGTTTTATATAAATCCTATTAAATAAAGAAGTTAGTCTGCATCTTCAGATCTTAATAACTACTAAATATTTTGAGTTTACTATTATTAGTTAATATACACAGAGGTCCTGGGGTAGTTTTAGGCTAATTTATTTTAAAGTTTTGGGATGGTTTTAAGCTATTTTTCAAGCCAATCTCTGGCACTTTGAATACGAAGCCCCTAATGCTATGGGCGTAGCTGCTAGTATTCCTATACTTCACCCCGAGCCTCAGATGAGAGCTGGGGAAGAAAGAACAATAGCTTAAAACAAACCCAAGAAACTTATCAAGTATGCCTGAAAAGAATTACACCTTCGGATCAGCAATATCCGAGACTTAAGCTTCAGACAAAAAAAATTACTATTCACTAACGGATATTAAAAAGAAAAAAGATTGAAACCAGTATTGTTAGCCCCGAGGGGCCTAATGTTCATTAAGTTTATGATTTTATTTTAATATTCATGTAAAATTTTGAACAGTTTTCACAATGATTACCGGTTCAAATCCTGCGGATATTAATCGGTTTGGAAGTCCTACTGGAAAATTGCTTACTAAGTGCCATTTCTTCGCCACTTTGACAAAAGTGATTTTTAGATTCCTCATATACTGACTGAAATTCATTACCAGCTGTGGATGATGTACCGGCGCCAACCTAAATAAAATAGAAACAAGGATGACAACATCCATAAGTTGCAAATCACAAAACTCATGTATGTTTTATTGTTTATTGAGCTCCTTAATTATGGGAATTTCAGCAGTGTATCTTGAATAGCAGCCGAGAAAATCACGTTTTCCCCACTTTGTCTATTGCTGACGGGCAGACAGACGGACATTGAAAATTATAGAGTAGTTTCCTTAATAAAAAGAACAACAATATCAAGTCTTCCATGAAAGCAAAGCTGAAAAAAAATGAATAAATCAATTATGGCAACCAGGGAGTAAGGGAGGGGACAATGGGCAATTTATTCAATTTAAGAGCTTTTGCTGAAAGACAATGAAAACCATATTTATCCAGAAAATTGGAATAAAATAGTAAAGTATTCACGGTAATCTAATTTAGAGAAAAAAAATTGTTCTAAAAAAAACTATACATGTAAATTAGGTTACCAGTACATCACACTGCTACCAAAATTCAAAAAACAATAATTTTTATATATTAGGGTTTTTGATTGTTTATTACACAAATATCACAGTAGAGTTTCTATCTATGAAATTATATTTCCCTGAAAAAAAATAATTGTGAGAGCCAGCCGAAATAATTTTATTCCATATAATTTTTTATGTCTGTTAGAAAGTGTGTTAATTATTTTTATTGATTTCTGTCTGCTTGGATCATAACATATTCAGCGGCAAATATGCGCTAGTCCCCAAAGTCCCCAAAATCTTGCTAATTCCTTCACGAACCACGAACACTTTGGGCAGGTCTTCAATGTTTGATACTCCTAATAATTGAATATCAAATCCATTGTCCCCTCCCTTACTCCTGGATGGCAACAATTCTGAATTCTTTTAAAAAAGTAACAGTTTCTTCTTTAAATAGGTCCCGTGGAGGTTTATAACTATTTTGGGGAGGGTAACACAAACCTACAAAGAGAAATCGCCCCTAGAAAAAATTTAACCTTTACTTTTTAAAATTATAATTGAATGTTCTATATATTTTCTTTCTGTTAAAAAATATTATAAAAACTACTTACAGGGTGTTTAAAAGTGAAATATTTTGGTAGAATGACAAGGCTGGGATTTTCTAATAGTTCATCATGTCTTCTCTCTGCATCTCTAAATAAAGATAAATCATTGTTATTTTAACCTCAAATGATCATTATCATTTTATCTGTGTAAAATTATTGTTGGATTGGTTTGGACAATATTACTTTGTACACTTCGACCATGATCCAATCATATCAATCAACGTTTTAACCCGCTAACGGCAGAACGCAATTGTAGTCTTTAGAAAACAATATCCTACGCAGGGATACTCTGTACCCAATGTAATCTAACCTAATCTGACTTAAAGTAAAAAAACAAATCCTCCTATTTAGATTTATAGAAGGGATTCTGTGCTTGACTATGCACTTAAAGAGAACGCGCTGTTTGAATAGTAACCTGGCTAGATCTTGTAATTCAGGAAATATTCTGTACCATTTTATCTCACTATCTAAAAAAGATAAATAATTTTTAAGATATTTTTCCAGTATCGCTTTGAAACCGATTAATATATGCTGAATTAGAGCCGATTCTCAGCCATGCTGAAAAATCATGTATAGCATTTTTTACAGCAAATTTATCATTAATGTTAAAAGATCTTAAAATTAATACCAGTTCTGTTTGCCCGGATCTTCTTATAATAATTTTTAATTTTAATATCTGCGGAAAGCTGTCTATAAAATGATGCAATAGATAACTATTCTTGCCAATCTAAGAGGTATAGATCTAATTTTAATCTATCTTTGATGTTAGCAGCTATTTTTGTGGTTTTTAGTAATCAGTCACTCAGTCATAAAGATTATTTATAGCTTAAATTATAAAGTATTGGGAAGTCGAAAAAATATAATACAGTTGTTATTTTTTTCTGAAAGGTTCGATTCCAGAAACATTTTCTGTAAGCTAAAGACAATTACATTTCCTTACCTAGCCAATTGTGTTGTAAAGCAGTTTCTGCGATCAAAGCCGCATCTTCGGCCCTAAATAGTTTTACAATGGATTTTTAAGGATACTAAAATGGATGATAAATTGATGTACATGTTTTATAATTTCTGTTAATTGGTGGAAACTTTGGACAATGCTATTTTAGGCGAATTATTTCAAATAAAATAAAAGCCTCTAATGTTTTTAAGCCAACAAATAAAGGATGTAATATTAAAACTTTGGGTACCAGAGAAATTTAAAGCTACCAATTCATTCTAAAACTTTTTTAAAATTTTATCAGTGTTTTATATTCAAAACTATTCAATATGTGGGATCATAAAAAAGTAAAGATATTTCTACCTACTAGGATCTAAGTATTATATGTTAAACTAGCGCATGCGACCCTAGCATCAATGTATTTTGTTTTAGAAGGGGTAGGGAAGGCAGAAAATATCCTAAACCCTTTTCAACACAAAATGTTATAAGTTAGATAACCTAAAACCTTTCTGGAACATATAGAATCTTCCATAAAATAGAGAATTAATCGGTTCAGTAAAGATCAAATCATTAGCTGAAGACAAATAAAACCTTACTACTTTAGATAATAGGATATTTAATACAACAAACATAACATCTACAAATATGCGAATTGTTCTATATTTTATGGTGAAAAGTACAACGAACCTTTCTTTATGCAATACATGGTAATACATACAAAATTCGCGAGTCGGCTCCTGTTTTTTTCTGGCTCCCAATATCGAATCTCATATGTATTATAGTAAAGATTATAAGCAAATTTACATATATATTAATTTACCTTAGTTTAGAAAATGCCTGATACACTTTTCCTTCATATTCAATCTTACCCTAAATAACAAGAATCTTATTACAAATTTAAACTAAACTACCAAGCTATCAGATTCATATATTGTTACAACAGCACAAATGTTATTTAGAATCTTTCATATGAAGAACAATAATATTACCTCCGACTTTTACGTAATTACAAGAATAAGTTATCTTAAAGTTCTTTGTTCTTAACAAGCGGCTGCGCTCCTAGCATCTAGGGTTAAGTATTTGAAGGTGTATGAAAGAGAAATGGCATAAAAACCCAGAGACTTAAATCTTAAATTAAAACATCTTAAATTCATCCCAGGCCATATGCAAATCATTACTAAAATGGAGAACTTAATCGGTTTTGTAGTTATTGAAATCTTAACCTACAGACAAAAACAAACTTACTATATCAAAGTAATTTTTGTTATGCTTTTACTTCTAAATAAAAAAAAATCCCTCCTCAAACACGGGAATCACAAAATAGATCCAGTCCTCTTGCTCTAGTAGAAACTGAGATAATATGGTGGTGTTTAACCCCCCCCCCCCCCATAAGAGTTTGACTGTTAAGACTTTATACCTGACTTATGTCCATGGGATCTTGGTCGTAATATCTCTGAAATTAAATAATAATGGGATAATTAGTAAATTACTTAAACTTTTTAACAAAGGATCATACATGTTCTTTCATAGGAAAGACAAAGAATAAGAAATGTATCTTTCCCCCATGCAATGTGTATAAATGACATTATACCTTTTGTAGCTTTTGTATGAGAAATGGATTTGTCATATATTTATCCTACACCAGATTATCATGTTCTTTAATAAAGTGAAGCTTGTAGCTGGATAAAATAACGTCTTCCCTCATCCAACCCCTTTACCACATCCCATTCCCTCGTAAGGGATGGACGAACTGACCAATAAATGAGAGGGGACATAGCATTCAAAATTTACGACAATTTTTCCCCTGTCATAATATCCACGTATATTCTACATGTATTCATATGGTGGGGGAAGAAAGGGTGTAGATTTGACTTACCTGAACATTGAGAATTCCCATAGCCGCAAGTTCTCTACAAATTTCCCAGTCTTGAAAATAGTCGGCTATACTCTCTAAAGAAAAAAATAAAATATATGAGTTTGTTATCAAATAAGAAGAACAACATCTATAAGTAGCGAAGCACAAAAAAGCATGGATAAGAATACGGACAATGACATGGTGATATAAAGAACATTTGTAAAAATCTTGAATAGCGAAACCTTTCATCAAAAAAAAATCGGCCGCCTATCTTGAATATCAGCTAAGAAAATCACATTCACCCCATAGCGTAACAGACTGACTGACGGACAGAGGTACAAAGTTAATTATAGAGTAGCTTCGCTTCTACAAAAATAAGGGTTAATAAGATCTTTTTAAAAATCAAATCAAGTAGTACCTATTATTTCCTTAGCTTTCTTATCTTCCAAGTCCTCCTTAATATTGAGCCAGCAAATTGAAGTTCTTTTCAACAGATTATAATTATCAACTGGATGGTTTGGATCGGTTTCCAACACGATTTCTATACTTTGCTCGTATTCTCCTAAAAAATATATATGAAAAAAAACTTTTCTGTAAATGTAATGACCTTTAGTAACGCTGTAGAAGTTTAATTAAAAATATATTTTAGAGTGAGGCTCCCAAACCGATTTATAACCACTGGATTAGAACCGGTTCTCGGCCATACTGGAATTGTATGTATAGCATCGCATTGCAGGCAATTTTCCACGAATATTGAAATAAAAATCATAAAATAATACCAGTTTTGTTATAATAATACTTTTTCTTTAGCAAAATTGAATCCCATAGAATACGACTTTTAAGAAAACTGCAAAAAAAAAATAGGTTAGATATGTATATAGAAAAAAGTATAGGTTCAAAGAAAAGGTGACTTTATAGATATAGATATGAATTAAAAGCAAATAACATTTTCGAATTAAGCATTTTTACCTAAAATGTCTTCTACAGATTGTTTCCCAAGATGTTTAATCAATTTTTCTACCATACCAACTTCTTTCTCATGTAAAATCTTCATATCTAAATAGGAATGGATGTTATATATACGTTGATATTATGACAGTGGGAAAATTGTCTTGAATAAAGCTTGCTAACATACGTTCATCCAGTAGGTAAAAGGGTAAAGGGGGTGGTAGCCTGTTGCCCGCTGCGGGTTTCACTTTGTAGAAGAAAAAAATAAACTTGTTAATTTTCTTTGTTTTGTTTGTTTGAAATCGAAATTTTTATCTAACGTCAGGGATCTGAAGGGATAAGACAATAGCCGATAAATTGATCCCTTATGATGATATACAGAATTACCCCTCCGGCAGATTACAGTTAGTGGTTGAAAAGTTTGGACACTGAACTTAATGAACCAACAAATAAAAATTTAGTAAAAGTTCCAAAAGTTGTTAAGCTAACAAATAAGGAAGAGGTCTTTTTAAAACTTCAGGGACTAGTGTAATAAACAGCCAATTGTCCCCTCCCTCCCTGATCTAATCTAGTATAGTCTAAAATTCTGACTGTTGAAGAGGGTAACTTTTTTTGACCGTACAAAATATTTTACCTTCAATGCTAAATGCTGAATGAACTTTTTGCATCTCTGACCTAAAACATACATAATGTTATTTTACTTACTAATCATAACTAAATCATAATGAAGATTATGGCTTATTGGTTAGAGGATAAAGCTCAAGATATTTGATCCTGTTGAAAACGTAACGAACACTTATGAAAAGGATTGCCATTTGTTATCTTTAACTATGAAGGACAAGTGAACATTTATATCTATAATTGAAACATTAAATACAAAACCCTCGTAAGAAAAAAATCTGCAATATAAAATGTTAATAGAATAAAGTAATTAATTTATAAAATATGAATTTGTTAACTTAAATTCATAAAGGGATATATAACAATTGCAATAGATGTAACATATCTAAATATTACTGAAGCACTGTAAAAAACATAGATGTTGAACAACAATAAGAAGGCAGTACTTCATGTGATGGACTTGATATGAGTATGAATTTAAAGTAAGAAATATCAGTTTAACTCAACCAATGACAAGTGTTGAATGTTCCTTTACCCTCCTGCTATTGGACATTATGTCTCTTGATTAACTCTATTCTTAGCTGCTATTAAAGCTCGTACTATGATTTTTCCTGTCAACATTCTCATAATTATGAGGCATATTTGAGTATAAAACATCCATAGCTTTGAGACTTTTTTTTACTAATTTCCAAATATCTTTCTACCTCCCTATTTGAATTTGGTATGTGTGTAGATAGTTTACTTACAAATTTTCAATGATTCCATCACCAAACATTGTCTCAAACAATTCAGGGTCTGTTTTCTCAACTAAATAGTTTAAGAATGTCAGATGAAAACAATGAAATCATTTGATGGAAATTGTTTACAAATATGTCCATATAAAGTTAACAAAGTCCTCATAAATTTCCTAGAAAAACTAAACACTAAACAGGGGCTGTTAATCAGCCAATTAATTCCATTTGATATTACCAATAATTAAATATTTTGTTGCGTAAAATTTTTTTTTAGATGGACAGTAATAAAAAGCCATTTCTTGAAGTGGTACGCGGTCATACGCAATGTTGGAAGGGTAAAGCAAATTTCAGATCTCATTTTTCACTATTTGATTTACTTATTTTCTCTATAAGATAAAAGCGATGCTTACAAGGTTATCTAATTTGCTATGATATGAAGATTAATTTCAAACATTGTGTATGACCGCGTAGGACTTCGTAAACCGGCATTTTGTTACTGTCCATGATTTTTATGTAGCTGAAGGGAAGTGGGTAAGAAAATGGGAGAAACAATATAAGAGGGTTATGAGGAAATTGTTTGTCATTATCTAGTCCCTGACAATAAATATAAAATTTGTTTACTTACTATCCTCCCTAGGTCTGATAAGATCAACTGTCCAGAATGTATTTTCCAAAGGATGAGCATACTCATTGTTCTCTTCAAACATACCAACAACCTCCTAGTAATAGTTTTTTTATTATAGACAGATTTCCGCAAGTACTAAAATGAAAAAATATTAAAACAAGAATTGTTAGCACAGAGTGGCTAACAAACTGTTATTAGTAATTATGATTTTTATTTTCATATTTGTGAAAAATAGTCTGTAATACGATGCTATACATGATTTTAGTATGGCTGAAAACAAGTTCTAATCCAGCTGTTCTAATACAGTAGATATTATTCGGTTTCGAAGCCATACTGGAATAAAAGATACACTATTCAAAATCAAAAGTATGAAATGACAATAGATTAATTATTACTTGTATCTTACACAAGATTATCATTTATATACTGTACTAAAGTAAAACTTCTAGCTGGTTATAATAACAATCCCCCATCCGCCTCTTTATCCCATCCCCTCCCCTCATACTGCATGAACAACTGACCAATAAGTGATATCCATGTTAGAAACCTAACTTGATGACAATTTTCCCCTGTCATAATATCCACGTATATTTTATATTAATTATTTTGGCATATCCTTCATAAATTAAAATCTACCATTTTTAATTAAAAATCAAAAAGATTGCAGAGGGGTGCTATGGGAGTATGGGAGTGTTGCCACCACCATCATAACAAAAGAAGTACAAGTAAAACCTTAAGCTCTGTAACATTAAGATAGTCAGGCATCCAATTACCACTTGTTGATAGAACCATTCCAGATCTAAATATATAATAATATAGTTGTTTCTCGATTTGTATTATAAACAGCGCTTCGCGGATATAAAATGTACAATTATAAGATTAAAACTAGTTTTTTTAGCCCCGAGGTGCCGGAGGCACCGGCTAAAAAACTGGTTTTAATCTTATGATTGTACATTTCTATATTCGTAGAAAACTGGATATAATACGATGCTAGACATAGTTTTTTCGTATGGATGAGAACCGGTTCCTATCCACCTTCGCGGATATAAAATGTACAATTATAAGTGGAACCAGTTTTGATTTTCGCAGAAAACTGGATAAAACACGATGATATACATAATTTTTCAGTATGGTTCTAATCCACCGGATATTAATAGGTTTCGCAGTGATACGGGAATAGTTATTTCTTTCATCGTATTATAAACCGCTTTCCGCGGATATAGAATGTACAATTATTAGATTAAAACCAGTTTTTTTAGCCCCGAGGTGCCGAAGGCAGGGGTTAAATAAATTGTTTTAATCTTATAATTGTACACTTCTATATTCGTAGAAAGCGGTTTATAATACGATGAAAGACATAATTTTTCAGTATGGCTGAGAACCGGTTCTAATCCACCGGATATTAATAGGTTTCGCAGTGATACGGGAAAAACAATTATATTTGTTGCTATAATAACATACAGGGAGGGAGGGGACATTGGGCTGTTTATTACACTAGTCCCCAAAGTTTATTTAACGATTTCGGATTCGTTAGCCAAACAACTTTCGGGACTTTAATGAATTTTAATTAGTTGGTTCATTCAGTTGAGTGTCCAAACAAGAGGTTATTATGATTTTCATCATTGTGGATGTACATCAATTTAGCTGCTATTGTCTTATCCCGGAATAACAAATGATATTTTAATTCTCTGAAAATTGCTAAATAAGACAAATAAGTCAAAAACAAAAATGAATAATTCAATGATCTTTTTACTATACGATACATTTTTAAACTATTTTTCAAGACAATTTTAATCCGGCAGAATTAAATAGGATTTGGAGCCATACTAAAAATGGTCTACTTACTTTACATGGACAAGTTGAAAAACTTGATTAGGTCTCCAGGTTTTATCTTCATGGGTTTCTACCATTTTCACTTTGAAAGTGACCTAAATAACATAAAAATTAACGGAAAAAATTACGCCAGTAAACCAAAATAATTATAACCCAATAATTACTATTAAAATGTTATAAGATTTTTTTTATAAATACTAATAATTTAATTCATTAACTTCTGGCGGATATGCCACTAGAGGCCTTTTGGGCACTTGGGAGAAATGGGAGGCAGTCGACAAACCACTTACAACCTTAGTTTAACATTTTTTAGGGGCCATTTCACATGGGAAGGTACTGGTACTCACCCCAGAAAAGTTAAAGAACCCTGTCGGTTCAGCGGTTAGCGAGTTCCTGCCAGTAATAAGGACAATGGCTGATAAATTGATGTACATTCCTAATGATATTACATAAAATTACCCCTTTTGTAGATTACAATCAATGGGTGAAACGCTTGAACACTCAACTTAATGAACCAACCAATAATAATTTAAAAGAAGTCCCCAAAGCTTTTAAGCCAACGAATAAGAAAACATATTATAAAACTTTTGGGACTAGTGTAATAAACAGCCCAATGTCCCCTCCTTCCCTGAGATCAAATTCAATACCGACATGCAGACAGACAAAAAAAGGATTAAATTTATAAAGGTACCTCAGGTAGAACCATTCCAGCTCCGTACATAAAACCTGCTACTTGGAAATTCCCTCTGAAACAAACATTATAAGTAATTTATTAAACAAAGATGATATCAGCAGTGAATTACAAAAAAATCAAGGATTAAGTCAAGAATAGATAATTTAAGAGAAAATAACGAAACCTTTTATAATAAGACCATTCGGGAATAGTCCTTTTCGTAACATCGCCCCATATGGGGCGATTCGTCATATTTTTAAAATTGCTTTTTATGGGTTATTTTAGGTTAGATTAGGTTATATTGGGTTAGGTAATTGCCCCACAGGGTTAGTTAATTGGCCCCGCAGGGTTAGAGCCCCCCTCAGGGGCTAGAAATAGTAGAAAAGTTATTTTGAAAAATACGAAGAATCGCCCCATGTTACGAAAGGGACCGACCATTCTCGTGTATTTTCTTATATCTTAGTTTTAAGCATGACAGACAGGCCGACGGACAAAGTATGTTGCATACTGGATGCTGGAAGGAATCTCCTTTAAAATTTAAATATCCATCTTGAAGAGCAGCTGAAAAAAACGCCTTTCCCCCATAGCGTTATGGACTTACTGACTGTCTGAATGACGTACAGACAGACAAAGTGAATTATATAGTAGCTTCGCTAATAAAAAGTTAATATTACAAGATATAGCCGAGAAAATTTAATTGGCAGTTTTCATTTATTATTCAAAACTGTAGTTTTCGCCATTTTATATCATGCTACGGACAAATAAAAATTACCTATCTACAGGAGCTCGCCTTCCTGGAATCACTAGTTTTAAAGCACTCTAGAAAAAAAATTATAAAATGTTGGTAATTCGTTTCAGACAAGTAACCTAAGAACTTTAAATCATACTTTCAAGTGTGGCTTCGAAACCGATTAAAATTCGCTGGATAAGAATCATATCTGAGCCCTACTGAAAAATCATGAGTTGTGTATCATATAATATACAATTTTATGCTAATCATTACATTTCAGGGCTAACAAAACAGGAATTAATCTTATAATTATTGATTTCTTTATCCGTGGAAAGCTGTCTATAATACGATGTGATAAATAACTATTATTAATACTTCGCCCTAAACACTAGGTGCTCCCTCGGTATCCACCAAACAGAAAACCCGCGACCGTTGCTCAACACGTAGCGCATCCGCTCGTCGTCGGGAAGGTGATAGGTTCGAATCTCGGTCCGACACCGCGTCATAACTAAAGACGTTAAAAATGGTTCCCATTGCTACTATATCAGATGCGCGACGTAAATAGTTAGAGTGGGGGGAATGCCTTGGCCTAAAACAGGTGCAACTCGTTACCATGCACAGTTGGGACTTCTCAGACAAAGGTCGTGCATCACAGAGAGTTAGTTGTCTGATGGGCGATTGGACGCTTTACACCGCATTCATAGAGAGAGGTCTAGTTACCTAGTACCCGAAGCGACACCAAGCCTCCTAGAGTTAACATTCACCAAGCAGAGGACCCGATTCCCTCTAAAGTAAGATCCTATCTGTTTAGCTGTTTGCGAGATATTTTTGTACAGACAGACACATTAATTGCTTTCAAAGCAGCTCTTACAGTGCCTAATAAATAATGACGTTATACATTACAAAAAAGAACAATGGTAGGCCAGTATTTACCATTTGTCAAATAGACTGTATACTAGCCAATCATTGGTCATTTGAATAGTATAACGTCATTTTTTAATAGGCACTATAGGCTAAAAAAATAATCATTTACCCTTGTTCTTTCCATAACTAGATGAAATTCCTCTCCATCTTTCATAATCTTGTGGTCATACCCAACCATTACTGAATCAGTCTAAATAAAGTTTATGTTAGGGTTTGTCATGGCATTCAATTCACATAATCAATACGCCTGTCTAACAGATAATCGTCTTTGCCGCCATGCTGGTTCTAAAAGCTAATATATGGTCTTTAGAATTTCTTTGTTCTGTAAATTTTAATTAGTAAAACTTCTTAGAAGTAAGAAGCTCCTTAAAGGGCCTATAAAAAATTAATTATAAATTACCAATGATAGGCCAATACACAAACTAAATTACCAATGGCAGGCCATTAAACATTTTAATTGACCAATGGTAGGCCAGTATGACGTTATTTATTATAGGAACTTTAAAAGGCATCTGAAAAAAAAATCGACAAAAACCCACATGACAAAATATGTACTGTTCAAAATCTTACCCTGAATTAACAACCATATCATACATTGAGGGAGGGGACAATGGGCTGTTTATTACAATAGTCCCAAAAGTCTTATTCTAACGTTTTCTAATTCGTTGAATTAACAACTTTGTGGACTCATATAGAATTTAATTGGTTGGTTCATTAAGTTGAGTGTCCAAACGTTTCAACCACATCAATTTATCGGCAATTGTCTGTTCATTACACTAGTCCCAAAAGCTATATAATATCGATTTTTAATTCGTTGGCTAAACAACTTTAGAGACCTTAGGAAATTCTGATTGGTTGGTTCATTAAGTTGTGTGTCCAAACGTTTCAATGACTAATTGTAATCTACAGAAGGAATAATTTTGTGTATCATCATTGAGAATGTACATTTCATCAATTAGCGGTCATTGTCTTATCCCTTTAGCTCCATGATCTTACCTGAACATCTGGGGGGAGAATTTCAAATTTTGGGCCATCAGCATCATAGTTTAATAGATCTTCAAATCTTGATATATTTGCCTGATAATAGTATTTGTTATTTATTAGTTTCATAGTCAATTATTAGGCTCAATTAAAACAGAAACTCTCTCTCTCTCTCTCTTTCTCTCTCTCTCTCTCTCTCTCTCTCTCTCTCTCTCTCCCCCTCTCACTCTCTCTCTTCTCCTTTTAAATATTTTTCACTCTCTCATTCTATTTTCATTCTCATTTATATTCCATATTTTATTAGAACTTTTTGTCATATTTTGCAAAAAAAACTATACCTTATTAATATTTAATTTCTCAGGATAAACTGGTGTACATCCTACCATTCGTAGGGTACCACTTGGACGTCCATCTTCATAACTAGATAGATAGATATTCTTATGGTACTACTATGACGTCCATCTTAATAACTAGGTAGCAAGAAATATAGGTATATAGATTATAGATAGCCAAATAGACAGATAGATTGACGGGGGTACGTAGAAGGACAAAGTGTCTCAAAAATCAGCCATGTGACGTCATAAAAAAATTTTAGTGGCTTTCTTTCCTACTTCTCCTCTCATCTCTCTCCTTTTAATGACTTTTAATGGCTGATTTTTGTAACATTTTGTTCCGCAACCGGGGGTTACATCCTACTATTTTTAAGGTACCACTTGGACGTCCATCTTCATAACTAGATAGATGGATAGATAGATAGATAGATAGATAGATAGATAGATAGATAGATAGATAGATAGATAGATAGATAGATATATAAATAGATATATAGATAGATAGATAGATAGATAGATAGATAGATAGATAGTTAAATAGATAGATAGATAGATAGATAGATAGATAGATAGATAGATAGATAGATAGATAGATAGATAGATAGATAGATAGATAGATAGATAGATAGATAGATAGATAGATAGATGGATAGATAAATAGATAGATAGATAGATAGATAGATAGATAGATAGATAGATAGATAGATAGATAGATAGATAGATAGATAGAAAGATAGATGGATAGATAAATAGATAGATAGATAGATAGATAGATAGATAGATAGATAGATAGATAGATAGATAGATAGATAGATAGATAGATAGATATTCTTAGGGTGTTTATAATACGTACCTTCCCGTATATCTAACATCTCGTATGTCTAACCAACAGTTTTCTTTTATAGATTTTATCCTGAAATAGATAATAAATAAACATAGTTGACAAAATTATTAAGTAGCGAGGCAATGACAGAACAAATTGTTTAAGCTTCAAAAAAGGTTAACAGCTGTATGTTCCAAGTTTAAGTTAAAGATTTGGCCATTCAATTTACATATCCTACATAAAAATTAGATAAAGTTGCAGAGGCTTATTTTCAGAGGAATCTCATTGTTGACAAACTTGACTTATTACTGTTCATTAAATATTATATTTAGAAAGTATAAACTTATCACTATTTTTTACTTATCTATCGTTATTTTTGGATATACTTGCCCTTGTTTTTCTATAAATTACCTTACTAAACCTCCTGTATAAATGACATCCTTTTCTAGGTGAAATAATTCATGTCCAAATGTTTCTAAAGTTACCTATTAAAAAAATATTGGTAGAACAAGGATGACAACATTAATGTGCATTGCATTGTAGCGTTTAAAGTTATAGTATCACATTGGTCGTGCTAGAAACTTTCAAAGTAAAGGTTTTTCATATTAGTCGGACAATATACAATGAAATAAAGTAATATGTTTTTTCGGTAAAATCTCGCTAACCACTAAACCGTTAAATTCTTGGCTTAGGGAAGCTTCACATATAGTCTTTGATGGATTTAGGCAATTTGATCAATTTAGTTTTCTGCTTTTCCACTCCCCCATAGATTCTAGGGCCGCAGCAGTGATTTACTCTATCAATCAAATACCTCCCACCCCCCATCTCGCATAACATTATTAATAAAATAACATTGTCACGTTGATAACAAATCAAGGATTAAATTAGTAATAGTATGTAATATACTAGCGGCTGTAGTCCTAGCATCCTTAGATATAAGAATTAAATAGCCTAAAACCATCAAGGGACCTATAAGAAGATTAATAACATCAATTTGTTAGGAAGTTATAGTAATCTTTAGCTACAGGCAAAAAAATCCTTATTTACTAAGTATATTTGCGATAACTTTTATTTAATGAAATCTTCCAATTTTTAACATGTACAAAACGGCCTGCTTAATTGCTTCAAGATCCATGTCAGATCTATATAGGAAATAAATGTCTATAAACGAGCTCAAGTTTTCCAAGGAATATTTGTTTAAAACTCATAGTGCTCCAATAATCCAAAATTAACTCTCATTGCCCAGAACGATAAGACCCATTATTTTACTTTATTAAAAATAAATTCCTTTTTTTAATTTCATGTTGCTATTTACCTTATATCAATGTATTTAATTTCTAATCATAAAAAAGAAAATTTAGATTTATAATATAATAAATTTAAGAAAACTCTATTTTAAAAGAATTCGATTGTGGCGACACTTTGTGTGTTCAAATATTAAACTAAAATTGTAATCATCATCATTAACCCTTTGGTGATGGTAATGTAAAGAAAAAAATATAATTTAAAAAATCTTTTTAATATCATTTAGATTATTAAATATTTACTTTCTTTTAGATAGTAATGCCGGGTGAGGAAAATAGATTTATTGAGAAATAGATATGCATATAGAAAACTAGCCAATAGGGAGATAATTATATCGAGCCAACTCTAGTTACTTTATATGATAGGATTTTATAGTGTAAAATAATTGAAAAGTTAAATCCTACCAATACAAATAAAAGAAACCATTTTGTCAACCACATCACTAGCTATAAACCACTATAAACACAAACTAACTTTTAACAATATATGCATCTAGAATATAGATGCATTTAAGTAGAAATGCACTTTTTAACTGATATCACATTCATCCATAAATTTGACTTTTTTAAGGTCTACAAGTGCATCTAAAAAAAAAAACTGGTACTTTTAGCACTATAATATATTTGTTATCATATGTGACAATGACTAAGCGATTTTTGGTCACCGTTTACTATACAATCGTCCATACACTTTTTCCCGTAGTTTCCAAAAGATATTTTTGTAATGTAGGTAAAAGTAAAATTAGTAAAATTAACAAAGTATATTTGGTGAAATATTGTAATTAACAGCAAAATACTCACTTTTGTAAATAAAAATTATTTTAGGAATCGCCATTTTATTAAAATATTCTATGAAACAAATTGCATATTTACGAAAAGCTTTATTGTATTAAAGAAATTAGTTATTTCTCGCATCGTATTATAAACGGCTTTCCGCGGATATAGAATGTACAATTATAAGATTAAAACCAGTTTTAATGATTGTACATTTTTATATTCGTAGAAAGCTGGATATAATACGATGCTAGACAGAGTTTTTTAGTATGGATAAGAACCGGTTCCTATCCACCGGATTCGAATGAATACGAGAAAAATCTTTCTCTTATAAAAGTAAATATTAATAATTTTTTGTTTGTTATTGTATGATTTTTTTTCAAAGAAAATTGTACAACAAGGCTATTTTTCTATAAAATCTTTACATTTTTAGTAGTTCTATAAGAACATAGATTTTCAACAAAATTTCGTATGCTAACCAAAACGCTACGCGCAATTGCTTTCCTTTTTTCTTCTCTAGCACGCACGTAATTCTAAATGGTTTAAAAAATTAATGAAAAGCGAAAGTTCTTAGAGAGACAGGGGGTGGGGGGTGGGGAAGGAGGGATAAAAAATATCATGACCAAGGAAAAATCCTCCATAATTTTTTTTTGATTGGGGCAAAAATAAAACATTATATTTAAATGTCAAAAATTTAACTGTTTTTTGGGTGATTTCAGAAGTTAGAAGTATATTTTTGATACCTCCACCCTCCAACTTAACTTTGGGGGCATTGAGGTAGGATATAAGTATTTTTTTAAAAATTCCATTAATAATTTTAAAAACAGAATGGGTAATTTATCAAAATTGTTGTTTGTACATCAATCTATCGTCCATTGTCTTATCCCTTCACCTTAAAAAATAAATTTCTGAGTTTTTAAAGTATCTTATTCAAACATAAAAGATTAAATAATTTGCTTCCCTACCCCAACATGTAATTAAATAAAGTCTCAATCTTACCAAGATTAAAGAGGGTATACACACTAATCTAATATCATGGGGGAAAATCTCTAATTTTGACAGTGTACCCTGGAAATCCAACCCACCTTTAATTATTCTAGAAAGAAGTCCAAGTAAGGTCATAGATGAGTTGATTTATTTTATATAACTAGCCACGCCCCCCTAGAGGCCTCTAGGGGCTCTTGATGAAGGGGGAGTTGAATTTGATAAAGAAATATCTATGAAAAGCTACCCTGTAAATGGGAATTATAACGGTTCAGCGGTAAGCGAGATCCTTCAGCACAGACAAACACCCTGTTTCTTTACTGTAAGGATTTAACACAGATAAATAATATATTTTTAGAAGGAAGTTTTTTTCGAATTTGTTTCCGTTGACTCATCCCTTCTTTGGACGTTGGAAAAATATATACACTAACAGCTAACTATAAAGACACTCTTACAGCATATACTCTAATAACGGTGTACACATTTTCTAGTGAAAGGAGTGAGTTAGTCAGTCACTCAATAAGTCACCTAAATAATGAGGGAAGCAGAAACTTAAATAGATGCTAAAGCCACTGAAGGGATAGAAGAAACAAATTTAGACATCTTTAAATCTTACTTTCAGTCTACATATAAATCTATCTATCTATCCATTCTTATATCTATCAATCTGTCTATCTTACTGTCTATCTATCTATCCACATATGTATCTATCTATCTTTCTATCCATTTATCTAATCATCTGTATCTGTTTGTTTAAGCGGGAAGATTAAAGAGAGTCAAACCTAATTTATCAAAGATCTAGATAGGGAAAGTTATTCTGAAGAATAATTAAAGTAATGCAAGTCCAATAAATGTATTACTATTAAGTATAGATGTATAACCCAGTCAACTTCCAGGTTCCAGTGTTGGGGACCTTTATCGTCTACTAGCAAATTGCGTTCTGCTCTTTAAAGTGACTCGGTTGTGTTAATATTCCCGACGCTATTGGCTGATATTCAAAGACACAATTGAAAGTCGGGTGGGGACATACGATATTTAACCCCATACCCCCATATTTTCTTGAATTTAAAGAAAAAAAAATTTAATTATGAGCTTCTCTACTTAATATAGATAAAATTCTTATTTTCTAATTAATGAAAAGGTAAAAAAGATGAATCCTAGAATGATTAGGCAACATTTGATGAGCGAAGCAAAATTAAAAAACGTTAATATACGTTGATATGTATTATTCTGTATTTACATCGAATTTTGTTCAAATATCATCATAATATTTTGCGGATGTTATCATCTTTATTTTCTGTTATATGTAAAGTACAGCGATCTAAAGGGATAAGATAATCTATGTAGCTTGATGTCTGTCCGTCCGTCCGTCTGTCCGTCCGTCTCTCGTTTCTCGTGGGGTGGGACACAAAAAAGAAATTCCCCCCCCCCCACCTCAAAAAAAATTTGGGGGGAGAGTATGGTTCGCAGCACCCGAAATTTTTTTAATTTTTATTTTTTTAACTACCTCATTGGGCAAAGCCCCTAGAGGCTAGGGGCGAAACCGCTAGTGTATGATAAATTTATATGTATCCCTAATGATTATAAACAAAATTACCCCGTATGTAGATTGAAATTATTGTTTGACAAGTTTATAACCAAATAATCAAAAAAGTACCCAAAGTTTTTGAGCCAATTATTAAGATATTGTATTTATAAAACTTTGGGTTCCCGTGTAATTAACAGTCCAATTTCCCCTTTCTCTCTGATAAAGTAGCAAAATACCTTAAAATACAATTGTTAAAAAAAACCTCCAACATTTTGTATAAAATTGAATTAGTATTCCACAGACGAATTTGAAAAGTTTGTCTCCGCACAGTTTTACATCAATCAATCAATCAGCATTCAGTGTTCCAGCAAAACATAAAAATTTGGATCATGGATAGAAAAAGAAGTAGCGGGTTTTGTCTTATTTTCACAGTAGCTTTTCTCCTATTTCTAGCCCCTCCAGGGCCGGGTAATCATTAACACTCATCTAACCTAAAATGACATATCAAAAACTAATGTGAAAATACGACGAAACCATGATACTAAAAATTATTAAATAGCTGCGCCCATAGTCTCTTAACGCCCCTAATCCAATAAGAGAAGGAGAGAAATTTCATAAGTTTACATATTAGGAAATTGTAATAATAATATTACCATGACCAAACCATATTAGTAACCATCGTAGCAAAATAGAGGGGAAACGATGTAACTCTATTTCGGATTGGGGACCCTCTGCCGACTTTTAATTTGTTTGTTTTTTAATATCAACCAATAGCGTCAGAAATATAAACGCAGACAAGTCGCTACAAAAGAGCATAAAGCAATACAACAAGCTGTTATCATATTTATCAAATGCATAATCAAGCGTCAGAAAAATCTAAATTCTATAACACATAGCACCTTATATTTGTCAAGTGACATTCAAACTGATGAACAAGCCTTCGAAATTCAACAACAACTTAAAACTTTCAATTTGGCTTGCTATTTATTTTAATTGTCTGTATTTAATAAACACTGAATAGAAAAAAAACTTCTTTTGACAAGTTATGGATTTTTTTTTGGTCAACCTATGTCAGACTTCTTGAACTTAACGTGTCAAGAAATATATTCTTTTCTCATATTCATTCGAATCTGGTGGATAGGAAACAGTTCTCATCCATACGAAAAAACTATGTCTAACATCTTATTATATCCAGCTTTCTACGAAAATAAAAATGTACAATCATAAGATTAAAAACAGTTTTTTAGCCCGTGCATGCCTTCAGCACCTCGGGGCTAAAAAAACTGGTTTTAATCTTATAATTGTACATTATATATCCGCGGAAAGCTGTTTATAATACAATACGAGAAATAACTATTATAAAAGCAACAGGACGTCTGTCTGTACCGAAGGATGTTGCTAACTTCTGAACCGATATGGTTTTCTTTACAATGTAGCTTCTTATTCATAGGTCCTGGTAAGGTTTTAACTATTTTGAGTGAAGTTACCACTACCCTCCCAAGAAAATCGCATCTAGAAAATTTTGGTAAACCAACGACAAGAAAACTTTTTTATAAAACGTTGGGGACTAGTTATACGGTTTTAATAATATCTTTAAACGGCTGCACCTATTTTGATGTACATTTTATGGAGGATTTGTAAATATGTTTTTCAGATACTTTTACACTTCATCCAATTTAACCCTTGAAGCTATGGCCTACGGGAAAAGGAACAAGTCTTTCATTATCTATCAGAATTATGAGTTTTATTAATAGATATATCTATTGTTCATATTATTAAATTTTGCAATACTTGAAAATCACGAAACCTTTAGTAAGACTATTTTTGGTTGTAGCTTTTCCTGCAATGCAATTTAAGGGCTTACTACTTAGTATTAGAGTATATATTTTGTAAATCAGTTTTGTCTGGTATTGTAAATTATTTGATTAATTTGCAAAATATGTAACTAAGATATGTATGTAAGGAATTAGACGTACAGACATATCCTAGTTATAGAATAGCTACGCTATCACAAATATGATCCATGTCAGCATATGTCTCAAACTTGTCATAGTGACGTACAGACATATCCTAGTTATAGAAAAGCTACGCTACCAGAAATATGATCCATGTCAGCATATGTCTCAAACTTGTCATAGTGACGTACAGACATATCCTAGTTATAGAATAGATACGCTACTAGAAATATGATCCATGTCAGCATATGTCTCAAACTTGTCATAGTGACGTACAGACATATCCTAGTTATAGAATAGATACGCTACAACAAATATGATCCATGTCAGCAAGTGTCTCAAACTTGTCATAGTGACGTACAGACATATCCAAGTTATAGAATAGCTACGCTACCAGAAATATTATCCATGTCAGTATGTGTCTCAAACTTGTCATAGTGACGTTCAGACATATTCTAGTTATAGAATAGCTACGCTACCACAAATATGATCGTCTCAAACTTGTCTTAGTGACGTACAGACATATCCTAGTTATAGAATAGCTACGCTACCACAAATATGATCCATGTCAGCATATGTCTCAAACTTGTCATAGTGACGTTCAGACATATTCTAGTTATAGAATAGCTACGCTACCACAAATATGATCGTCTCAAACTTGTCTTAGTGACGTACAGACATATCCTAGTTATAGAATAGCTACGCTACCACAAATATGATCCATGTCAGCATATGTCTCAAACTTGTCATAGTGACGTACAGACATATCCTTGTTATAGAATAGCTATGCTACCACAAATATAATCCATGTTAGCATGTGTCTCAAACTTGTCATAGTGACGTACAGACATATTCTAGTTATAGAATAGCTACGCTACCACAAATATGATCCATGTTAGCATATGTCTCAAACTTGTCATAGTGACGTACAGACATATTCTAGTTATAGAATAGCTATGCTACCACAAATATGATCCATGTCAGTATGAGTCACAAACTTGTCATAGTGACGTACAGACATATCCAAGTTGTAGAATAGCTAAGCTACCACAAATATGATCCATGTCATAGTGACGTACAGACATATCCTAGTAGTTATAGAACAGCTACGCTACCAGAAATGTGATCCATGTCATCATGCGTGTCAAACTTGTCATAGTGACGTACAGACATATCCTAGTTATAGAATAGATACGCTACAACAAATATGATCCATGTCAGCATATGTCTCAAACTTGTCATAGTGACGTACAGACATATCCTAGTTATAGAATAGATACGCTACTAGAAATATGATCCATGTCAGCATATGTCTCAAACTTGTCATAGTGACGTACAGACATATCCTAGTTATAGAATAGCTATGCTACCACAAATATGATCCATGTCAGCATATGTCTCAAACTTGTCATAGTGACGTTCAGACATATCCTAGTTATAGAATAGCTACGCTACTAGAAATATGATGCATGTCAGCATATGTCTCAAACTTGTCATAGTGACGTTCAGACATATCCTAGTTATAGAATAGCTACGCTACTAGAAATATGATGCATGTCAGCATATGTCTCAAACTTGTCATAACAAACTTTCCTGCAAAATCAATTATTTACATAAATAAAAGTTTAAATAACTTTCTTGAGCAGGGTTCCTGATTCAATAAATCTATAAACATAGATGTATAACCCTGACGACTACCTGGATCCAGTGTTTGTGATTTTTTCGTCTGCTAGCAAATTGGTTTCTACTCTTTTGTAGCGACTTGGCTGTGTGATTATTCCCCACGCTGTTGGATGATTTACAAAGACTCAATTGAAAGTCGGGGTGGGGATATACCCCTTCCCCCTCTATTGTTATACTCTAATGCTGATTCAACAATTGTACTCAACTAAAATATGAATTATTTTATAGTGTTTTACTGCTTTTGGTTGTCATGTACTCTAATAAAGAGAATTTCTTAGCTGGCAAGAATAACGTTACCTCCTTCCACCCCCTTTTACACCATCATCTCCCCTCCTACCAAATAGCCAAACCGACCAATAAATGATTTTAACAACCAACGTTGAAGACAATTTTCCCCCGGTCATGATATCCACGTATATTCTATTTCCATAAGATAGGAAAGTAGGTATCCAAGGGGGACAAAAAGAACAAGAAAGTTTTCACTTAGAATTTTTCCAGAATCCTGGTCCCTTGTTCCTGATAGTGAGGGGTAGAAAAAAAAGTATCACTTTTAGAGCATATTCTCTACATTCCATATATTTTAGCCATGTCAATTGTAGCAAAGCTCCTCTCTAATCTCATGTCCGTATGTTTGTATTTACTTCTCTTGGATCATCTATTCTATAACTATGTTTTGCTATTTATTTGATTTTTCTACGCTAATTATGGATGTTAACACCCTTGTAATATGCATAATTTCCTTATATCTTAGTAAGCCAAAAATGTGATTTTTGAAGAAAGTTAGAACATTATACTAATCTCCCATCATTTCATATTTGAATAATTTTATAGCTCCACAAAATTAAGAAATATTACATCATGTTTTACTTTTATGTTGATAGTATTGTTATCATATTATTAGTTAAATTGTTTAACACAGTTACTCTTTAAAAAGCAATATTCGTAGGTCTGAAATGAACCAACATATAGTTAATACCTGGAATATGATTTGAATCTAAACTTTTTTTCCTAGCATACATTTTACCTTTCAGTACTTAACTTTGTTTTCGCCTTAAGATCTTAAACTAGACTACCTAAATATTTTCAGCAATTTCATTCCATGCAAAAAGGCACCACAAACAGAACTGCGTGGCTTTATGCAAGTTTTGGGTAAGTTAGGTTCACGTGTTGTCCCAAGAGATCTCACCAGTTTTTCTGAAATCATAATCTACTTTTACTATTTAATTCATTTAGAAGGTTGTCAGCTTGTATTTGCTGCCAGAGGTCCTAATGAATAAGATTAAAATTATTGGTATAAAAGCTTAAACACTAATCAACCAATTACAAATACTCGAAGTTTTCAAGCCAACGAATAAGATAGTGTATTTACCTGTTTTGTTAAAGATGGCCTTCCTTCCTTTATATGGATATCTTACAAAAATCAATATATAGTGTATAGCAAACACATTGTGCAACACTTAAGAAGCTTTGCTGCTGAAATTGAACCACTTGACAAATGTAATTTTTCTATGGAATGTCGTTTAAATTGTCTACACATTCAGAATATATGGAAAATATTATGTTCGTGCAATACTGCTAAAATAAGAAGGTCGTTTCCTACAAAGTGCCTGGTTAAGCAAGAATTCCTCCTCTCGTCATGACGAAGAAACATCGTTTGTGGAAGACCGACAGACTGAAAGAAGAAGAACAGGCATACACAAACAATTACAGAGTAGCCTAACCACTAAAAAACAATGATGACAACATCCATAAAAGCGAAGGACAAACGGACATTAACACTTGTATAGTGTCAGAACTAAATAATCATAATGTAAATGTAAAAGAGTCAAAGCAAAATTGTAAGTAAATTTGTTGAAAAACTGCTTGATTCAGGATAATGTTTACTTACATTTTTAGGACTTGATTATAGAGTTGCTTCGCTTATTACATTATACTTTGTTGTCCCAGGAATCATTATACCAAAAATCAGATCAATCGGATGATTAGATCACATTAAAATTTGTTGTTAAAAAGTAAAAAAATCACCATGTTTGAAATGGACGTACAGACATTTTGGTGATGATTAAAGAGTTGCTACGCTTTCTAAATCGTACCTAACTATTAACGGAATCCCCATGCAAAATTTGAAATCGATAGGACAATTCTAACATGCCTAAATTAACGAAAAAAGCTATCCGTTCCGGACGGACGTACGGACGGACAGACCCTAATTATAAAAAAAAGCTTCGCTTCTAAAAATGTGATCGAAACTACTATGATATTTATCATATTTCTATTAAATTTTAATACTCATTTTAAACTAATAACCTAACTTAAAACCAATAAGCATGGGTTTAAAACCAGAGGAAGAAATCTTTTTTTATTTTTATATTGGTTTATGTGGACGCCCTATTGAAGTCACATTAATACTGGGAATTCAACAATTTATAAGTTCCATTTTAACCAGGGATGAAGGGATGAAACATTGAGTTTAAAAATATACTGCACCAATCCCTTCCTTGATTTATTTACAAGTTCTGTCATTTGCTATATCAAACCCTTTAGATTGCACTATTGAATCTTTATTGGGTGGGTTGTACAAGTAACAAAAAAGTAAAAAAAAAGTAACGTCCAAACTTTTCCGCCAATAATTTTTATCTACAAAAGGGATTATTTTGTTCATCAACTCAATAGCCATTGTCATTGATTTTAACTATGCTTACACAAATAGGGAAAAAAAGGCTTTAAAATGTTTGAGTTGAAGTACTAAAAATCATAAAATCATGAGCCAATGAAAACTAAAATTTAAAAAAATATAGGATGGTCTAAACATTTTATGCCGTTGATTTTGCCAAGAACCAACTTTTCATTTTTAAAGCTATAAAAATAATAGTTAGATTTATGAAACTTTGGGTGCCAAATTTCCAGTCAAAGTTTACCTCCCTCCATGATTTTAACTTTGTATGCAAAAGAGAAGTGAAACAAAGCTAATGGAAATAGGGACATAATTTTCCATGAGTAGCGCAGCTTCAACAATATAAATAGAGCTGTATCAAGCAGTTTTTCAACAAATTTACTTACAATTTTGCTCCGATTCTTATACATTTATATTCTGATTATTCAGTTCTGACATCATACAAGTGTTAATGTCTGTTTGTCCCACCGTTCCAGTGCTTCGCTTCTATGGATGTTGTCATCCTTGTTATTTTCGAGTTATTAGAAAGATCCTTTGTTCTGCTATAAATCTGTTTATCTAATTATCTATCCATCCATTCATCCATCTAACAACGAATCAAGATATTCTATTATATTAAACAGTGGCGTGCACAGCTATTAATCAGGGGGGCATAATACCAATAGGGGAACAAAAAAGGGAAAGGCAGGCCTTCCCAATTTTAATCGTAAGGGTAGACACAAATAGGTTTTTTGTTTTGTTGTAACGAACTCACAAACCGCCAAAACAAATAATTTCTCAATTGTTTGGAAGCTTCACACCCTTGTTTTTTTTGGCTATTCCCTTTCTTATCAACTATCTTTCTATCGTTTAACTACATATATCTATCTATCTATCAAGAAATATATATTGTTAATCTTTGTTAAGGAATTTTGTATTGTGTCAAACCACTTTATTGTTTTGACTCTCTTGGGTGGAGTAAATCTGCCAGGCTGGTGTTTTTTCAAATCAGATAGATTATTTTAAAAGAAACCAATTATATAACAAAACTTTACATCTTTCTAGCCCCTTATGGGAGAGTTTTCCCTATGGGGCTCCTCTTTCCTTTATTTGTCCCAACCTAACATGTATTAGGCATCAAATACTTTTTAAAAATTTCATTTGTTGTCATATTAATCATTAGGGAAACCGCAAAATCATAATTCTTCATTCACTGCCCAAAACTAACATTACTGAGAGCTTTGATACATTTTCATTTAATCTGGTTTCCAATATTTAAAGTAAGATTAGAACAAATTTTGCTGTTTTTCGGTTACATAAATATCTTTGTACATTTGTCCCCAGAGGTTTATGCTCATGATTGGATAACAGTTAACCCATTTCAACTACGAGGAAGGGATATTTCATCCCAAGAAAAATAATCAAAAGCGGTTTTGCATATTTAATTGCAACACATTCTCTCATTCGTTGGAATAAAGACTTTGGGTAATTGTATTAAATCTCGAATAGTTAATTTAAAAACTATAAAAGTCCAAACGTTCCAACCAATGCTTAATTTACGGAAGGGGTAATTTTGTTTATCACCATAAAGGCATTTACGGACATCAATTATCGTTTTTTGTCTAATTCCTATGTTCCGTGGCATATTAAAAAATGTGAAGGGCTTAAAAATGGGAAAAAAGAAAGTAGGCAGCTTGCTTCTACAGAATATGCGACAGTTTAACAAAAAAAATAAAGAATAAAGAATTTCTATCTAATTGTTTAATTAGAAAAGAAATTCAAATTTTTTATTAGCATTTTTTTTGTGGACATACAAACATATTATTGTATTATATAAGCTGTGCTTCAAAACGAGAATATTCAAAAGTGTCAAAAAGTATTGTGCAACAATCAATATATTATCATTTAAATGTAGCACCAGATTTTCATGTTCTCTGATAAAGTATTAATCTGGCTAATCAGATGGCTAAAAAACGATACCCTCTACCACCCCCTTTACTACATCCCCTTCCTTTCTGCTGGATGAACAAACTGACCAATAAATGTGGTTCATATTGACAATCTAAATTGACGACAAACTTTCCTTTGTCATTGTCAATGTATCCACGTATATGCTATATCCAATTGTGCGGCTTATCTGTAAAAAGTTTATCTTAAACCCTGTGAAACTCTCAACTCAACTCACCTTCCGGTGTTTGGACAACAAATACTAACTTTACCAAAAGTTTTTAACACGCAAAAGTGTTCTATAAAACTCAATCTGTCTGTTTGTCAATGATTTATTAAAGTAAAAGAATAGATGGGTTACAGCTACATGAGACCCTGTTCTGACTTTTACTTGGGTCTTTTTTTAAAAATAAGCCAATAGCGTTGGAAATATTAACACACACAATTCACTACATAAGAGCATAAAGCATTTTGTTAGCAGACGAAAAGGGTTTCGACAACTGTGGCCAGATAGTTGTTATACATATATACTCATTACTTATACATTTATCATTGCTTGTATCTTTCATTCATTACAGCTGCAAAATTTACAACAATAATAACAATTTAGCCAAACAGCTAAACATTGAACATCTTGAGAATCAATCTATAATAGCCAATACAATAATGCACAGGGTGAAGTGTATAAATATAGAAGAAGATATGAATAAAATCAGTATTTTTTGCAAAATATAATTGTAATTCGCACTGTGTTTATAAGTACATATATTGGACTTGATCTAAATTTACCGCTGAAGTCTACAGACTTCAGAAAGCAAATTCTAATTGTCAATTTGGTGTGTGAAATATTTACTTTTCCGTTTCTGTGTGTTACAACCGTTCTTGTTTTAACACACGTTCTCTGAAAAAAAGGTTTTACAAAATTTCATAATATCAAATTCAAATAAAACTGACAATTTAAACAAATATAAAGAAAAAATACTGACATTATTTTTTATTCATATGGTTAAATATAAAATAAAATAAAAATGAAACCATATAATTTTTTTTATTAAATTTTATTTTAATACACCTAAAATATTATTACAACAAATTTTTTAATTGATTATAAAAATGACAAGAATGACAACATCCAACAAAGCACGGCGAAGCTAAAAAATTATCATTTGCATATCTCTCTATCTATATATCTATCTCTCTCTCTCTCTCTCTCTCTCTCTCTCTCTCTCTCTCTCTCTCTCTCTCTCTCTCTCTCTCTCTCTCTCTCTCTCTCTTTCTCTCTCTCTCTCTCTCTATCTATCTATCTAACTCATTATCTCTCGCTCTCTCTACCCCTAAAGGTTTATAATAGCAAAAATTCTTATTATCACACCAGAGTAAAATCTAACTTTAATTGGTTTATAAGTCTATCATATAGATCGAAGCCTTTCACGTTATTTGTCAAAAACTTAAAATTGTGTAACGTGTTATATAGACCCTTATAGCAGAACAGATTAGCTGAAAATATCAATGATATCATCAAATTCAATCATATTTTGTAAAAATAAACAATAAGAACATTCGGGTATAGTCCCTTCCGTAACATCGCTCCTTATAGGGCGATTCTTCGTATTTTTCACAGTAGCTTTTCTCCTATTTATAGCCCCTGCGGGGCCAATTATCTAACCCTCTGGGGCAATCACCTAACCCAATATAACCTAAAATAAACTATAAAAAGACATTTTTAAAAATACGACGAATCGCCACTTATGGGGCGATGTTACGAAAGGGACTATTCCCGAACATTCATATACATAGCTAAATATAAATAGGATTAATAAATTAGAAGCGTCCTGATAAACCAAAGAGGATATTATTTCATCTATAAAAATCAGAATCGTCCCGTGAACTCCTTGTTTAAAACCAAAACATTATATAATAATCAATAGAATATATGTGGATATAATTACAGGGGAAAAATGTCGTCAATTTAGGTTGCATTTAGGTTTACATCACTTATTGGTCATTTTGTTCATCCAGTAAGATGGGAGGTATTAGGGTTAGGCGGGTGGATTGGGAAGATCGTTATGTTAGCCATCTACAAGAGAGATAGACATAGAGATAATAATTCTATAAATTTAGATGTATAACCAGACAACTAACTGTAGCCCCCCGTCAGGGACCTTTTTCGTCTGTTAGGAAATTGCTTTCTGTTCTTTTGTAGCGACTTGGCTGTGTTAATATTTCCGACGTTTTTTCAAAGACCAAATTAAAGTCTGCACATGGTCCTGGGGGGTGGTGACATACAGTTATTTAACCCCTACCCCCTTTATTGTTTTGCTCTATTATGGTGATGTAATATGACCCAAAGACCAACTTTAGATAAATAGATAAGAACCATATGTATATGAAATACAATATCAACATGATATAATTAGCAACCCATTTTATAGAAGCAAAGTTTTTATATAATTTAATTTTGGCCGAAACGTTTAAAAAAAATTAATAGCCTTTTCGGCAACTTAACTTGCTTAAAAGTTCGTTGTTGGTCAAAGATCTCCTCCCTCCCTCCATTTAATTCGAAAAAACTACCCCTCCATCCATATTTTCATTTTATTTCAAAATAAGGTGTGGGGGCATTCAGTGCTCAATATGCACTTTTAGGTAAAGCACTGTTTTTTTTCGTACAGTAAATAAAATAACAATTTACAGTAATAATTCAAAAATTATATTTTCAATTAAATCTAATAAATAAATCATTAGAGCACGTAAAAACGGCGGCAACTTTAGCAATCTCCGTTTTATCGGAGATAAACCTATGTATACTCTGTCTCCGACGGCTAGAAGAATCTGTGATTCTCCGAGATAGAATATTGGTTTGGGATGGGATAATCTCTTCAGAGGAGGCTAGATAGATAGATAATGTATATTTATGTTTTTGGCGGCAGTATAGAGATTAGTTACAGTTACACCCTTCTAAAAGTGTTTTCTCTTAAATTAACTACATCCTATAACATAAAGTAGTAAGCTTTTTTGTCTGTAGAGCAGGATCTCTGAATCGAATCATTCTCCTTTCCAGTGAAGATTCTTATAGGTCCTGAGATGGTTTAAGGCTATTTTATCTTAATAAAAAAAACTTTTGCATTTTCATATCCCTTCGAATTTATAGCCCCTAGATGCTGGGGGTTCTGCCCCTAGTTTGACATATGGTATAGTTTAAAGTGTATACTATAAAAGAAAAGTTTATGACATATTTAGTACATGTAGTAGCAAACTGTATATTATTTTTGCTGAAAGATTGTTTGTATTTAAAATTTTTTATGATGAACCATAATGTATGAAAAGCTATTAAAACGCAATGGGATGTTTATTAAGTACCCAAAGTTTTTATAATAACGTTTTATTAGCTCTGAATTTTGATTGGTTGGTTCAAACGAACCTAGTAATAGTGTCTAACTTTTTATCTTTGTGACGTAACAAAAATCCATCTCTTTTTTAGGGGTTTCCTTTCCCACCTTCGATTTTTGTTACGTCACAAAGAAAAAAAGTTAGACACTATTACTAGGTTCGTCCAAAGGTTTCAACTACTGATTGTAATCTACAGAAGGGGTAATTTATTGTATCATCATTGGGGATGTACATCAATTTTTCGGCCATTGTATTATCCTTTTTGTTCTTCTTGATATAAAAATTAACTTTCAGATATAAAAATGATGTTTTTATCTAACTATTTAGATGAAAATAGACCAGAGATACTTGATTACAGTCATCAGAATAAAGAAGGC
Organism: Acartia tonsa; assembly: GCF_053477335.1. Lineage (NCBI taxonomy): Eukaryota > Metazoa > Arthropoda > Copepoda > Calanoida > Acartiidae > Acartia > Acartia tonsa. The sequence continues at coordinate 46,333,559 of NC_137268.1, forward strand.
GTAAATTCTGGTTATATTCAAGCTACTAATGGTAACATTTTTTCGCTAATTTAGGCATGTTAGAATTGTCCTATTGATTTTAAACTTTGCATGGTGATTCCTGTAGTAGTTAGGTACGATTTAGAAAGCGTAGCAACTCTATAATCATTACCAGAACGTCCATTTTAAACATGTTGATTTTTTTACTTTTTTAACAACAAATTTTTATGTGATCTAATAATCCGATTGATCTGATTTTTGGTATACTTATTCCTGGGACAACAAAGAACAATATTATAAGCGAAGCAACTCTATAATCAAGTCCTAAAAATGTAAGTATATCCATAAACATTATTCTGTATCAAGCAGTTTTTCAACAATTTTACTTACAATTTTGCTTCGACATTTATATTCTGATTATTCAGTTCTGACACTATACAAGTGTTAGTGTCCGTTTGTCCTACCGTTTCAGTGCTTCGCTTTTATGGATGTTGTCATCCTTGTCTAAATAACAAATTGTGAATCTGAATACACACATACATATAGTATTTGCTTTTAAACAGCTTTTGACAGCTTGTCAGTGGCTTATTAATATGTATAAATTTTCAGCTGTTATCGAAGTTTTTTTTAAAAACACGTAGGTTTGTTAATTTTTACTCGGCGATTGTTGAGAGCAGTGACTTGCGTTGACAGATACTTAAAATTAAAATTGGTAAGGTCAGACTCCCCCTTCTTTCACTTCTAGTGGTTTCACAACCCCCTGGGGAATCGCTGTCAAAAGCTTTTTTATTATTTAGATGGTAAGGGCGCAGCCTTAATTCTTTTTGATAATGGATTATGATTTCGGTATTGTCCAATATAAGCTCATAAAAATTTAAATAGATTATTTATAATATCTTGGGATGTTTTGACATGAATATGCAATAAAACAATATGTTCAGATATATTTTGTTTTCAGGTGATGTTCAGCAACATATAGTTATTACTCCGGATACTCCAAAGTTTCAAACTAACATCCAACACAATCATATCGTAACTGCACATGACAATCAAGTAGCCAACGAAGAAGTTATTGAACCATCAAGTGAGAATGAAATAGTGTATGATGGACAAATGAAGTTTATTTCCCTGCCCTCAGAAAATTTAACGAGACAGCAATCTATTGTACAGATACATCCATCTACAATTTATCAAAGTTATTTGGATTCTTCAGGTAGGAGAGATAGTTGAACATTTTTTAATGAGCCTAACAAACAAATTTTGATTTTAACTAATAGCTAGATTGGGTTAGGAGACCTGTTGAACTGGATCATAATCATATTTTTAAAGATGATAGTTGAAATATGAAAGGTTAAGATACCTTTGTTTTACATCATTCTTAGGGAGTAAACTGCAAATCAAATCTTATTAAATTCTATGATGTTAAAGGAGTAATATTATTTTTTTTATAAATTTCACTTCCAAATTAATATAAGTTACTATTCTGTATAATGATAGCTTATTCCTAGGATCATCACAGCTAGAGTACAACCATGAAATTTCTGCTTCCAATGTCTCTGCAAACAAAGGTGAAGGTTGGAATATTCAACATGGTCCTTGTGACTCTAGTCAGTTTCAGGTACTTCAATTTAGAATTTTTAAAACAAGTGGATTTGCCCCTGAAAGGTAGGGGGGTAGTTTAATTTACAGATGATTTTCATTTAGTTTGCTGGAAGTTTAAGTTTTTTTACGATCCATTTCTCTAAAATTCTTGTATTTTTTTACGTATTATAGACAGCATTTCGCTTCTCGGAGCAAAAATCTTTTTTTTTATTTTTTTTATTTCAATATTCGTGGAAATTTGTTTGTAATACGATGCTATACATGATTTATCAGTATGGCTGGAACCAGTTCTAATTCCAGCGGATATTAATCGGTTTCGAAGCCATACTGGAAAAAATTATTATAGTCAAACATAGCATTTACAAAAAAAATTTACAAATAAAATACAGGTTAAACAATAATAAGTTCATTCATTATCTTCATCCTCTTTTAATGTTTAGATAAAAATTGATTTATTATTAATATGATCTTACACCAGATTAGATTGTACTCTACTAAATTGATACTCCTAGCTTGCTAAAGTAACCATAGCCCCAATCCACCCCCTTTAACCCCCTCTTCTTGTATTGGATGAATGAACTGACCATTAGGTGATGTTCATGTTAGCAACCTAAATTGACGCCATTTTTTTAATGTCATAATATCCACGCATATTCTAAATGTATTGATAGATGTTACCATTACATAACTTATTCCTTAAATTTATTTGTAAATAAAAATTACTGTAATAAGGTTATAGTGGCTGCTCCTCCCTCTGAAGATGGTAAAGATGGTCACCATGAAGAGCAAGGACATGTTGTGTACAGTGATGGAGGAGGTAGACAGGGGCATTGGGGCTCTGATAGATTTTATGTAACAGATCAGGTACAATCCTTTTTATAAAGATATAAAGATGTAAAAGCTACTTTATAGATCACTTTGTCTTTTCAGTCAGCCCATAACTCATAGGGGGACATTTAATTGACTTTCTCGGCTGCTATTAAGGAAAGACAGCTGATATTATGAGGATAGACAAGTCTTGCATGTGCGCAACAAGTCTATACATTGTTTTGTCTTTCATGCTTCAAAAGAAATAAAACTTATTTCTAAAAGATTTCATAATTTGATTTAATTCTTTTTGCATATTCTCTTTATTACAACTGAACAGCTGGTTTCTAGATTACCTTTTCTGTTTTTCCATTTATGGTCTCCACTGTTTTTCTAATTTATGATTATTATCTTTATTTAGAATCTACAAGTGGTAAATTTATCAGCTGTTTGTTGTTCAGCTGTCTCCCCGCCATTTTCAATCAATCAATTAGAAGGACAGGTAATACAATAGATGTAGTAGGTCTAGATGGTCAAACTGAGCTCATAATCCGTCAAACTTTAAAAGGAAATTTTAGTAGACAAACCCCTTTGAATATTTTTGATTCAAATAATACGAGCGACGATTTAATTTCCGGAAAGCTAACTTTATCCTAAGAAATTCAATTACCCATAACTGACTTCATAATGCTTTACATTATTCCAGTGAATTTATGATATAATTTACCCAGGAAAGGCTTTATATTATATAAGAAATGTGACTTCTTATAGCTGACTCATTATGCGAATTAAATGAAATAATAACTTCCTGTATGTACCTAAATCTTAATTTGTTTCTCAATAAATAACAAATTTTGATTAAGTAACTTTTTATCAATTTAATTTAATGATATTGTTTTATTTATTCCACTGGAAATTAAGATTTTGTCAAACAGGTTGAGCTAACCATCTTTGAAAAAAAGTCTAAAACCTGACCAAATCAAAAGCAGCCTTTTACCTCATTATATCCACTGTTATCAAGATTTTAATGGACACACATATAAAAACTACTGTACGTAATAGTACCATTAACCCTATTTAAAAGTAATATGAAACCAAAGGATCTCGCTAACCGCTGAACTGGTCTTACGACAAACGCAGGAGTCCCAAACGTCGGAGTGGACAAACGTCGGAGTGGATACTTATCCTAACATAACCTATTTTAGACCATCTTATAGGTTTTTTAAATGCCTAACCTCTGCGGGGGGCTTATTTGTTCTTTCATATCTTAACCTAACCTAATCTGTATAGAAAAACTTAATAAAATAATTATTTTAACACTAAAGCGTTTGTCCACTCCGACGTTTGGGACTCCTGCGTTTGTCCTGGAACCGCTGAACTAATAGGATTCCCCCTTACAGTATAGCTTTTCATAGGTCCTGGGAAGGTTTATGAATATTTTTGGGGAGGGCACCACCAGTATCCTTAGAGAAATAGCCACTTAAAAAAATAACCAACCACCCCAAAAATAAACAAGGATGACAACATCCATAAAAGCGAAGCACTGAAACGGTAGGACAAACGGACATTAACGCTTGTATAGTGTCTGAACTGAATAATCAGAATATAAAAGTATAAGAGTCAAAGCAAAATTGTAAGTAAATTTGTTGAAAAACTGCTTGATATAGGATAATGTTTAAGGACATACTTACATTTTTAGGACTTGATTATAGAGTTGCTTCGCTTATAATATTGTTCTTTGTTGTCTCAGGAATCAATATACCAAAAATCAGATCAAACGGATAAATAGTTAACATAAAAATTTGTTGTTTAAAAAGTAGAAAAATCAACATGTTTAAAATGGACGTACGGACATTCTGGTAATGATTATAGAGTTGCTACGCTTTCTAAATCGTACCTAACTACTACAGGAATCATCATGCAAAGTTTGAAATCGATAGGACAATTCTAACATGCCTAATTTAACGAATAAAAGCTATCTATCTCGGACGGACGTACGGACGGACGGACGGACGGACGGACGGACCGTACCTAATTATAGAAAAGCTTCGCTTTTAAAAATAAATTTCCTAAATTGAAAGAGATGGTTGCTAGTTCCTCATAATTGGCTTATGCTGTATTAATTACCTAAATATTCCCCTCTATCTTTTGAGAATAACACATTCTGTGTTGTTTTCAAATATCTGTTAATCCTTGATTTCTTGACGTTTATTAGAAAACAATAACAATACAATACACTATGAGAGTTATATTAGAGTATTATTCATCATATATATTTTCAAAAATTACTGACAGCATTAATTGTTTATTAAAGCAGGAAAGCTCATGGATACCTTTGGATAAAACAATGGAATTTAGACACTGACAGTTTGAAATAACCAACCCCCCCCCTGCCTATTTTTAACTGTAACTTTAAAAGAAACTTATTTAATGCACTAAAAACCAGCGGGGCATGTTTCACCATCCCCTCCCTCTCCAATTCCCGTAATAGATTTACAGTATCTTTAATTGTACAATAATGACTAGGGTTTTTTGTCTTTGTAAAATATTCCAACAGAATAAAATTTAAGTTCCATAAATGGAATTATCAATATTATCAATTAACAGCAATTATTGTATGCACACAAATCTAATTTTATCAATCTAATACTTTCATCTAAACCTTTTTTATTTGTTTTAGGAATCTTGCACGAGATATGATTACCAGCCCTCAGTAAAATTGTCAGACCAACAAATACAAAATCTCCTCAGAAATCTAAGGTAACAAATTAATAGCTTCAAATTTTGGTTGCATTTTCTTACTCCACCTTAAATTTATGGGGTGTGTAAAGGATAGAAAGGGGTGTACCCGCAAACCCTAACTTTACTAGTGGGTGGATACAAACCCCTTCTTCGCGACTCTGTTCAAAATTAAATGCTACAACTTGTTAATACTTGACCCATTGGCCTAAAAAAAAATATTTGCCCTATGTTTCATTATAACTGTTTTGCAATTACATGTATTTTCTTCTTTTAACAGGCCTGTAAGTAAAGAATCCATATCAAAACCAGAAAGCTACTCCTGTGATATAAACCAAAACATATCAGACAACTTATCCAACCAACAGCAACATATCAAAATGACTGTTCATGATGTCACTAAAATGTTAACAAATTCTGATCAAGTAAGACATATCATAACCAGTTCTTGTAATGCCAGTACTGATGAGGTTAACAAAATGGCCGCTGATGACGTCAACAAGATGGCGGCCACTGTTTCATCCAATGAGAATATAGCACAGCTTGTTGAGGATTTTGTGATAAATAATATTGGTTCAATTGCTGAGAAGATTGCTCAGTGTTTACAAAATAGAAATTCAAATCAAAATACAGGTAAGACTAATATTAGAAACTTCCCACCATTTGAAATGATATGATTGTTTGTTAGGGAGAAAACATTTTTGTACAATTTTAGGTAGAAGATGATTATACTCTACATAAAAAGGTTCTAAGATAAACAAATGGAACAGGGGTTATGCACAATCACTATTCGATTAAATAAATTTATGGCAATGTTTTCGGCTTTCCGCAGTTTTTTGGCCCTGAGGGTCCAAAGGCCCGAACTAACTAAACTGGTATTGAAGTTATTATTTTTTAATTTTTAGTTGAAAATTGTCTATAATACGATACAATACGTGTTTCTTAGTATAGAAGTATTTGTGTTCTTTATCTCTAAATGAATATAATATTATTAAACTGTTTTCAAATTTAGAAATAAGAAGTACTACCCAGTTTCCAAACAAGCCTCCTGAATCCCCAAAGCCAAAGAAGACGCTTGATGAGGCATTTGAGGACTGTTTTGAAGCCTGGGGTGTTGACACTGACAGGGGAAATAAATCTTTTGGCCTCTGGAAGGATAAAGGTAATCCTAGCAGCTGTACTTCCAATAAGATCTTAAAAATGGATTTTTATTTCGCGTATTTTCTATATAGTTGTGTGTAACCGTTTAGTCAACTGCGTTTATAAAGTCAAACTGTTCTTAGTTATGACTAAATATATCTATAATACAAAGTAGAACGATGTCTGTCTGTCTGTCTGTTTGTCTGTTTGTTTGTAGCGAAGGATCTCGCTAACCGCTGAACCGATCGGGTTCTCCTTTACATGGTAGCTTCTCATAGGTCCTGGGAAGATTTATAACTATTTACTTGGGGGGTGGGACACTCCAAACCCTCCAAAAAAAGGAAATACCCCCCCCCTCCTAGGCTAGGCCTAGGCGAAGCCGCTAGTATACTTATATATTAAGGGTCATAATTAGGAACAGCTTAACTTAATAAGCACATTTGACAAAACGGTTGCACAAAAAAGTTTACCTAGATTCTAAATGTTTTTGTTGCTTTTCAGGTTCCGAGTTAAGACTGGCAGATTTTGTCCTGCACAAGAAAAGCCGACATTTACCTGTTTCATGGCTCAATGTTAAAAATTCTTCTCATATCTGCTCTAAAAAATGTGATACTAGAAATTCCAGGAAAAGAAAACTTGTTGACGAATAAAAAGTATCAAAATATTGTTGTGTATTATTGTAAATTTTGTTGACAAACTGCTCTACAAGTTTTGTTAAGAATTAAATTCCATGGAAACTGTAACTATTACAATTAAAGTAAAAGAATAGAGGGGAAATGAGTTAAATAACTGTTTGTCCCGAACCCTTGAACCCTGTGCCGACTTTCGTTTCAATTTGGTCTCTCAATAGCTTCGGAAATATTAACACAGCAATGTCGCTACAAAAGAAAAGAAAGCAATTTGCTAGCTGACGAAAAAGGTCCCCAAGACTGGAACCAGGTAGTTGCCTGGGTTATACATCTATACTATTCATTATGAGGAAGTTACTGAAAATTCCTATTGTAGAGGTAGGAGGAAGGGGGGGGGGGATGAGGTCCTCCCTTCCTTGGGAATTGGGTAAAAAGGTGGAGCTTTTTAAAGAAGAATTTGTATAGAAAAATTTTAAGAATTTTGATTACAAAAGAAGAGAATTAAAATATTCTCCTAGTTAAAAAAAATGTCATTCTATTTGTAAAATTTTCGCCAAGTTTTATAAAAATAAAAAATACAAATAAACTAAAATATAACTTTAAAGGATTCTCATTTAAAATAATACCATTTTTAATTTATTTATCAATACAATAATATTTTAATTTGTACATAAATTTGGAATCAAAAGTTTACTTTAATACCTTTCTAAATGTTATAATATTACACAAACAATCAAATGGTAAATTTAAGGGAGTAAGGAATAATACACGAGGATGAAAAATTATTAAAGATAAACAAATAATCCTTTCTTTAATATTTATTCTTAATTTATTTTTACTGAACACTGAAATCATAACTACAGAGTGTTTCAAGAGAAATGCGATTTTTAAAAACTTAATTAGACATAGAAAATGAAACAATTATATAAAATGCTTTATATATTTGGAAAACCTATTCTGGGACATTTATGTTTCAAATATTTATAAATGATTTTTTCTACAAATCATGCCTTAAAAACCGGTTTTTCCAAAGGCCTTATTTTTGAAGATTTACAGAAATAAAGTTTGTTGAAAAAAAGCCCTCAGTTTTAAAATTCAAATTGCGCGGCTTGTATTTATAGTAGAAATATGTTATGCATACCGTTAAAATTGTCATAATCTCTAGTTTTTGGATATATAAGAACCATTCATGTGCTACGTATAGTTTAAGAGCTACGTAGTAAAATGTTCCAACTTACTTAAAACTTTTCAACCTTTCTCACACTTTTCAATGTAGCTCCTAAACTACAGATAGCACAAAAATAGCACTTATATTTCCAAAAAAAATAGAGTTTATGACAATTCTAACGGTATGCGTAACATTTTTCTACTATTAATACAAGCCGCGCAATTGAATTTTAAAAATGTTCACATTTTTTCCACAACCTTTAAATTCGCAAATCTTCAAAATTAAGGTATTTGGAAAAACCGATTTTAAGACATAATTTGTCGAAAAAATCATTTTTAAATATTTGAAACATAAATGTCCCATAGTCGGTTTTCCAAATATAAAAATATATAATTGTTTCATTATCTATGTCTAATTAAGTTTTAAAAAAACGCATTTCTCTTGAAACACCCTGTAGTATGGTTATTTCAATGGCTGTATAAAAATATCCACAAAAACGAAAATACAAATCCTCAATTTTTGGACTGGGTTATCGTACCAATTGACTCAATTTTTAGATATTTATTGGAAAGATATGTTTTGAGTGATTTACTGAACCATATAACCTTGCATTATAAATTGTAAATCACATCAAAGCAAAGACTTACAAATAGTTTCTCACAAATAGTTAACATTCAAAACTGCCAATTAAACATGAAATCGACCGCCAGTTGTTCAAGAGTCTCGACCAGAACTTCGTTATAATCAAAAATGTTAAAATATATACTCCTACTTTTAGTTGAATTGCGTTACTTTTCTTAGTTAGAAGATTTGGTATCAAAAAATTACTTTGACTTAAACTGTGTATGCCATATACTTGAAAACTGGATTTATAATTTTATAGACAAACCCCAATCTGTCCCAGTTTGGGCAAGACGATTCCTGTGACGTCATATAAAAAGGAAAGGGGGGGGGGAAGAAAATCTCTTCAAAAGAGATGGGAGAAAAAGGAAGAGATTTTCTTCCCCCCTTCCCTTTTTCTTTCCCGAAACGTATGTGACGTCACAGGAATCGTCATTTTATATAGTAAGATCATTAAAAATGGAAACCAATCAATCTAAAGTTGTAAGGAAAGTCGAGGAAAGGTTTTCAGAAAGCGTTTTAGGCTATTAGAGTACAACCCTCTCATAAAAACAAAGAAAAATATTTTTGTTACTGTTTTGTAATCTAACCATGAGAAATAGTTTGATAAATATTTAACAAGATTTGGCTTTTCAGATCACAAGGCTAAACTTGTTCTCAGCTGAACAATAGAATTATATATTAGAGCACATTGGAAATAAAATGAAATTGTGTATTTGTGTGTATGTGTTTGTCCTGCAACTATTGGTTGACGAGTTTGTACCAACCAATCATGATTTGATTGAGATTAAAATGTTTAATAAGGAATCTTACAAGGATGTCTTACTCTAATAAAGTGATACTTACAGCTGGCTAAAATAATATATATATACCCTCTATTCAGCCCCCTTTTCTCTATATCCTACCTTCCTAATGAATGAACGAACTGACCAAAAAATAAGGTCCAAATATTCCCCTGTCAATATATCCACTCTTTCTATATCCGTTATTACAGTTTTAGTGTTCATACAATCACACTGAAAATAAATATAAAAGTTAATAGCTGAAATTGAAATTGTGATGCATTTAGGATGAATACGAAACTATTCAATAATTCTATATTTTTAATCTAAAAGGATTTTCACTATAAAACACTTTGATTGCCTGGCCTTTACATTGAACTGTGAATTGTTACAATTTATCTTATTTTTGGCCAAGATTTGGACAGTTTACTTTCAAACATAAAACGGGTTATAGTCCCTTTCGTGGCAACGCCCCTTAAGGGGGATTCGTCGTTTTTTTTAATTGCGTTTGATAGGTTATTTTAGGTTAGGTTAGGTTATATTGGGTTAGGTGATTGCCACACAGGGTTAGGCAATTTTCCCCGCAGGGTTAGAGCCCCCCAATAGGAGCTGGAAATAGGAGAAAAGCAACTGTGAAGAAAAAAAAACGAAGTATCGCCCCTTAAGGTGCGTTGCCACGAAAGGGACTATACCCATAATAAGCATCCTAGGTCTAGCATTATTGAATAAACACCCTATCCACACAATTACATAGAAAATTGAATTCCTTGGGTAAAGAAATTCTTTGGGGAGTTTTTCTGACCAACTTTGCTATAGATATTAAACATAAACACTCTGACAGGGTTTCAAGAGGTTATGCTTTTAAATTTTTGTCAGTGATCTAAAGGGATAAGACAGTGGCCGACAGACATCCCCAATGACGATACACAAAATTATCCCTTCTGTAAATTAAAATTACAGAAACGTGAAACGTGTTAACACGGAACTTAATAATACAACAACGATTGAAATTCACTTAAGTCCAGGGCTGTGCAAAACCCGGGTTTCTTTAAAAAAGCCCCGGGGTCGTGGAAAATAGGTGATTTACCCGGGTTTTAGGGGTTTTTGGGGTTTTTATAGTTTATTACTGTAAAAGCTTGAATAATATATGATATATAATTATATCTATAATACAAAGTAGCTTAATGTCTGTCCCTTAAGATCTCGGTAACCACTGAACTGATTGGATTCTAATCTTCAGGGAATATATATTCTGGTCCTGTGGTGGTTTTAAGCTATTTTCTTGATGGGTGGGACACCCCCAACCCCCCCCCCCCCAAAAAAAAAATCCCCCTAATTTTTTTTGGTTGCAGCTGGTACATATTTTTTTTTTAATTACCTCTTGAAGCTGCTAGTAATATATAATAGACGATTCTTTCTATGGCACAGCGAGTTTCATAGTATTTTCACAGTAGCTTTTCTCTAATTTTTACCCCGGCGGGACAACCATTACCCCTTAACTAACCTAACCTAAAATAACCATGAAACCAAATGGGTCCATTCTTTTAATATTTAGAAACAGACATAAGAAAGCTGAAAAGTTGGCTTCCATTTACAGGACAAACAGAAAAAATGCAAAATCTAAAGATCATAAAATTGTTGGGTTTTTTTTGATGTAATGTCAGTGTGTGTTATGAGTCTATTCCTTTGTTAAATATATGCAAGGGGTCAATGAAAACATATTTGTTTATATAAATAATGAAAAATGTAAAATAAACTTATTTTTAAAACAATTTTTGCTTTCTTTGTATAAAAAACCCCAAAAACCCAAAACCACTTGGGTTTTTTAGATGGGTTAGAGGGCAAAAAACCCGGGTGGGTTTTGGGGTGGGTTTTTTGTCTGCCAACCCTGTCCAAAGTTGTAAAGTAAATGAATAAGAAAACTTTATTATAAAACTTTGGGGACCATCTCTTTCTGGTTTTTGTAATGTTTTCATCATTTATATTTTTATATATTTAGCAACTCTATTAATATCCGCTTCCCTCACTGACTCACTTCTTCCATCAGAATTATTGCATTCCCTCTTATAGTATATCTTATTTTGTATATGCCATCACTTAAATATATTTACGTGAAATAAACATCCCTTTTATTTTGTTTTTAACCAGGGACAAGGGAAGGCTATTCTGGCAAACAATGCTTTAGAGTTGATTTCTTAGATTTCAAGTTTAAACTTAATGATGAGATAAAGCAACTTTTGGCAGAATTTGATAAGAAACTATAGCATTAATTTAGCACTTTTTGCTTTGTTTACTAAAAGCCGTGCTAAAAGGATTGTCAGAGTTTATCTGCCCGTTCAGTTTAAAGATGTATGAGCAGAAATAATGCCTTTTTACAACTTTTAAGTATTTTATCTAAATCATAAACTACTCCTAAATTATATGTTAAATAGTGAACAAATATATTATAAATCCTAAAGAGTGAATAGCTGTAATACTTTGAAAAATATTTAAAATTGTTTAAATATTTATCTCATATACAAATTTAAATTCAAAAAAGGTTTTTACGACTCCTAGCAATAAAATTCGGAACTACATAGCTATGTATTTTCACAATCATACATTTTACAATATTTGTTGTAGTTTAATTTTGCCTTTCTTAGCAACTTCTTGTATCTAATGGCTAAACACGTTGGAGGAAAGTGGCGAAATAGGAATCTAAAATAAAAAAGCTTCCCTGAAATAATGATTTAATAAGTACTGCAATAATCAAACCTAAAAACTTCTAATCTCCTCCGAATATTACAACTTACAAACTTTTTTAATCATTTAAAATATGGGTAATTTCCCCCAAAGTGCCTTGTAGAGCACAGAGTCCCCCCTTTCCCTACCATTAATGTAAAACAAAAAACGATCAAAGGGGCGGCATGTTAGAATTGTCCTATTGTTTTAAAACTTTGCATGTGATTCCTGTAGTAGTTAGGTACAATTTAGAAAGCATAGCAACTCTATAATCGTTACCAGAATGTCTGTATGTCCATTTTAAACATTATGTTGATTTTTTTTTACTTTTTAATAACAAATTTTTATGTGATCTAAATATCCTATTGATTTGGTATACTGATTTCTAGGACAACAAAGTACAATATTTTAAGCGAAGGAACTCTATAATCAAATCCTAGAAATGTGAGTATGTCCATAAACATTATCCTGTAATAAGCAGTTTTTCAACAAATTTACTAACAATTTTGCTTCGTCTCTTATACATTTAAATTCTGATTATCCAGTTCTGACATTCTACAAGTGTTAATGTCCATTTGTCCTATCGTTTCAGAGCTTTGCTCCCATAGATGTTGTCATCCTTGTTTGATAAGTAATAAACAATGAATTTAATTTTGAGCTTTAGGCATAAGTTCGAATTTTTAATTTTTTTGTAAAGATCCAAGATGCTGTGAGTATTGGGTTGGATTTGTCCTATTTAATTTTTTATAGATTCATAAAGTGAGATATTATTTAGTTATTGAATCGTTTTGAAACTTTTGCCTTAACCTGCCTCAAGGGGTTAATCAAGGTGTTGATCAAAGTGCTTTTGATTAAAAAATTTTTTAAATATTTTTTTTTGTTTGTAAACAGTTACAAATATCTTGAATAAGAAAAAAATGTAAAGATTTTAATTTCAGGAAGTGTTTTAGAATATTTTTTAAATCTCCCTAATTCTAAATTCTTTAGTCAGAAATCTTTGTTTTGATTTAAGAAGCAGAACTTCAGAAGCTAACGAGGTTTGGTGATAGCTTATGATTTATACTATCTGAAATGAACAATAGTGCATTATAGAAATAGTTGCACCTTTCTTTTTGCTATATCAGCTGACGATTACCAGGGTAGGTTTCGTGATTTTCCAAGAATTGTTGAAGAATTGTTGATGAGACGGACCGCCCCTGGTTTTTAACCCTTTATTGTAATCTTTCTATACCGTACCTACTACTACAGGATTCACAATGCTGAATTTGAAATAACTAAAATTTAACTTGCCTAAATTAATGAAAAAGCTAACCGTTCCGGACGGACAGAACGACCCTAATTATTGAAAACCTTATCTTTCAAAAATTTTAAAAAGGAAATAATATAATAGATCTATTCTTATTTATTTGCAATAGTATTTGTTTATATCTATCTTTATATAAATCTACAAGCAATGTATAAACTTATTAATATTGATATATGTAAAGGTGAAAAAGATTGAATATTTATTGAGCACTTGTCGATAAAATTCTATAACACAGCACATTGGGCCAAAACCAATTTTTTGTGAAAGGTTATTTTCTTTCAAATGGTATCCAAAAGATAATGTGCTCTAATGAAATCTTTATTTTCTGTTGTTGAAATAATAGAAAATGTTTTTAATTTCTGCATGTTAGCATAAATCTACCAAAAGTGAATATATGTTATGTAAAGATAAAGTTTATCCTTTTGTTATGAAATTAGTGACTTTACCACTTTGTCAGTACGGGCTTCGTTCCATGAGGATATGCATACAATCCACTGCATTTATCCCAAAAGATCTGGCCTCTCATTTTGAATCATATTTAAGCAATTTCTAGTTGAGCTAGAGGGTTGAAAATCATTATGAATTCTCCTTTAGTCATATATAAACTATGATAGTAAAGTATGCATACAGTCCCTAAAACAATTTAAAATAATATTTTGAATCGGTCTGGCAATTAGCGAGATCTTAAAGTTTACTCGGATAAACGGACAGACTATATGATAGATTATAAACATATCTAACCCATAGTGATTATATGTATAAATATAGTTTAATATATTGGATTAATGGTAAACTTGACACCTTATTGAGATATTACATCATATTAAGTAGAGCAACTTCTGTATAATCATACTAGCAGCTACGTCCCCCTAGAGGACTCTAGGGGTATTTGAGAGTGTGGAGGGAAAGTCCAACCCACTTTCAATTTTAGTTTAAAAAGAAAAGGTAAAAAGAAAAAAAGGGGGGCGAATTTTCTTGGTAGGGTGCAGTAAACTCTCCCTAAATAGTTAAGAACCTTCCCAGAACCTATGAAAAGCTACCCTTTAACGAAGAACCATTTCGGTTCAGTGGTTATCCTCTTACTTCATCATAAGAATTGTTTACCCTTAAAAAATTTGAAAAAGTTAATTTTATTCCTTTCTCTATCCCCATATTAATCTAACTTATTAGAAATTAGCTGCAGGACATATTTGGTAGACTCGTTCAAAATCAAGGACGTCCAAGCTTTTTTAATTGGGCGGGGGGGGGGGGGTAACAAATCAAAAATTACAAATTTTTGGGGGTCCTACGGGGCACCCCTAAATTATTCTTTTTTTTATAGGGAAGGATGTCCAGGCTTTTTTATTTAAAAATTATCGTGTAAATTATCTCACTTACTGTTTACTCACTTATCTTCTTACTTCTTCACTCCTTCAATTAGAACATTACTGTGATATATTACTGCTATTGCTCGGCAGTCATACCTTTCCCAGCGGCTACAAGATTAAAATTCTATGCCTGCAGATGAGTGGCTTAGAACTAAAACTTTACCCATCTACGACCGGTCATTATAGTTAGAACTCATGGAACAATAAGAGATTACAGTCGCAGGTGTAAGAAATTTGCTCATTGTCGGGAATGTTATAGGTTCAAATCTTGGCCCAATACCGCGTCATAACAACCGACGATAAAAATGGTATTTTGCAAAATTGCTTAAATACAGAATACAGTAAAAGTACATACTTTCATTTTTAGGATTTAATTGTAGAGATGCCATGCTTATAATATTGTACCCTTTTGTTCTAGGAATACTTCTTATCAAAAATAGATAAATAGAATAATTATATCAACAAAACATAAAATTATAGAGTTGCTTTGCTTCCTTAATTGTACCTTACTATTATAGGAATTATTTTCAAAGTTTGAAAACAATAGGACAATTCTAACTTGTCTGAACTTGCAGACAGATGGAAGACCCTAATTATAAAAAAGATCACTTATGAAAATAAAAACTTTAATTTGGAACAGGTCTAACATACATGTAAATTTGAAAGGTATTCAGAGACAGTCAACAGAGATGTTAATGAATTAACTTCTCAATGTTTATACAAAACAGAGAATACTTTTATTAAAATAGCAAATTTTTTTTTTGAAATTAATAGCAAATTTTCAATTATGCAGATGGAGTAAAAGTTTCATATGGTGGCAATTTTGAATTTAGATTTTAAAAACCCTTTTTATGTGTTTGATAAATTTTAAAAATACCATTTAAAAGATGCCTGTAACAACATGTTTTCATATCTTGAAAGGGTTATATACCATTCATTCTACTTTTCTTTGGATTGGACGATACAGGGTAAGATGTTCTTAGCGAAGCATCTCCATCATTAGAACTTCAAAGGACTGTCCACAAATAAAAAAAAGAATTTTAAAAACAAAACTTTAAACCATAATGTCTCTTCTCAACATTGTATAATAGTTATTAGTTCTCTACTATCACATTCCATTCAACACTAGATGCATACACACACACATACACAAACACATACAGCATGACCCTCGAAAAAGTATTTTTAAGCATCTGCAGACCTTATTTCTCAATGAATTATTAAAAAATGCATATGTCCTTGTTCTCTATAGTATTCCACGTAAGTAGATATAAAAATATTTTTTTTACCTCCATTAACACCGGAGATTTTTAGTGCTAAAGTTTTGAAAAAGTGACTGAGGAAAAAGTAACTTTTAACATGAAACGACTTTTTTAGCAAAATTAAGCTAGAAATCCTTTTATTTTTGTTACTAGCAGAAACTTTATACAAAAATGAAATAAAAAATTTTGTTTTTGAGTAAAAAGCATTTTTTTACACATATTTTTTGAGTCTTTTTAGTTTAATGATATTTTGAAAAACTTACTTATTAGGCAAAATTGTTTAAGATTAAAAAACCAAATAAATCTCTATGAATATAGCAGGAAAATTGTTTTTGTTTCACAATCCTAACTTTAATAACAAAAAAGTTATAAAGAAAATAAAAATAAACATAATGATTTTTTAGTCTAAAAAGCTTAATTTACCCCCTATTAAATAATTGAGATGTCAGAAAAGTAGGCGGAGCAACTGTCATAATTAATCCTTTTCTATAAATAAGGGTTAATAAATAACCTAAAATTTGCAAACAATCAATTCATTCAGTAGTATTTTTTGCCATTAAAAATTTATATTTTTTGGTGGAATAAAAAAGAAATATTTAGTTAACTTGTTTTTCTTTGTGTCTCATTATTCAGTTGCCAGAAAAACATAATATAGCCATCCAAAAAATAAGAGAAACAAAAAAAAATTCTTTTTCTCAGTCACTTTTTCAAAACTTTAGCTCTAAAAATCTCCGGTGTTAATGGAGGTAAAAAAAATATTTTTATATCTACTTACGTGGAATACTATGGAGAACAGGGACATATGCATTTTTTAATAATTCATTGAGAAATAAGTGCTGCAGATGCTTAAAAATACTTTTTCGAGGGTCATGCTGTACACACACACACACACACACACACACACACACACACACATACAAGGATGGAATTATCCTTAAGAAACGAAGCATAACTATAGAACTGCATGCATTGATAAACGAATGCATGGACACTGACAGATTCGGGGTGATAGGTTCGAATCTCGCTTAACACTGCGTCATAACTAAAGACGTTATAAATAGTTTCAACTTAGAGTATGGGGAATGCCATGGCCCAAAACAGGCGCAACTCATTGATTCTCACACAAAGGGTGTGCATTCAAATAGTTGGTTTATCTGATGGGTGTTACTTAACCTAATGCCCCGGCTGTTTGGACAGAAAAGGAGACATTTTGCTTCCCTTGGTTATCCTGGGTTGTTTGACCATGGCGTTTGAGTTTCATGGACAGCATATCCGCTCTTATGAGGTAATTGATGAGGTAAGTTTTAGAGAAGATTTTCTTTTGACAGCTGACTTTAGCCAAATACCTTAAAAGAAAATAATTATTATGGACGGTCTGCCGTACAAAAAGCCGGACGGACAAAGTGAATGTAAGGTTTAAGGAATTAAATTTTCTAAAAATGCCCTTCTACCAACGGTTAAAAATTCATGTTAATTTAATATTTGTATTTTTTGTAGCAAAGCAACTCTGTCCATGTTTCTGTCTATATGTGGTATTAAGTAGTAAGATGATTTTCTTTCTCTCCCCTATAACCTCATTTCTCTTGAATTTCTCTTCAAAGATGGCCATACTATTGTGTTTGTGACTTTGTTCTACATGTAAGATGATATTTTAAATCAGGGCTCGGTAGCCGCGCATCAGACGCTTGTAAGCCTTAGAGAAATCAACCTTTTTATAATTCAAAAGAAGCAGCTAGAAGCCTTAGCCTGACCCGTTTATGACAATCTCACTTTTCCAAATAAAAAAATACATGCAATCATGTTTAAAATTGAGGCTACGTCATGGCTGATGCGCGGCTGCTGAGCCCTGTGTTAAACTAATATACGGGTGTTAGTTTGTGTGTGTTTGGAATTAATATGATTAATATACAAGCCACAGCTATTTCAAACTTTTGCAAATTCCCCAATTACACCAATGGACCATAATCTACGCCCCCCTTTTTAATACCTTTCTTAATTTGGAGATTAAGAAGATGAATAGTCAAAGTATAAAATGGTATTTCACCATTTTATAAAAATTTGCGGCTTCGTCCCTAGAGGCCTCTAGGGACACTTGAGGTGGTGGAGGTTTAACTTTAGTTTTAAAAAAGTTTATAATTTTTTCTAGGGTTTCACTTGGGAGGTTGATAAATAGTTATAAACAATTCCAGAAAGTTACATTGTAAAGGAGAACCATATCGGTTCAGCGGTTTGCAAGATCCTTCGTTACAGACATACACATGAGAGGGAGGGAGGGCCATTGGACTGTAAAATACACTGGTACCCAGAACACAACTGCACCAGGGATTTTAAGGGATAAGACAATTGACGGTAATAGTTATTTCACGCATCGTATTATAAACAGCTTTCCGCGGATATAGAATGTACAATTATAAGATTAAAACCAGTTTTTTTAGCCCCGAAGTGCCGAAGGCACGGGCAAAAATAATTGGTTTTAATATTATGATTATACATTTTTATATTCGATATTCGATATCCACCGGATTCGAATGAATACGAGAAATTAAATTACATCCCCAATGATGATAAGTAAAAATACCGATACTATTAATAAAAGTTATCCGATTTGTAAATATGCTCAAAAAATTGTGGGTACTTTATTGAATGCTGATTGGTTGGTTCCAAACAAGTAATGTTCAAAATCTTTAACGAATAATTTTAATCTACAGAAGATATTATTGTATGAAAGCTTTCTTTGCAACATTTATAGAAAAAAATATCCCTTCCAGAGAGAAAAAGTTCCTAATATCTTTTCATTTTACACTTTGCATACAATCTAACCCTATTGAACAGATATTTTGTGTTGACATGCATATTACACGTTTAAACGAAGCACTATAAAGATTATCGTAAACATTATTGCATGTTTTCATCAAAGGATTTTTTTAAGTTCACAGATTTTTTTCCTTTAAATTGTTTTTTTTTAATCTCTAAGGAAACATTGAAAACCTAATCTTAATGGGAAACACATCTCAAAACATTAAAAATAAAATCTTCATGGTAATCTATAAATCTTCCTGGTACTTGTAAAAATGGAAACAATGAGGTCATTACAAATATTTATCGTCAAACAAGGATGACAACATCCATAAAAACGAAGCACTGAAACGGTAGGACAAACGGACATTAACACTTATATAGTGTCAGAACTCAATAATCAGAATATAAATGTATAAGAGTCGAAGCATAATTGTAAGTAAATTTGTTGAAAAACTGCTTGATACAGGATAATGTTTATGGACATACTTACATTTTTATGAATTGATTATAGAGTTGCTTCGCTTCGCCATTGTCTTATCCCTTTAGATTCTTGCTTGCACACCTTCAAGCAGGTGTATAATTACTGCTAGAAATCAAATTTACCATTTCATTTATTCTAATAAAGAAATTATGCCTTTACTCTTTTAATATAATGCCAGCACAAAAACTTAACCGGGTACATATAATCCCGATTAGAATAGAACAATTTTTATTGGAATTCAAATTACCAATTTAACTTGATATTTTTCTACACCATGGCAGAAAACTGAAAAAATATTCAGAAAACTAAAAGGAAGAACAGTCTAAATTATCTAAGATAGTGAAGTAGATGTATGTATGTACGTTTATTAAGATCCTATCACAACGAAACTGATCCTGTAACAAGGATAACTATTAGTCCAAAGCAGGTTTAAAGTTACGAAATATTTCCAAGATACCATTTTTCGTTACTCCCTAATTGATATATTGTTACTTGGATCTTACACCAGATTTTCATGTTCCTCACTATATAGTGTACATGCAGCAGGCTAAAATAACAATTCCTTCTACTACCCCTTTACCTATTTCCTCCCCTTGTTCTGGATGAACCAATAAACGATTTCCATGTTAGCAAGCTAAACCGACAACAATTTTTCCCCTGTTATAATATCAATGTATATTCTACATCCATTTTCTCCAAACCATTTTCACAGAAAGGAATTTCTAAAAGTTGATTTTTTATTCATTCAATATTTAAATTCTAAAACATGTAAAGAAAATATACAGTGTGTTTAAATGTTTTCCGTCCGTTTTACAAGAGATCAACATGACTGAATCGCACAATTAATTTAAAACATTTTTATAAAAACAAATTTCGTAGCTGTGTTTAGTGCCCTATGAAAATGGGGATAAATGTCACAGCGTTTGTCCTAACTATTATATTGACTTCATAGTAGAAGCAAAAGAAAAGGGGGAAAGAAAACCCCTAGAAAATAGATTTGGTATAGGGTATTTCCTGACGTCAATAGAATAGGTAGGCCAAAAACAGTAAAATCTATCCCCATTTTGCTAGGGCATTATAGACAGCAACCAAATTTCTATATTAATTTTAGTTTACGAATTACGAAAATTGTCACAAAATAAATAAA
Source organism: Acartia tonsa (assembly GCF_053477335.1). NCBI lineage: Eukaryota > Metazoa > Arthropoda > Copepoda > Calanoida > Acartiidae > Acartia > Acartia tonsa. The sequence goes on from NC_137268.1 coordinate 46,354,109, forward strand.
AAACACTGGCATCGACTGTTTTGTTAAAGTCAAGGTGTTATGAATACAACAATATCTATAATTATAGCTTTATTAATTCACGATTTAAGTAAACGATTTAGTTAAGTACATTTGTCGTATTTGTGTCTTGTAGTCCGTTGTTTTCGGATAAGAAATTGTAAGAAATTGTGTGTCGAATCTTCATAAGAATCACCATAAAAAAATTCAAACATTTATAATAAAATATTTAATAATTTATTTAAAAATCGACATTTTTGCATCCACAGAAGGTCATACCTAATTTAAAAGAATTCCACATTGAAGGTTCAAATTAAATAGAGCAATTATAACATGCCTTGAATAAAATGAGAGCAATATAATATCCTGATAAACACCCTGTAGTAAATATTCTAGAGAGGAAAAAAATGTTTTGGTTTGAGGAATAAAAGGAATTTAGATTGATTGAATCAAATCTTTTGTCATGGCTTAAAAACTTGAGTGTTTCTTTTAATGGATTTATGTATTTTTAAACATAAAAAAGCATTAAAGATTTAAAATAAGGTAAATAAATAAACAGCAGAACAGCCTGAAATATTTTTTTGATTTTGAAAATTAGAAGCTACGTCCTACAAGTGCGATCATTATGTGTCCAGAAAATCCAGTGAATTCTAGTGGACTTGGTGTTGCTTTAGGTTCTGGAGCTCTCCATGCACCTTGAAACATAAATTGCAGTGTAAAGCGTCCATTTGCTCTTTAGTCAACTAAGCCTTTGATTGTACGACCTTTGGCTGAAAGTCCTAACTGTGCATGGTATTGAGTTGCGCCTGATAATGGGCCAAGGCATTCTCCATAATCTTATTATTGAAGTCACGCGCCTTACAAAGCAGCAGTAGGTACCATTGTTAACTTCTAGAGTATGACGAGATGTGAACAAGACTCGAACCCGACACCTTCCCGACAGCAAGCCCACACATTACCAATTATGCAATTGCTAATGTCGCAGGTTTACAAAACATAATAATAGACATTTGTGTGAATGGTAAAACAATACATTCTTAGTAGCGAAGCTACTCTATAATTCCAAATGTCCGCCCGTCTGTCCGTCAGTCACTAGGTGGGGGAAACGTGATTTTCTCGGCTTCTATTTAATATACAAGACTGAACTTTTTTGTCAACATTCCCAATATTAAGGAGCTTAAGAAGGGAAACTTCTTGTCAATATTTTCTTTATTATGCACCATATTTAGATATAAAAAAATATATGGTAATTAGACTTCTTTTGATCAGCTTTTTAGCTGCTTTTCTTTTTACAACTTTTAAAAACATAAACCTTTTTGTTAAATGATATCATTTGTCATGATAACAGATAATTTGCTCTATAACTCACTTTGTCCGTTTGTCTATTTTAAAATAGATTTTGTGCTTAGCTACTTATGGGTGTTGTCATCCTTGTTTTAAATTTGATGATTGAGAATTTAAAAGTATTACAGACTGTAACACTTATAAAAAAAAATAACAAAATAAATTAAAATCGAAAATCTATTTATTTTAAAATTTATAACCAAAATTGAATATTTATTTTCTCCAAATACCCTGAAACATATAATAATGTATATATATATTTAAAATAAATTATATAATTTAAAGTTTTAAAGTATATATTGCTTCAAATAAGGAGTGATTGATTTAGGCAATTCATTGTAATAATTCATATGCTAGAATAAGAACAATTTCATCCAATACAAACGAAACTGTTAGTTCAAGTTAATCTACAATATTTTAGATATTTATAAATAGTGGACATTGGATAATATTGGCAAAAAGCACAGGTAATCTAAATAATGTAAGATCTCGTAAACGGCTATTATAAATATACCTTAAAATCAAAAAATATTTTTATTATTCCGGGTCAACGACACAACAAGAGTTCCATTTGATGAGGCTTGCTCCGCTGCTTGTTGATATACCATTGAAGGACACTGGAATAATAAAATTGTCTAATTTATGTGTTCTTTTATCAAAAAAAAATCTTACATATGCTACACAAAATTATCTTTAAATAACGGTAACAGGATGCCTGCCTGTCGGTGTGTGTAGAGAATGATTTTGCTAACAACTAAACCTATATAGTTCTTCATGTACGGGGAGAAAGTCGCTCAAAAAATCAGCAATTGACGTCATAAAAATGAAAGAGATGATAGGAGAAGTGGGAAAGAAAACCCCTAGAAAAGAGATGGATAATCGCTCATTTTTATGACGTCACATACTATTTTTTTGAACGACTTTCTCCCCTTACGTTCTTCATTTCAGTGAAGCTTCTTGTGTGTCAGGAAGGTTTAAAACTATTTAGGGGTACAATACCACCAACTTCTCAAGAAAAATTAAACACCCCTCAAAAAATGTTCACTTTAAATTTCTAAACTAAATATAAGAGGGCATGGTCCAACCCCACCTCCCTCTTCATTCAAGCCTTTTAAAGCCTCTAGTAACATAGCAGTTTCTACTGAATAATTTGTTAAAGACTAGATATAATATTTATTCAGATGACTTAATGTTCATAAACCTGTATAGGTTGATGTATCAGTTTTGGAAGTTTTTGAACTATTTATGAGTACAATGAGACCTCTAGGGTCATAGCCACTTGTACTAAATAATTTTTCAGAAACTATATCTAAATATTAATCTAAATGAATAAACCTGTATAGGTTGATGTATCAGATATTTTGGTAGCAGCACTGTCCAATTTCTTGATGTCAAATCCAGGAATATTTATAGCAGACACAAAACCAGCTTCAGCCTTTACCTAAGGTTAGGTTAGGTTATATTGGGTACTATGTAGGTTATCTTGCAAGGTTACGGCACTGCAGGTTTAGGCAACGTAGGGTTTGGACATTGGACATTTGGCTCAATCGGCCAAATGTGTGAAAAATTCATATACAATGTTCAATGTAAAAGTTGGGGTAAAACAGTTTTTCTTATATGAACCAATTCTTGTTCCTGATTTTAGCTGGATATTTTGTTAGGCACAATCTTTTACCACATATTTTTCATCTTTTTTTGATTGATTGATTGATTAGCCATAGTCTCTTAGGGTTTGGACCTAAGTAGTCATGGAGTAGGCTGAGACACTTTTGTATAGCCACTAGGGCTATCAAGCTCCACGTTCAAGTACATTATGTCTTGACCCGCTATCTCATGAGAGCTACTCAATATTACCTAACCCTTGCCGAGTATTGCAGGTGTCCCAAATTAAGTCACCGTAATGAATGACGCTCTCCGCAGAGGAGCTTGGGATAAGGGTAGTACTGATATTATGTACTTGACTATTGAGTATCCAAACTTACTCAATAATCCCCTTCTTACACATCCAGGGGAAGTTGCGTGAATGTATTCAACTGAGAAATTCAAGTTGCCACATGGAGACTAGAACTCGAACTCTCATCACCGTAACTCAGTGCGTTACCACTGAGCTACGACGCCCCTTTTTTATTTTTCATCTTATTTTTCATTTGCTTTCATTTATTCAAAAAATTTTAATTTCTTTTTTTGTGTGTGGATCATTCTATATTTTTTTGTTATACCTCTTCCAATTTTGTTAAGCTCAGAACCTCGAGTGTTTTTCCATCCTTACTGGATAGTGCAGATGTTCCAGAATGGTCCTAGAAGGTTATCACAAATAAAAAAAAACGACAGGTTAAATGAGGATATAACCATTTTTTTTTTCAACATAGTAAATCCAAAATACTTTGCCTTCTAAAAAATTCAGATTTACCTCTTAAAGACATTTGTTTGAAGAGAGAAAATTTAATTGATAGTTGATTTTTCTCAAATGTACTTAACACAAACAGGAAAATACCTGTAAATACATCCTGCCCCTAACAGCACTATAACCAACTATGTTTCTTACATACATTGGCAAACCTGCAAAGGATTTATTTCAATTTAAGAAAATCATAATAGACTACAAAAAAAAAGTTTTTCAAAACTTATACTTGTGTATTCAGTGTTAGATGGGTCAATTGTATAACAGGAAACTCTTTCTCTAAAAAAAAAATTCATCATAATAGATTCTATCATGGCTATATGAATAGTGGTTGTTTTATAAGCCTAACAATTGGAGACTTAAACAATTTCTAGGAAAAACCTTTTTTAAACTGAAAATGCAACCTGTAAGAGCCAACATCACACATGTAGACAATGTTATTGATTGTATCTTCAGCTACATGTCTTTGGAAAAAAATGTTTAAGTTTAACACATTATAAAGATTTAGAATTAACACATTTATCAAAATCAAAAGGAAACAACAACAAAAATGATAATGTTTGATTATTCTTCTTATTTGAAAAAATTATATGAAGAGATGCTTACCTATAGTTGACAGTATCAGTTGCACTGATAGTGAAGTTTCTTACTGCATAAAATGCTTCCTTTTGTCTAAAACAAAGCAAAACAATTTTAAAATTAATTTAGACATGATCCAAAAATCCAATAACTGATGTCAAATTATAATAACTAATATTAACCTTTGTGGCATAATAGTTCCATCAGGTTTATCTTGAATCATTTCAGATATTTCTTTCTCCTCCTTACATCCAAATACTTTAAGACTAAACAAATATTTGTACAAGCATCTGATTCTTAAAAAGGAATAAGAATACAATATATAATCTATTATTAACTATATGTAATACCCTTAAAATATTAGTAATATTATTAAGAATAAAAAATATAAGAATATGATTTTTCTTTTTACTTGTACAGTTTGATGGCCTTCAAGTTAGCTGTTACATCATTTGTGGTTATGGGAATAATTCTAAATTTTGTAATTTATCATTTATTGAAAAATTGTAATATTTTTGTAAATTCAAATTGTCAAATATCATAGTAATTATTAGTATTTAATATTTTTACTTGATATATCTTGTGATGATAACTTTTTTTAAACTAATTGTTTTATCAAACTTTATGTCAGCTTCATCTCCCCTAAATTAGAATTTATAAATTTTGTAAAATCAAAATTGTACACCATTCTGCTTCACAAAATTTGTATCTGAAATAATTCCACAGCTCAACTCAAAGTAAATTTAGACTTTTACCTCACAAAATTAATGCCAGTAGAACTGTAATCAACTCTGACCCTTTTAGGAGCTCTTTGAGAGGCAGGGGTGTCAACTAAGAGTTTTGTTACTCTCATCATTTGACCCAAGTCAATCTGAAGCCATGCATGTTGGAGTGTTGTATCTCCAATTCTTAATAAAAAAGATAAATCAATCTTTACAAAAAAAAATTTCATAATTTGATTCATTATTTTTTATCTTTATTTGAATTCAAACCAATAATATCTAAAAAAAATGTACCTGATAGGCATTGCCCAGGATTTTGTTTCAGTTATAGCATTTTCAGGAGCATCTTCTTCTGCTTCAGTAAATCTAAATTAACAGGCTCTTACAAAAAAATATGAAGAATTTGTATTATGAATCGTTTGAAGATCTTTTGGCATAAATCTATTAGACTAGTATTGTTTGATATGTTGTTATTAACCTGTATTTAGCCTGTACTTGTTTGGGAGGATTCTTTATATCTATCACATCATAACATTCTACAAAAAAAAATATTTTATATCCTTTCAGGATCCAATATTAGTATAGTCATTTACCCGTATATGTTACTGTGAACATGAAGTTTTGATATTCAGATAAAGTTGTGCTTATATTTGTAGCAGGATAGCTATTGAAAGTAGAAATTTCTCCTATGGCAACAGCCTAAGATAAACAAATTCAATCAAGTTACACATTGATGATTTTAAAATGTGTAAATTATTAAATCATAGATTTGTTTTTATATGTTTCAATTTTTCATATAATTCTTTTACCTTGATAAAATCTGTATAATCTGCCAGTCCTGGAGCTCTTTCCATGTAGGGATCAATGGTTACTGTAAAGTTTACTGATATGGAATCAGGAAACATTATTCCATTTGAAAACTAAAAATAAATGATATGCAAAACAACCACTTTTTTACAGTAACTAGCATAATTAGTGCTATCCTGGCGTATAACATATGTTTAATGTCTAAGAAGTATTGTAATAGCTTAATCAAGATACATTCACGACTTATTAATATTCAAAATTATTAGAAGGGCATGTAATAACATATCCTATTCACATTTTGACATTTTATCATTCTTATTCATCTATTTGGGAAAAAAATTGTAAAATGATTGGGTAAATTACCTTGATATCAAAGTATGATCCAGAGCCATTTTTGGGGTTAGAAAAAAAGGTGCTTACTCCATCATTGCCAGTGTAGTTGGTCTGTATTACATTCTGATATAAAAATAATCAAGATTTGTCAATGCATTTCAGATTCCAGCAATTGTTGTAGTTTTTTTTTCAGATATACAATGACAAATTAAGGTAAAAGAAATAAGAAATAATAAGAATAAACTTACCTTGCCCTGTACAAAATTTGTAAACCTTTGAAGAAGAACTCTGAAAACTGCTGGATGACCCTCAGCTAGTATTTTTTGATGAAATAATTAAATAGATATCAAACTTGTAAAGTGTAGTAAATCTTAAAATTTTATTTTAGGTTAGTCTAGGGTTAGCTCAGATATCCCAGATATCCAGCTGGATACCGGATATCTGGCAATATAATCTTTTATATTATACAACAAAAATCCAAAAAACTTAATATTTGTTTCAAGTTGCATGAAAAATTAATTTGAGTTTTACCTGCCAAAAAAGCATTTAGAAGTAGAACAAATGTTAGTAATAGTTCTTTAGATTAATTTTTTGAAGAAAATTCTTTTGTATTTCATCTGGTTATCTAGCTGCTGAATATCTGGCTGATTTCTAATACTGGATATCTGGTATCCTACCAAATATGTATCCAGCCCAACCCTATTTATTACAGGATTTTTTAGATTTATCTTATTTAATCAAAATTCCTTTAGATGTGTTCCTATGTTTGATTATAGCTTCTATTCTGATCTCATCTCTAAATTATTTTTTAAGTATTAATTTTCCTTAAGAATTATAAGTTTCTTCCATCAAGATTTTTTATAGAATGTCTATTTTTATTACCCTGGAACATATTCAGTTTTATTGGATGATAGATTAAAGTCCAATATTGGCCTCGTGGTCGTTTTTCTTTCTTTCGTTGTAGCATATCTGAAGGCATAAACTTGATGCTTGTCTGAAAGAAGGAAAAATTATGTTAAACAAAAGGAATATACAACTTATAATATGAATAAATTTAGGAAATGTTATCTAATTCTTACGTTGCAGTTCAGTTTCATCTATTTGTAATTTAGCAGTAATTTCAATTTTGGGAAACAAAAAATCATTGTGTGGATGGTCTGTCAATTCAGCCTCAACATACACTATCATTGTCTCACGAGAATATCCAAGATTTGGTGCCCAGTATTGATTATAGTCTACATACAAGAAGGAATTATTTCATTATGGAAATTTTGAAGAAAACATTTGTTATATTTTATTGTCTAATTTTGTTTAACAAAACAGTATTTAATGCTCAAAATATTTCCTTATGTGTTAACAAATATCTAAATTACAAAATTGAAAAATTATATTTCTACGTAATTTCTCAAATCCTCAATTTATATCTTTATATCTTAAAACTTAAGCCTTAATCAAGTAAAGATGAATATTGTAAGATACCTGAAGTTGTTATCAATCCAAAGTCAATTATGACATTGTCCATTTGCATATGTGTGGTAAGATTTTCTGACTGATAATAAGTCACATTGTACATTCTAGTGATATCATTGCTTGGATTAGCACCATGTACATTAATGCCTGACTGGCTAGAGAGATTCCATCTTGTGTTAGTTTCTGTAAATCTTACTGATTTAAAGTGAATTTGGGCCCTTCCTTGACTTGTGGGTGCAGATAAATGCATCTAGATTAAAAATTTGTTTCAAATATAAAATCTTTTTTCATTTCTAATAAATACTGTTTTAAAATGTACCTTTACTGGTAGAGTTTTAGCATAAGGCAGGGTAAAGTTTAATTTTAAATCAAAGGTGTCTCTAACATCAGGATAATAATATGTAACATTGTTTTCTTTGGACCACTTTCTTCGACCATTAAATCTAAATATAGTATAATTAATGTACATTTGAAAACAATGATTTTATGTTTCTTAATATATAGCTTACATATCCAAGTTAATGTCTTCTTGTGTGTATGTTGATTTAGGACTATTAGTATCTGTCAAATCTGCTACCTATAAGAATATAAAAATGAACTTGATAATTCATTCAATCATCATAACACAAAAATGAGTATATACAAAACTTATATCAGACTTACTTTTAATGTAACTATTTTTGTTGATGATGATCCAGCAATTATTTCTAACTGAAGTTTTACTTCTGTTCCAGCTGGAGCTAGTTTGTCAGCTCTAACACTCAACTCAACTTCCAACTGAAAGGTAAATTTTTTTTCAAATTTAATTTTATTTATTTCTTTCACTTCTAATAGTAATTTCTCGCATTGTATTATAAACATCTTTCTGTGGATATACAATGTATAATTATTAAACCAGTTTTTATAGCCCTGAGAAGCCGAAGGCACAGGCTAAAAAACTGATTTGTACATCTTTTTATTTGTAGAAAACTGGATATAATACTATGCTAGACATAGTTTTTTCATATGAATGAGAACCGGTTCTAATCAACAGCCATTAATCGATTTTGATTGAATACCAGAAAAAAAAATTTTAAAACTTACATCATTATCTTCTGTATTAATGCCAACTGGAGCATTTAGTACCATCTGTTCGGGATATGTCAGTATTTTTTCATAAAATTCTTTGGTTCTAAATAATGAGTTTTAGAGATATTGCAACTGACTGATACTTAAACTTTAAATTTTATTCTTAAAATATCAAACACAAGATGTGACTATAAATTACCCTTGGTCATCAACTTTCACTGAAGCTGTTTCATCCACCATCCAATAAGCTTCAGCTTGTTGCAAACAAGGGAAATTCACCCCTTTCTAAATAGATATTAAGAATTAAAATTATTCATATCAGACACCCTAGTAGTTTCTGAATCTTTTCGGTCAGATTAGCAATTCACTGTCGCTAGTTTTCAGATTTCAATCTGAAATTTAGTGACATTAAGTCAGGTTATTTTCTCATTTTTGGCAATGCAGTCAAATCTAACACATTATTACCAAAATTCATATTTGACATGTATTGACATAGAGTCAGAGTTCAGAATATTACCTAATCTGACACATTGTTACCAAAAGTCATATATGACATATAGTGACATTGAGACAGATTCATCAGATTATAATCAGAAATACCCTTAGTCAGATTAAGATTTGGCTGCAAATACTGAGTTTTACTTACCAAAATGATAAAAACTCATATTTTATCAGATTATAATCTGACGAAATGTAATCAAAAGTCAGAGTTTATAGATGAGAGGCGGGATTTAAGTTTCAGATTAAAACCTGACCAAATCTAAAAAGTAGTGACAAAACCTTGCCAAACTCAGATTTGGTCAGATTAAAAAACTACTAGGGCAGTATCATTTCAAGAGAAAAAAACGACTAAATATATAAGAACTGAATAAGAAAAACACAAATCAGTTTAACAAAAACTGAATGCATCATATGATATTTATAAGATTACCTTTGATAATCCAAGCCTGCACCAATGTACATATTTACCATCAGCAAAGTTGAGGTTACTAGCTGTGAATTTGATCTTTCCAGTGTAAGGAAAACTGATAATTTTCAGTTTTATTTATGTATATTAAAAATCAGGAACGTCTGAGGGGGGAAGAGGGGGTCATGTTGGAGAATAACCATAAAATTTTATTTTTTTTGGAAACATGATAGATTTTATCCTTTCTACTTCCTCCCCCTTAATTCTTCCATAAAAATTTTACCCCCTAAATAAGCATTTAGATTGAAACTTGTTAACAACAACTATAATACAAAAGATGTATAAATATTATATTAAATTTAAACTAAATTCCTGAATTTGAATCTTATTCTTTTACATGTGCCTCTGATTAGATCATAGGTTCCATCATCTGTTGAAGCAGTCATTTCAATAGAAGCTGGTAAAGCAGGTCTTGCACTCTAAATAAAGAAAATTTAAAATACAGTGTGCAAATTATTAAGTATTTTTGTAATAAAAATACTAAATTAACAATTTTTCTCCTAGCTATTATATTTACCTCTGTGTTACTAATCTTATATGAATATGATGTAGTAGTTGAAGAAATTGTTGTGGCAGTGTTGGGATATTTATGAGCTGTGACAATTTCAGATATTGTCACCAGCTCATCCTCAGTAGTGGTGTTACTTGGTATATTGTAGAAAAAAGCTGTAAGTTGAACAGTATCATCATCAAGAGGTACATCATAATCTACTGCTTTACTTCCTGTTCAAGTATAGATTAAATAATTTAGGAAAAAGAGATATATTTTCAGAAACATTGCTGCAAAACATGATCAAAATTTTAGATTTATAAATATGATTGCAAGACAATCACTAAATAAAACTTTTTGGAAGATGGTGATATATATGAAAAAAAATCTAACCCCAATTAGCTAGTTGTAGAAATGAAATTTCCAATGTCTTAAGATCAGGATGGCTGGAGCTTGATGTGTTGTCACTTGTAAAAGGTGGAATATTTGGATTCTTAACACAGGGGTAGTTTCTTCCAATATAGTTTACATTAGCTATGCAAAATCTTTGACGGTCACCTGAAATCAAGTAAAGAATTATAAATTTAATTTGAAAAATTTACATACAATATTTAAAAAACAATATTCTGTTAAAAAAAAGTTTGTAAGTCAATAATATGAATTTACTTGATCCTCCTAAATGTAGCTTAAAAGGAGTTTGAGTTTCAGCTCCAATTTTTATGTTATATTTCATGGTCATCAAATCATACCTAAAAGCAATAAAACAATAGCACAATGAAAAATAATAATAAAAAAGTAAAACTACACAATGATAGAAATATACACATGTTAAAAAACTTTTTGTGTAATCTAGATGATATAAAAAAACATGTATACATATAAATAAATTCATTTTATTGATTTATTTAACATGACATTTGATAAATCCATATTTTGGAAAATTTCGCAATAGCTAATAAAAATAAATGAAAAATTTATCAGTAAGATGTATTAAAGACAGTCTAGGTAATGAATGTACAGACATTTCCTAATTATCAGTAATGATGGAAATATATATAATATTACTTACACAGGTATAGTTTCTGGAAGTTCTGTTGTCATTGTAACTTGAGTATACTTGTTGTTGGTATCTCTATAATCATCACCTTGAATTAATAATACATTTATCACTTTTTCACCTCTTTATTTCATTTTTAGTCATTTGACTGACACCCAATAATATCAAAATCTGTCAAATTTCATTTTGTGTATGAATTACTATATTTACCTTCTTTCATGCAGGTAAATTCATTAGAGGCATCTGTGTAGAACCATGACTTTAAGAAGTAATTCGGCCTTGATATTGAAAAGTTGATGTTAAAAGTTCATATATTTTCTCCTATTCATTCAAAACCAATTAATATCCGGTGGATTAGAACCGGTTCTCATCCATACAAAAAACTATGTCTAGCATTGTATTATATATATTTATAATACTGTGCAAGAAATAACTAATCTTGGAAGATTAATGAACAAGACAAAAAATAAAAATTTCAATTTCAATACACATCAACATGCCTAGCATTTAGATATCCGCCATCTTTATAGTTATATATTTCAAGAAACAGATATTGATATGCATTCATGTCCATCCACTGGAACTTGTTTGTTATAGGTTTGAACATGCCTCCATAAGAAATGTCCACAGGTAATCTTGAATGTCCCCACTATAAACAGAATAAACTTTTTATATTGTTAAAGGAACCCTGCAAGAAATACCACGCTATAACGGCTGAAAGAATGCCACAAGTAGATCCAATACCCCAAATTTGAAGCCTTCAGCTTCAATAACAAAAAGTTCTAGGCATTTAAAAATTACATTTTATCTACAATGAAAGTTTTGAAAGATTTCCATTGCTTCTAAAAGAAATTATAATAGTAAATTATGTTGCCTAGGCGCAAAATTATAACCTTATCTTTGTCAGAAACTTAGATTGCCGGTAACAGATTACTTTTTTACAATAAAAACACCACTTTTTATAGTCAAAATCTCTGAAAAAATTCGGTTTAATTTGCATTTGTAAGTGTAAAATCATAGCAGAAACAAATGAAACTAAAATAAGCTCAGCTGTGATTGGTTGTTGGGCTGATTCAGCCTTCTGATTGGCTGGAAATACTACAGTACTCTCAGTACCACATAAGTTAAACTTTATTTTTTTTTATGATTTTGACTATAAAAATAGGTATTTTTATTTTAAAAATATAATTAGTTACTGGCAACCTAAATTTATGACAAAAATAAGCTTACAATTTTGTTTCTGGGCTACTTTGTTTAATTTCAAAGTTTTTAACTTGAGCATGAATTGAAAATCTTTCAAAATTTTCATTGTACATAAAATATCATTTTAAAATGCCAACAACTTTTTTGTTTTTAAAGCTGAAGGCTTCAAATTTTGGGTATTGGATTTACTTGTGGCAGTCTTTCAGCAGTTAAAACGTGGTATTTCTTGTTGGGTGGTTCTTTTAAGTATTGATAAAAATAATGACCATTCAAGACCACAGTAAATCATATAGTCAATAGAAAAAAAATTATCTTAGAGACGATAAATTATCAATAATTCATCATAATTTAATGGATGTATAAAATCTTTCTATAATAATATTGTTTTTGGAACTTTTAGAGCAATTAGACATTAACTTTTAGAGCAATTAGACATTAGGTGTCTTTGAACTTTAATATGTACTATGAGTTAAAATCATACCTGAAGTTGATAAGTATAATTTGTTGAAACATCAGCAAACACTTCAGCACCTGTAGCAATCCAACCAGTGGACTTGCTTTTGTACTTTTTTAAGTCATACATCCATTCTTGAAAAGCATTGAAGTCATCAAGAGTGTGCAGTTCCAGAAGATAACTACCTATAATCAAATATCTATATTCCACAACTTTGTAAAATACTCAAACTGAAAAAATTCAAAAATTTACATTTTGAAATAAATCTGCAAACATTATTTACCTAATTGTTGACAAAACTTCTTTCTTTCATCATGTAACTTAGTTTCAGTAATGTGACACACAACTTTTCCACTTGGTAACTGAAACCAGCCACCAAGACAGGAAACTGAGCTCTGTAAGTCAACCCACTCACTTTTTGATGCAGATCTAATTGTCACATTACTTTGCAATTCATACACAGAGTTGTTCACAAATGTCATCTGTGATACTATGTTGGTAGTTGTTTCTAGTTCTGAAATGAAAGACATATTTCTTAAGCATTACATTTTCATTAAAAATATTTTGTTATTTTAATATGAATTACCAAACTAATATGTTTAATTGTATTATTTTTATGTTTGTTTAAATATATATATGTATATTGTATATCCATCTACTTTTGCTACAAAATAATGTATTGTCATTTAAATTATATTTCTTTGTACCTGAGCCATTTTTCCAATACATTTGATTAGGAATATGCTCATAGATTGCCTGTACAGTAAAAGTATCATCCCTAACAGGGGCCTCTAGAAATGAACTTGCTGATGCGGGCCAAAAAGAAATACTTCCTTTGTCTTTCAACCTGAACAATAGAGCTCAATAATCTGGTTAGTTTATCTACAAAAACCTGAAAACCTTAATAATCTATAAAATATTAATGTTATCTCTACATCCAAATGACTGTTATGACATGTTAAAATCAGTTTACTGAGTTTTGGTAATTTTTTATTTTTAGCATTTTTATTGTTTTTCACTTCCAGTGGTTTCATTATTAGTAGCGAAGCTACTCTATAATTCACTTTGAGAAATGGGATTTACTCAGCTCAATTAACTATAAAACATCAATAGCAGTCAGATGGCTTTTTAGCAGGTTTTAGGCTATTTTTTAATTTTCCACATTTTTCCCCATATCTTTGGTGTTTATGGTCCGATTTTCAAAATTTTTTCAGTTAAAGATATCAATCCAAAAGTTTTTGTGCTTTGCTACTTATGGATGTAGCCATCCTTGTTTTATAATTTTTAACAGCCAGAGAAAGGTAAACCTGGCATCAAAAGTACATGGTGCCTGGGGTATCCTGCAAGTTCATTTATTTTACTCAAATAGCTTAGATATTTTAAAGAACTTTTAATTAGCCATCAAAATTGATTTAATTTTCAAATGTGGCTTATTCTAAATAAAATGATTATTAAATACATATTTACCATTGATCATTATACAATGTAGATTTAGAATAGATAAATTCATCATCTCTAACATATTTTAATCCATGAAGGTTGTATCCTACATCTTGGAACCTCACAGCGCAGAGATGTAGATAATGGGCATAATGTGATCCTTCCTAAAACCCACAATTGCATGAATATGTTTAATTAAATTGTCATTTTAGTAAATAAATAAATGACATCTATTTTAATTGTGAACAAAGAAAATTTTAGTATTAATTGATAAAATCTAAAAATTACTAAAGAGTCAGGTTCAACATCAAATTTCATTGATCCTGCTCCCATAACTGGAGGAATTTTAACATCCATTCCAACCATAAGTTGTTGACCAGAGTGCATTACTGTTCTACTTGTATAACTTGGATTAATGTGGATTGTACTGTAGGTCTAAATAATTTATAATGAGTCGCTAATCAACAGCTGACTAAGTATGTGAAACATGTAAAAAAAAAAACAGCTTATAACTGTCTATGGATTAAAGGGACTGTGAACGTAAATTTTTCTCATCTTAATATCAAATCTTAACATTACCTCATTCATAATATCTCACAGATAGAGCAAAACGCGCTTTTGTTTGCTTAAAAAACGGCTTTATCCGACGATTTTATAAGGTAAAGGGAAAGGAAGAAATTTTCCGTATTATATAAAATGTGCAGAAAATTGCTTTTTTCTCCCATTATAGTTAAAATTAAACTTTTTCACATAGTTGTTGATTTTTCCTAACGGTTAAGCTGACTTTTAATATAATCCTTGCTTTAAACTAATGTATAGTTACTTAGAAATTGATGAAATAAGCAATATTTTTTATTGAAAACCAAATACAATAACAAAGCTAGAAACAGGTTTTTTATTAGTATCCAATTAACTTTAGATGGCCCATCTCCCGCCCACCTTTAATTACAAATTTTGTAAATAATAAAGACGCAATATTTCTTTATAAACAGTCTGATAAAAGTGTAAACTAATTCTCGAAAGTGGGTTATTTATTGTCCAACACAATAAAAAAGGATATTATTTTTTTAAATAACCTATGAGATTCAACCCTTTGTAGACAGTTAGGTATTTTTTTGTCAATAATACGAATTTAAAATAGGTCTTTATTACCTAATTACTACGTTATAAAAAAACTAATTGGCAATTTTATATCATAAAATAAATCCTTAACAGTAAGTAAATTGTTTCAACTATATATGCCAAGTTAAATATCCCTACAAACATTATAAGAAACAAAAACGTTCAGATTTTCCCTGATTTTTCCTTTTTCCCTCCCAAAATACCATAAAATCAAGGCATTATTCCTGGATATTTTTGTTAATAGGACGTTTTTGGTTGATCAGTGTAGTGAAATGTGCTTAGAAAATGTTAAGATTTGATAATCAGATGAGAAATTTTTACGTTCACACTCCCTTTAATAAACGGATACATTTGAATGTTAATATTTTTAACATTAACTTAAAATAGAAAAAAAAGTTTGTTAAATATTGATATTTTATTAGATAGATAATTAATCTGTATTGGACCCTGAGTTTTAATCATTTGAGAAAATCTGCTGTATAATTACCTGTTGTTCTTCCCCTGAAGCAAGAGTCCAGGTATAGGTTGCCAGTTTAGTACCAGACTCAGTGTTTAGGTCACAATTAAACACATGACCAGCCTCACTATATATTCATTACTTAGAGATTTGAATCATACAACAACCAAAGGTTTTTATATTGCAAACAATATAATAGAAAATTTATTTCAGACTTTGTTCTTACATTATAATGTTAATTTTTAATATAGAAAAAAAGACTTCCCAATTCTGTTAAGCCTCTCTGAGATTTATATATAAAGGGGTAGTTGCATAAAACGCATTTGAACTTAATTTAGTGAACCACATATTTTTTCCTGGTTAATGGGTTACACTACATTTATATGGCATATATTTGAAAGAATTTCAATTTTCTACCATATAGTTTTTAAAAATCGTCTTTTTAAATTGCTTATATCACAAAAAGACGATTTTCAAGTCTTGATATTTTAAAAACTACGTGGTAAAAAATTAAAATTCTTTCAGATATGTGCCATATAAATGTAGTTTATTCCACTAGCTAGGAAAAAATATGCAGATAAATAAATTAAGTTCAAATGTATTTTGTGCAACTACCCCTTTGAAACAAATCTAAGCAAATACTCACTTTTTTGCAAGTTGATAAGCAATAACATAAACAGGAACATTGATATCAAAGTCATACAAGTTGGCCACAAGACCGAAGAATAAAGGAGCCTCAGGTCTTGATGGCATATACCCTAGCTGAAAAATTATTGATAAGTTTTGAAACACAATTAAATTTTTTTAAATTAAGTTTTTTAAATATATACTAACAACATAATATTAACAAGAAAACAAATAACCTACCCAACCAATGTTATCATTAAATTTCATAAACATTTGAACATCTAACTCTAAATAGGTAAAGTGAAATAGAAAATAGTTTGTTGTTAATTATTACTACAAAAGAGATTTTTCTTTGACATATTTACCACAA
Organism: Acartia tonsa; assembly: GCF_053477335.1. NCBI lineage: Eukaryota > Metazoa > Arthropoda > Copepoda > Calanoida > Acartiidae > Acartia > Acartia tonsa. The sequence continues at coordinate 46,371,017 of NC_137268.1, forward strand.
GAATGATTTAGATTCAAGTTTGTATATCCTGGTGGTAATTTCATATATCCATAGAAAATGGCAGCATTGGATGGCCATATTGGATCTACATTGACCAACTCAGCCATTATCATTGGTACTGATTCCTAAAATGGTAAGCAACATGATAGCATTTCAGAATAATCATTTCTCGCATCGTATTATAAACATCTTTCCGCGGACATATAATGTACAATTATTAGATTGTACAATTATTAGATTGTACATTTTTTTTTAGAAAGCTGAATATAATACGATGCTAGACATAGTTTTTTTGTATGGATGAGAACCAGTTCTTATCCACCGGATGAATGCGAGAAATTAAATTATTTTTTTTCTGATAATTGAACTAAACTTACAGTAAAAGATATTATTCCACCACCAAATAAATGTTTGCAGGAGGTTTCAACCTTTCAAAGGCCTCCAAGATAATAATTTTAAAATTTTAGGAAGAGGGGAATTTAAACTATCTACTGGTAAAATAAATGATAAAGCATTAGGTACATGAATTACAATTATAAATACTCACTGATGTTGTGGGTAAGCCAGCTCCCTGGGTAACTTTAAAGTCCATATTTAATGCATAGTGTCCCATCATCTAGAGTAAAAATTTAGTTTTAGATAATTGTTTTATCTTTCTGAATACAGTATGTTATTACTACTTACATAACCCCCAGCAAGAACATTCACATTTATTTCATGTTTTTGTCCAGGTTTGTAAGGTGTGTCTGATGGCATGCTGATTGGTACTCCAACAACAATCTAAAAGTTGGTGACTTGAATCAAGAACACTCTAAATAAAAATTTTCATTCATCATTTGCTTAATATTTACCTTGTTGATGTCACTTGTAGCATCCCTTTTTGCATCAATGTTTATCAGGCTGTTTATTATAAACTTTCTTTTTACAACTAGTTTCTCTAAACATTGAGGTTGTGATTAACTTTTATACATGAACTATATTTAGGTGGTTTAAATAATCTATAATGAAATAACTTGCATTAATGTATTCAATAAATTCAAAATTCATTTGTCTTGAGACTTTTGTTTTATCTGAGGATAAATCTTAAATGTTGCATTTATGTATTTCATTAACAAAACAAAATTATTTCTCTCCAACCTACTATTGGTTGGATACATTTTAAAACTAGTTTTACCATGAATTTAGCCAGACAAAATATAAATTTTGTCCAATGTGAAGTAAAATGCTAAATCCTATAAACAAATGTGTAACTTTACCATTTCCAACAGGTCTTGGACTATAATGATAAATTCTCTCGCCAAGAGTGTTATTATTCCACACGAGTCCCTGGGTTAGGTTCTCACACTTGAAAGCGGTTCCAACACTTACAAAGAAGGGTTTCCCAAGATGGAGTGATTTCTAAATAGCATTCAAAAGTTGCTACAGGAGTACTTTATGATTTCTTGCAGTTTAATGAAGTAAAGGTACATTTACATATATAAAATCATATAAATATATAAACTTACAAAATTGCCACTAGATTCAAACATTTCAAACTCTAGATCTCCATCAGGAACTGTAAGGTAGAACTCAATAGTTGCAAGTGTTGATTCACCAGGTTTAAGTACAAGGTTAGGAGGTGGTATAGCTGCCCCAACTAGAAATATTTACAGATTTGTATTAAAGATATTGGTATTACCTGTTAACTATTTTAACCATCCCAATAATACTAAACCTATTAATCTAACAGACAACTTACCTTTATCACTAAATTGTATTTTCTAACTAAGCACAATAATTAGTAGTGCCTAAAATGTTTATGTAAAATGCATTTACTTTTATTACTATTAGTTCCAGCCATACCAGCAATAAGTTATGTTTTTGATGTCAAGATTATAAACCTGTGACCCCAGAGTTGAACCTAACCCTACACACATATGGCAAGCTGGTATGCTAATAACTATGCCAAAAGATGTGATGCTTTTAGAATGATTTGATGAAATTATAACATGTATATAGATAAGAGAATATTTTCAAACATTACCTAAATCAAATGTTCTTTGAAGTGAATCATTTAGTGTGTCTGCTTTGAAATCTTGACCCTCAATGATTATATGATCAAACTATATAAAAGAAAAATTAATATAGTTATAATCATTTGATAAAATCAATTATATCTAACCTCCTCAATATCAGGCCCATAGGCAGCTCCAAGATATGTATAATAGAGACCAGATGATTGTGTTTCAAATGCATTTTCGTTTACCACTAGATCATAATCCATTTTCAATCTTTGACCATGCTCTGATAAATCTGTCAGTTTTTCTGTTGTATATATTACATCCTTCAACTGAAGTAACAAATGTTTCTTTGATTTCATATAAAGAAAATAGAATTTAGATTTAAATTCATTTTATATTTTTTTAATTTAGTGTTTAATGATATTAGTGAAGTTTAGTTCCATAGTTTAATTATACAATTATTTAATCATTAAAATTAATTTTGACAACAAAATTACAAATGAAAGAATAGACAAACCTAATGACTAAGTAATAGGTAGTAACATAAAATGTTACAAAATGCACTATTTTTTTTTAATATTGAAGGCTGTTAATGATTCTATACTTAAATATAAGTTACAGTATTGGATTAAATTATCTTTAAAATATAATGAAATGAGATACCTTTAAACCAACAGTCTCTTGATAAGAATTGTTTACAGAGATTATTTTATCAAAGTTCTCTCCAGTGTTTGTCACTAATTTCGAAGAACAAATCATCATTGTAGATCTTCCATCATAAGTTTCATAACCTGTAAAGTCAAACAGTAATTGGGATTTAAACAAAAATGTAAATCCTTTTACTAAAGTAACAGGATGTAAAGTGTGTTACCTTTTTTTTATGTTTTATTATCATTTGGCCACAATTTTTTCGACCGATGATGCTCAAATGGTTCCTTTACAAGCCCAATCAATCAGTTTTAGGATATCTTTATATTTCAAGGAAAATTAATGAAAATACTAAAAAACAGCAAATTTGGGTGTTGATTTTATGGTATCTGTGCATTTAAAAGTTAACACCCAAATTTGCTGTTTTTTACTATTTTCATAAATTTTTCTTAAAATATAAAGATATCTTAAAACTGATTGATTGGGCTTGTAAAGGAACCATTTGAGTATCTTTGGTCAAAAAAGGTCTGATTTGTGAGCATTTTTGACCAAGTTGTGGCCAAATAATAATAAAACATGAAATAAAGTAACACACTTTATGTCTGTTTGTGTGTCTGTGTGTTTGTACCAAAGGATCTTACTAACCGCTGAACCGATCGGGTTCTCCTTAACAGGGTAGCTTCTTATAGGTCCCAGGAAGGTTTATAACTATTTTGGGGGTAGGTACCACCACCCTCCCAAGAGAAATCGCCCCTAGAAAAGAATTCCCCCCCAAAAAAAATATTTTTGTAAAACTTTTTCTTTTCAAATCTAAAATAATAAATTGGGTTATCAAATTCGACTCTCCCCTCTTTAAGTGCCCCTTGAGGCCTCTAGGGGCGTAGCTGCTAGTTTATATATCTTTGAACAAGCATATTTAGGTCTATACCTTCATTGTAGGGATTTATTGTAGAAAGACTCATCAGTAATACACTATCATTAGCAGGAGGAAGATCAACGCTGGCTTCATATGAGAACCATTCTCCCAGCTTGAAAAGACTTGGTGATCCTTCCCCATCAACTTTTGTAGCAGTTATCTCTGGATACCATACTGGATCTGGGTCTTAAATTATGTAATGTAGGGTGATTACTGATTATCTGTACATCCTTATTTATATTTTTTTAAATCTGTGTTCGTCTGTCTGTGTGTACCAAAGGATCATGATAACTGCTGAACCAACAGGGGTTTTCTTTATAGTGTAGCTTCTCATAGGTCTTGCGAATGTTATATTTATGTTATATTACCGCCAAACTCCAATTAAAATTGCCCTAGAAAAAAATTCCCTATCCCCAATTTTTCATTTTTATTTTCTTAAACTAAAATTGAAAGGTTTGATTGTTGACTTTCACCCCTTACACCATAAGTTCCTATAGAGACTTTTAGTGGGGTAGATACTAGTCATGTATAACACAAAGTTAATATTATAAAGTTACCTGTTTTTGGAACACACACTCCACTATCACAAGCTTCACCTTCTTCAGAACTGCCATAACATGAGTAACCTAGTCCCTTAGGAGCTGGATTTGTGCAAGTACGAACCCTATCATAGAGGTAACACTTATATCTGAGCCAAATTTATTTGTTATAAATTTAGGATATCTTAGTAGGTATCTACCTTGTTCTGATTCCACTACCACATTCAGCAGAGCATTGAGACCATTCTCCCCACTCTGACCATTTTCCACTTTCACTCCAGGTGTCATAAGCTAATTATTAGATAATTAAAATTGTAGTAAAATATTCAAAGTGAAACAGGATTGATAACATGAAATTAAGTTTATTGAGTTTAAGCTAAAAAGCATTCATCAAAAATTCAATAAAATTATAAATTTATATTAAACGTGGAAATAGTTATTTCTCATATCGTATTATAAACGGCTTTCCGCGGATATAGAAAGTACAATTATGAGATTAAAACTAGTTTTTTTAGCCCCAAGGTGCCGAAGGCACCGGCTAAAAAAACTGGTTTTAATCTTATGGTTGTACATTTCTATATTCGTAGAAAGCTGGATATAATTCGGTGCTAGACATAGTTTTTTCGTATGGATGAGAACCGGTTCATATCCACCGGATTCGAATGAATACGAGAAAATATTTTTTCTTTATTTTTGTCCACAAATTTCTTATTTCTTATTTTTTTACTGCAATTTGTGTTGGTTGTTAAAAAATAAATAAAACTATAACAAATAATGATCAATTACAATACTTTCATAATCATTTATAAGATTCAGATATTAATATCGATTAGCTTTCTTATAAATGTGCATAGGAAGATATATATCAATTTTGATACCATAGGATTTTCTTGATCTAATAAATACTTGATTTTCCAGGATCTAATTATTCTGACTCCCTTTTATAATTTACATTATTAACAAATGTTGTATAATTTCTTTTTTAGGTGTACTTTTTTGTCTTTTTGTATTGTTTAATATTATTGTGCACATCTTAAATTTTCTTTAGGTACTTACGCCAAGCCCTCAATTTTGTAACTTGACTTCCACTTGGTTCCAAACAGATATGATTAATTTTAAACTCAGCTAGCAGCCCAGCACTGATTATAGAAGTGTCATATTGATCTCTTCCAACCTAATATACAAGTTAAAGAATGAAATTTTCATTAAAAGTATAAATTTTTGTCAAATAATTTAATAATAGATACTTCTTTACCAAACCCCAATGATCAGAGAATGTGATTCTGACAAACAATTCTTCCACAAACCCCTTCCCTTTTGTCTCCCCTTCTTACCCATTCCCATTTAGTTACATGAAAAATAAGTTATACGCCAACTTTACCCCAACAAAATATTTAATTTTGCAACAATTTCAATTGGAATTAATTGGGTGAATATCAGCCCCAGACCAAACCCTACCTGAACAAAAATAGCTGGATCATTCCTCCAGTATGTTCTGATCCAGAATGTCCTGGTATCATCCAACCATGATGACCGAAACAGGTTTTTGACAGTTGTCTATATTAGAAAAATAACAGTCTAGAAATAAGACTTAGTGACAAAATAATTCTAGTTATACAAAAAATCTAGTTACAAATCAGATAAAATTAGTTTTGTCATCTTTAATTTTATGGCCCCAGAAAAAAAGTAAACTATATTGTACTCACTATTGATTTAAAAGCAGTATCACAATTTTGCAGTATGTGTATGGCATTTTCATCAATTTTAACAGATAGACTGTTGGAACAATCATTTACATCCTCTTTCAAATGTAACTTGAAGCTTCCTCCAGCTTGGACTAAAATAATTGTCAAGTTTGATTACATCACTTTTTATGAGTTAATTTTAGTATCTTTCCATGTTTACATTCGTTTGATGGGATAGCTTGATTATTATGCATCCAAGTTTTAGTAAGAAACATATTTAAATCCCTTTCATTTCTTTGTAATTCACATTTATATTGACTCTTATTATTTATTGTTGTCCCTCATTAAGCTTTAACCTTAGAATGCTTATTTAATTTTATCTTAACTTCAATAACATAAACTGTAAAAGCTGGTTTTCAGTTGCTAACAGTTGATGGGATATTGACAAAAGCTTTCTATCTATCTTTAAAACATAAAATAGTAAAAAATCTTACTGTTAAAGTAAAACATTCTATGGTAACCATCATCATAAATATTTGGCTTTTCAATTGTAGGAGGTGCTTGGTTTGTCAATGGATCGGTCACTAGAAAAAGAATTTTGTCCTTTTCAGTGCATTAACTAGATAACTGTTTTAACCTATTTTTGAAAGGTTTATCAAAAATATACTCTGACACCTGTAAAATCATACTGCAGGGCTAAAAACAAGAATAAGCCCCGAAATAACTTTTTGGGGGGATTTTAAAGTTTATTTTTACTATAGATAAAAATAAGTTTATAATTAGGAGTTTTGAAAAATAGGATAAAAACAGTTTGATAAGGTATTTCATAATACAATTTAAAAGTATGTACTAGTTGGTTGCTCTTGCCCCCATGGATGTGGCCAAAAATAGTAGGTAAGACTAGATCTCCTTACTACCATGAAAACAAGGATGACGAAATCTATAATAGCAAAGCTCTGAAATAGGAGGACAAACAAACATTAACACTTGTAGAACGTCAGAATTGAATAAGCAGAAAATAAATATAGATTTTAACAAAATTTTAAGAAAATTTGTTACTAAATTGCTTAAATACAGGATACTGTTTAAGGACATACTTAAATTTTTAGGACTTGATTATTGAGAAGCTTAGTTTATAATATTGTACTCTGTTGTCTTGGGACTTTGTGGTAATGATGAAAGAGTTGCTACACCCACTTTAAAATCGTACCTAACTGTTATAGGAATCATTTTAGTTTTAAAGTTTTAAATCTAGAGGACAATTCTAACATTCCTTATTTACAAAAAGAGCTAACTGTTATGGACGGACGAGCGTACAGATTGACAGACATACCAACGGACCAAAAATTTATTGATAAATACAAAGCTTCTTAATCAGATTATTAGCTTATATAATTTTTTTAAATAAAATTTGATGAATTATTTCGGTTTTGAGTTTGACTCATTGATAAATGTAACTTACAAATAATTTTTAAAACTTGTAAAACTAGAATTTTCAAGATATCCAAGTGTAGTCACTAGAACTGTATTCATAGTTAATTAGTAATTTAAAGATCTTTTTAGTGAAAAAATTCATTTAATTATATGTAACTTAAAAAATTATAAAATTTATGATAAAACTACTGTTTTTAGATACAAAATGTCATATTCCTGTGGTGTATGTTGGATAAGTTTTACTTCTAAGTACTACTTAGAACTACATCGATCCATTCACACAGACTATAGCAAATCTGATGGACTTACAGCACCTGATAAACAGGCTATTGAAGCAGATAAGACTAAGTATGAAAATAAAAGTTATCATTGCGGTGTTTGCTGGATGTCATTTTCTTCAAAGCCTTTTTTGTTTATTCATGTGAGAAATTCTCATATGGGAAAATAAGATGGATTAAATTTAGATGATTCAATGAGTGAAAAGTGCTGAGAATTTTTTCAGTTTTTATTTTAAAACTCATTTTTACTATGGTAAAAAATATCTTACCCCCTATGATTAGAATAAAATTTTAAATATGTTTAATCTACATGATCAATATTTGAAAGAATTATCATAAATTATTGTATCTTTGTGTGTTATCTTCATCATGTATAATGATATGATTTTTATAAAAAAATATCAATAAGCCGTATAATAAAAATAAATACATATATTTGACTTCATATCTCTCCACACCTAAAGGTCACAAAGGTCAGGAAGCTTAAAGGGACTGTGAACGAGAAAATTTCTCATCAGATTATCAAACCTTAACATCATCTCATTCATATAATCTCAAAGAAAGGGCAAAACTGTCTCTCGTTTCCTTGAAAAACGGCTTTTTCCGCCGATTTTTACTATGTCCAAGATTGGGGAAAAAATTTCCGGACTATATAAATGTGCAGTTAATTGTCTTTTTTTCCTTCTATAGTTAAAACTAAACTTTTTGACATAGTTCTCTATTTTTCTTAACGGTTAAGCTGACTTTTAACATAATCCTAAACATCTAAAGGTCACAAAGATCAGGAAGCTTAAGGGATATGGCAATAGACGATAAATTCAAGTACTTCACCAATAATGATGAATAAAATTACCCCTTCTGTAGATTACAATTAGTGGTTAAACGTTTAAACATTTAGCTTAATGAATCCAGTAATAAAAAACTGTTATTATAAAACTTTGGGAATTAGTGCAATAAACAGTCCATTGTTTCCTTCCCTCCTGGTTCACTGACTACTGTTCAGTCCAGATAAAATGTGATTATTTTTAGAAATGTCACCTTGTGTAAATCCTGGGTTGATAACAGAAAAGTTCCATCCTATGCAATAGTTGTTTGGATCCCCAGCTGCATAGATACTTCCATGAGTAACTACCGTATACATATCTCCGTAGGTTGCATCATAACCATTGTAGGCAACTCCTAAATTATGTATGAACATTGTTTATGTAAATAACATGCTTTGAAAGTAAATGACTGAAGTCTGAAGTGAAGATTCCTGAGACAAATGAGTATCCAGACTGTAATTTATTATGTCTGTTGGTCTGTTATAAACAAATGACAGAGGATTACAATTATATTTATTACTAATTTTTTTTGCAATGTTACTGTCTGCCAAATGACCTAGTTAAACTGTCGGTCTGTCTGTCTGTATAAGTATGTGAGAACTGGAATATAAAATTACTACATAAAAGATGGACGGCTAAATAGTTACAAAGATTAGCATTAAAACTATAACTATAAACTGTCGGTGAATCTGTAAAGCTTTAAAGTAATTAAATTATATGATAAAAAAAATATCTTTTGTAATTAAATATACACCATCAAAATTTCTTTAAATGTATGTACCGCTGAACATTTGCTCCATATCTTACTTAGTACATTTGTATGTCAATTATTTCTTGTGCTTTGCTACTTACTTATAGTTGTCATAATTATTATTAAATAATTCACCTGTAGGTTCAAAATAATTTATAGCAGCATTTGCCTTTGTCTTAGCATCAACTGTTAAAGTAAGCGTGTCTGTGAATTCTTCTGGAGTAATGATACCATAATTCATAGTTACCAAACTACAGCTTTTCTAAAAGATTATTATTTTTGTAAACATTCTGTGTAAATAACGTTCAAAATTTTGAAAGGATTTTTTTGTATACATCAGTGAAGGAATTATGAATTATACAATGTTTTTTCAAGTTAAATTAATTTATTGAATGTTAAATGTAAATAGTTGCATAACAGTTGTACTGATTAAATACGAAGATATATAATTAAGGTCGGTCCGTTCGTCCGGAACGGGTAGCTTTTTTCGTTAATTTAGGCAGGTTAGAATTCTCCTATTGATTTTAAACTTTGCATGGTGATTTCTGTAGTAGTTAGGTACGATATAGAAAGCGTAGCAACTATATGATTGTTACCAGAATGTCTGTACGTCCATTTTAAACATGTTGACTTTTAACTTTTTTTAAATCAAATTTCTATGTGTCATTATTATCCGATTGATCTGATTTTTAGAATTCCTAGGGCAACAAAATACAATGTTTTAAGAGAAGCATCTCTATAATCAAGTCTTAAAAATGTATGTATGTCCTTAAACATTATGCTGTATTTAAGCAGTTTTTTTAGTTCTGATTATTCAGTTCTGACACTCTACAAGTGGTAATGTTCGTTTGTCCTACCGTTTAAGAGCTTCGCTTTTATGGATGTTGTCATCCTTGTTTTCCTTAATTTTCAACATTATTAACATAAAGCTCCTTATTCATCAGTCTTGCTTTACAAAATTACAATTATATTTTCATTAAAAATAGTCAACTAGGGTCCATTAATTTTTCAATTATAATTTCAGATTTACAATACTTTTTATAGTGTAAATGGACTTATTTTTTTTTTTTTAGCTACATACTTTAAATCTTGAATTAAAAATGTTGGTTTTAGTTTTTGTAACGGCAATCCCTAGTTATTAAACTATGTATACAAACAATGCATAAAATTGAGTAAATATGTGCTAATAGTATAATTTTTGTATAATTATATTGAAATACATATCTATCTATCTGTCTAATCATTTAAAGCATAAACTTACAGCTAGGCCAGAATCAGATAGAGTTCCAGGTATGGAGAGGCCACTAGGTGTTTCAACAGTATAGTCAGAGGTATGGGCATCTTTTTTCTACAAGCAAATATTAAATCTTATGGGTAATAATATAAAAAAGCAAGAAATATGATTCTTTTACTTACAAAAAAAAGTAAAAAGAAATTCACTATCTAATAGATAGCAGTTGTTTAATTTATTAAATCAATTAATATTAAAAAACATAATCAGAATTTTTCATGTGACATACCCAATCATTATGAGAAGCTTTGATAACATAACCATCAAGCTGAGCCTTACAAGTCATTGTATAGGTAGCTTTAGCTGGTAGGTCACCATCATCTAGATTATTGTTGGTATTATCAAGTGTAGCTGGACAAAGTGTCTAAAATAAATCAGCCTTAGGACGTCATAAAAATGAGGGATTATCCATCTCTTTATAGGGGTTTTCTTTCCCACTTCTCCTCTCATCTCCCTCATTTTTATGACCTCGAATGGCTGATTTTTGACACACTTTGTCCAGCTACTTAGCAAGTACATTAGCCAGAGTATTGAAAGCTATAAATGAATGGATGCAGCTTCAGTAATAGCTGAAGTATTATATTGATCAGCAACTCCAGTATATTCATCAAATTAACAGAAGATGTTTTTAAAATGGAGAAAATATTATTTTAAGAATAGAGATGAAAGGTATTTGTAATGAAATATTATTTGGCAAGACAAGAAAAATCATTTAGAATAGAAAAATTTAATTTTAGAATAAAAAAATTACTTGATTGAATGAGCCAAAATCGATTCCTGAAAATAAAAAAAAATAAAACTTATTGTTTTCCTGAAAAATTAGGATTAATTAAATAAAAATCATGCTACATGCAGCGCCACTGGCATCTTGGGGTTTGGAGGTCAGTAAACAAGGTTTAAAGTCTTAAACTATAAATAAGAATAGCCAAAAACCATTACTTACACAAGTTAATGTGAAACAAATTAGATTATAAGCCATAATGTACAAATATTTATATATAGAAGGTTGAACTTACAAGTATCTGTCATTATACAATATACGTGTTTCAGCAAAAAAAGTTTAAAACACCCCAAGACTTAAACTATGAATTAAAATAGCCAAAAACAATGACTGACACAAGTGAATGTTGGATTCTAGGCCATGATTAACAAATATTTCTATAATAAAGGTTAAACTTACAAGTATCTTTCATCAGGACTTTGATTTATGTTTTCCTCACACTGGTTCTCCTTCAAATTTTCAGGACCTAACCCGGCGGCAAAACCAATATCCGTAGTTATAGATGGATCATCTCTGCATAATCCAAAATATTCGCCATCTAATTAAAAATATATATACAAAATCAGTTTGGTCAGTTATGGATTTATACTTTTACGGATTCCAGGACTAATGCAGGAGTGACAAACGTTGGAATGGAAAAACGAAGGATTGTCTAAATTATTAAGTTAATTAAGCATTTCTATACAGGTTAGGTTAAGATATGAATTTAAAAATAAGCCCCCAGCCGGTTTAGGCATTTAAAAACCTGTAGAATGCTTTAAAATATGTAAGGTTAGTTTAAATGTCCACTCAACAAATCTATAGTATAGGTGTATATACAGACAACTACCTTCCTTTCTTTTTTAATGATCTTTTTCGTCTGCTTCTAGATTATTTTCTAACACTTGGCTGTGTTAATATAAGCGATACCATTGGTTGATTTTCAATGACTTAATAGAAAGGTTGCACAAGGTTGATGCGATGAGGAGATTCAATTATTTAAGCCTTTCTTCCTCTAGTGTTTTACTCTAATGTTTACTCTGACGTTTGTACACTCCGACGTTTGTCACTTCTAGGTTTTTACTAGGACCCTTTTAAGTACATAAATGGTGGAAGAGTTTAAACACTGTTAGTTTGTGCAACTCAATAAAGATTTAATAGACTTTAGTGGCCAATGTAATTTAAACTCCAATAACCTCCATTATTAAATTTTTATTATGCCTCAAACCCCACAAAACCCCCTAAACAAATTTAATAAGGTGAAGGGGTTTAATGGTATTAGTCAGGGAAGGTAAAGACATTGAAGTATTAATTATACTGGTACCCAAAGTTTTATAACAATTCGAAAGGGAAAGCGTATAACTTCTCGTTTCCCTACTTCTCGTTCTTAATGGTGTTCTTCTTCTTACTCATGAACGTCCAACCTTTTTTAATGTGGTAAATTGTAGAGTTTCATAGCTTTAAGGAGGGTAATCTAATATATTTTTTTTAATTTGAAAGGGTAAAATGAAGGGTTTACTCCGCCCCTCACCCCTCCCTCCTTTAGACATCTATTTGTTGATACATATAAACATTACCACAGGGATCTAAAGGTTTAATACAATGGTCAGTAAATTGATGTACATCCCCAATGATGATTCACAAAATTCCCCCTTTGTGTAAATTGTGTAGTGGTAGTTGAAACGTTTAGACACGGAATACTAAATTAACCAATTAATCAAAATTCAAAAAAGTCTCCATGGTTGTTAAGCCAACGAATAAGAAACGTTATTATAAGACTTTGGAGACTAATGTATTAAACAACCCAATGTCCCCTCCCTCCCTGTAATCATCATTGACTGTAAGAAATAAACTTACCAATTCCAGGGATGAGGTTTATGAGCTTTATTAAAATAATACATTTTGAAATTATTCTATTACAACCCATTATTCTCTAAATCAAAGAATCTATATCTATAATACACACACCCCACCCGAAGGCGTGTTAGGTTAGAAAAAAAAACCGCAGAAACGGTTTACACAGGATGTACTTGGACCTTATGGTGAGTTCAGAACATGCTTTCCCTAAATTTAGTTAGTACCTTCCCATAGTAGAAAATTTTAAAATTACTTTTGGTGATCAAATTTTACTTTTATTTTTAGACCACCTTCACCTAACCTGCTTTATTGTCTTATTTTGCCTTTCATGTTTATCATGCAAATTTCCTACGATTAACATAATCTAAAAATAGTATGTATGATTTCAATTACATGGATGTTAAAAGTGTAAACCATTATTCCAGTTTCGCCTCTCTTGAAAGTGGAATGGTACATTTCAAAAATCGTATCGGCATTGATGATATCATCACCAAGAGAGAAAAAATTGTAATGGTAAATTACAAAAATCATATCTGCGTTGATGATATCTTTTCCAAGAGAGGAGAAAGTGGAATGGTAGATTACGTTTTTTAGAGGGTCAAAACCGTAATCATAGATTATATTTATGCTTTTATAAAAATGGATTTAACTCCCTAACTGTAAATTAACGAAAATAGCTAACCGTTACGGACAGACCGACCCTATTATAAAAAGCTTCGCTTTAAAAAAATAAAAATTTAAATGTATGGATGGGGATTCATATGAAACAAAATATATGAATAAACTAAGTAACGAAGTCAGTTGTTATCATTAATTGTAAGCAAAAACTTATTAATTATTTATGACTTTAGCACTAATGGTAATGTTAACAAATCATTTTGTTTCATAAACAATATGTATTCACGTGGTCAAACTAAGAGAAACAAGTTAAAGAAGTTTCACTTGGGGCCTAGGTGATGCTTCAGGTACAAGTCCTTTCTACGCCACCTAAACCATACACCAAAAAGACAACTAACTCTTTGATTGCACAAGCTTTGTCTGGTAATAAGTTGCGCCTGTTTTGGGCCAAGGCGTTCTCCCTATATTAACTATAAATGTTGCGCATCTTATATAGTAGCTCAGTAAAAACCTTTTTTAACGTTTTTATTTCTGACGCGGTAACGAGCCGAGACATGAAACATCCTTAAAGACGCACGTTTGCTAATTATTGATGTACAATTTCATTTTTAAGTTTAGTTATCTTTTAATTCTAATCAAACGCTATAAAAGAAAAAACACATTTTGGACAAAAATTCTAAAAAAATCCAGCTATCTGGTAATAATTCTGTAACCACAAAAAAAGGGAATATTGCAGTATATTAAAAATTTGGACAACTAATAAAATAAAAGGGGCTCTATCTAACATATACACTAATATACTCTAACAGTCAGTCAGTAACCGAGGGACAGACGGACAGTCAAAGTGAATTATAGAAAAGCTTCTCTACTAAAAATGTAAATAGCGTATTGGGAATTTTGGAGTTAAACATTTTACAGGGAATTAACAAAAAGAAGGGCTATCTACTTTATTTGGAAATGTCAAGCATTTTGCAAACAACAAAATAATAAAATATATGTTCATTTCCAGTCTTTTATAAATTACTCTATGACAAGGCACCATAGCAATAGTATATTATATATTCTCTTTAATGTTCATAACAATTAATAATAACGTTGGTCCAGTAAAGGCGTATTTACCAATTTAATTATGGGGGGTAATTTTTTTATACCCCAAAATAGAATATGTCCTTAAATAAAACTAAAAATCGACTTAAACTACTTAAATAAATAAATATCCTTTTTTTTATTTTTGAAGAAAAATTATTTTCTCAAAAATGGTCTAATAAATATTACATTTGAAAAAACATAGCGAGAAAAAAATCTTCCAACCAAAAAACATTGATAAAAAATCCTCCAATGAAAACATCCAATAATGTTAATGCTAACCTTTCTAGTGCTCCGTGTAAAAATGATTTTGGAATGAAAACTTATCTTTACACCCCATATTTACGCCCGTGTGTTGTTTACATGCTTTTTCATTAGGTTTTTTTTATATTTTTGTTGTTGTCTAAGTAAATCATTAATTTACTCAGACGTGGTCAACTTTCTTTTTTATGGCTTTTTTGGAACGCAGCTACTCTTGCATTATAAAATTGTCATTTGAATAATAATACAAAAATAGATATTTATAGCATCGTATTATACACAACTTTCCAAGGATATTAAAATGAAAAATTTGTTAGCTCCGATCGGCCCAAATCCCAGGCCAACAAACAAATCTAGCTTGAAATATATTATTTTTATCTTAATATTCGTGGAAAATTGTCCGTTATACAATGCTATACATGATTTTTCATTATGGCTTAGAACCGGTTCTAATCCAGCAGATATTAATCAGTTTATACTGGAAAACTAATTCCATGAAAAATTTATATTAGCGGCTACGTCCCTAGAGGCCTCCAGAGTATTTATAAATAGTATGCTAGATATTTTTCGGCTAGGAGACTAAGCATAGCAATCAAGCAGGTAGCGAGAACTTTCGATACAAACCATTTTTATTTAAAGCCATAGAGTCTGAAATTAAATTAAATTGGATTAAATTTGATCATCCCAGTTTCACATATTTATTAAGTACTAGCGGGTATGCTTCTAGACGCCTTTAGGGGCACTTGAGTGTATTGAGAGGGACGGGGGGAAGTCGCCCCTCCAATTTTTGCCTTGAAAGAAGTTTTTAAAGGCATTTTTTTAGGAGAAGGGGTATTTGGGAGTCTTATAAATTTTCACTTAACCAAAAAGAAGCTTCACTGTAAAGTAGAGCCCTATTGGTCCAGTGGTTAAGGTACAAATATACATACAGACATTTTGTTATTGTTATATAGACAGACACAAAAATATAAATTTGTTACTTTTAAATTTCTATGGATATATTGATCCTTTTTAGAAGCGAAGCTTTTCTATAATTAGGGTCGGTCCGTCCGTCCGTCCGTCCGTCCGTCCGTAACGGATAGCTTTTTTCGCTAATTTAGGCATGTTAGAATTGTCCTTTTGATTTCAAACTTTGCATGGTGATTCCTGTAGTAGTTAGGTACGATTTAGAAAGCGTAGCAACTCTATAATCCTTACCAGAATGTCCGTACGTCCATTTTAAACATGTTGATTTTTTTACTTTTTTAACAACAAATTTTTATGTGATCTAATAATCCGATTGATCTGATTTTTGGTATACTGATTACTGGGACAACAAAGTACAATATTATAAGCGAAGCAACTCTATAATCAAGTCCTAAAAATGTAAGTATGTCCATAAACATTATTCTGTATCAAGCAGTTTTTTAACAATTTTACTTACAATTTTGCTTCGACATTTATACATTTATATTCTGATTATTCAGTTCTGACACTATATAAGTGTTAGTGTCCGTTTGTCCTACCGTTTCAGTGCTTCGCTTTTATGGATATTGTCATCCTTGTTTGTTGATTATTATTTTGTAAAATATAAAACGAAACTATTTTAAGTTAATTGTATCATAGGCGTCCAAGGGGGGGGGTAATGGGCCATTTGGCACCCCCAAACGATTTTGGGGGTGCCGTAGGCACCCCCAAAATTTTGTGAACAATACCCCCCCAAAAAAAAAATTACCCCTACCTTGGGGGTGCCGTAGGCACCCCCAACGATTTTGGGGGGGTATTTACCCCCCCAAAACGATTTTGGGGGGGTAAATACTCCCCCCAAAATAGAAAATCTCTAACAAAAAAAATTTTTGCGCGCTTCGCACGCATTTTTAATACTAAATTTTTTATAAAATTTAAATTACCCCCCCCAAAAATTTTACCCCGGGGGTAAATTTTGGGGGGGGTAAACAAATTTTACCCCTGCCAACAGATTTCAGGGGGGGTAATTACCCCCCCCAAGCAAATTTTACCCCCGGGGTAAAAATTTTGGGGGGGGTAAAAAAAATTTGCGGCGCGCTTCGCGCGCCATTTTACCCCCCCCAAAACCAAATTACCCCCCCCTTCAAAAAATTTTACCCCCCCCAAAATAAAAAGCTTGGACGCCCCTGAATTGTATGTTTTTCTTTATTAAAAAAATTCTAATTATTATTTTTTTATGTTGGCCGTTTAATTATCTTAAACAACATTCAAACTAAGAGACCTATAGCATTGGTCTGCTCTGTTTTCTTGATTCTAAAATATTGTTATATTATTGGTAACGATGCTACTCTATATTTCACTTTACTGTCCGTCAGTCCGTAATGCCATGAAAGAATGTGATTTTCTCGGATGCTAAGACTGAAGAAATTTTACGTGAGGATTCCTATGACATATGCGAATCTAATCTAAACATTTTTTTTTGTTTTTTTTTTCTTTGTGATGGGAACTGAGGATCTGCTCTATAAATTACTTTGTCTGTATGTCCATTCCATGATTTTTTGCTTCGCTACTTATGGATGTATTAAAATACTTGTCCTTGTTATTACATTAAAATTATCATATTTATCTATCTTATCTCCCCAAAGAGTAGAAGTGTTAATAGGATAATTCAATTTTTCTCATATTTCCATCTCCATCTTTTTCTCTATCTCTCTCTCATTCTCTCTCTTTTTCTTTCTTTCTCTCTGTCTCTGCCTCCCTCTGTCTCTATCTCTCTCTGATTCTCTATTTCTTTCTCTCTGTGTTTCTCTCTCTCATTCGCTTTCTCTTTCTTTCTTTCTCTCTCTCTCTCTCTCTCTCTCTCTCTCTCTCTCTTTCTCTCTCTCTTTCTCTTTCTCTATATCTCTCTTTATCTCTCTCTCCCTTTCTCTTTCTCTCTAATTCTTTCTTTCCCCCTCCCTCTCTTCCCCCTGATTATCTATTCACTATTTCTCTCTCAACCTCTCTTTATATTCTTCTTTGTTTCTCCTTCTCTAAATTTTGTGTATCTCCTGTTCCCTAGGGTACTATCACTTTACATGTTGTATATTCCAGCCAGCTTATTAACAAGAATAGGGGATAACTATTCTCGAAAATATTTTGCTTTCAACCCTTTTGTCTTCAATAATTAGTTGGCAATTTTTTTTTTAAATCGAAGCTTTTCTATAATAACTAGGATCGGTCCGTAAGTACGTCCGTAACGGATAGCTTTTTTCGTTAATTTAGGCATGTTAGAATTGTCCTAACGATTTCAAATTGTGCATGGTGATTCCTTTAATAGTTAGGTACGATTTAGAAAGCGTAGCAACTCTATAATTATCACCAAATGTCTGTACGTCCATTTTAAACATGTTGATTTTTTTACTTTTTAAACAACAAATTTTTATGTCATCTAATCATCCGATTGATCTGATTTTTGGTATATTGATTCCTGGGACAACAATATATAATGTAATAAGCGAAGCAACTCTATAATCAAGTCCTAAAAATATAAGTATGTCCATAAACATTATCCTGAATCAAGCAGTTTTTCAACAAATTTACTTACAATTTTGCTTTGACTCTTATACATTTATATTATGACTATTCAAGTGTTAATGCCCGTTTGTCCTACCGTTTCAGTGCTTCGCTTTTATGGATGTTGTCATCCTTGTATAAATAGGGTCTTCAGTACTTTTTGAAAGGATAGCTCTTATCGTCAATACTCAATTTTAGCACGATAATTCTTGTAATAAGTAGGTAGGAATAAAAAGCGTAGCAACTCTACAATCGTTACCAAAAAGTCCGTACCTCCATTTAAAAATTGCAGTTTTATATAAATATATTATCCTAAGTATCCTATTCATCTGAAATTTGTAATAATAATTTCTTGGGCAACAAGGTACATTGTTGTAAGCAAAGCACTTCTATAATTAATTCTAAACACGCTCTTGATGTTTGTTTTTCTTACCGTCTGATTTTAGAGCTTAGTTTTAATGGATGTTATCCTTGTTCTTTAATGGTAATTTATTATTTTTAAAAATATATGATAGATAAGAGAATAAACAATATCTATAATAATGGTATAAGTTTTTTAAATCTAGCTATTGATATATGTAGAGCACCTAACACAGCAGCAATAGGAACCATTTTAACGTCTTTAGTTAAGACGCGACGCAAAGCCGAGATTCGAAACTATCATCTCCTCGAAGAAATTTTATTCAGAAAAAAAAATTTATACCATACTTAATTTATCATTTTAAATATTCTTGTTGTATTATTTTAAACGCAAAAATATTCAATCTAAAACAATACGAGTTTTAATCCTAAATAGGTTTGAACTTTTCAGTACCTGCTTATATATTATTCATTTCACGATTACCTACAGTTTTACTTTTAATTCCAATTTTGTACGTTTTTACTTTTCAGCTAATAATTCAATTTAGCTTCTTGATACGATATTAGCATTTTAATAGTGAAGCTTTTCTATAATAAGGGTAGGACCGTCTGTAGAGATGGGTGTTTTCGTTAATTAGAGAATGATGGAATTATCCTATCGATTTCAAACTTGGCATGGTGATTTCTGTAATAGTTGGGTACGATTTAGAAAGTGTTGCAACTCTATAATCATTACCAAAATGTCCGCATTTCAATTTAAAACATGTTGATTTTTTACTTTTTTGGCAACATTTTTTACAAGATATAATTATCATATTAATAAAATCTTCTAAATATTAATTCCTAAGACAACAAAGTACAACTTTATAAGCGAAGTATCTGTATAATCATGTCTTAAAAATGTAAGTATGTTCTTTATCATTATCCTGCATTTAATCAGTTTTGCAACAGATTAACTTACAATTTAGATTAGACTTATATTCTGCTTATTTCAGAGCTTTTCTTTATTGAAATAGAACTGAAACAATATATAAATGTAAAAGTTTTCTTAGTTTACAGATTAGTTTTAGAATTTGTCCTATTTCATAAAATTTGATGACAAATTACTACATTACTGCTGAACAACCTCTAAACAATATTTTCTTTGTTAAAATAGATTTCAGTTGCAATGTTTCAACACCTATTTCTATCTTTTAGTTTTACTCTTTTAATTCTCTTTTCCCAACTCAGCAATTACAAATTATACACTTCAGCTAACTCTTTTAACAGTAGGAATAGTCAAAACAATCAGGACAATTATGTCTAAAACAAGGATGACAACATTCATAAAAGCGAAGCACTGAAACGGTGGGACAAACGGACATTAACACTTATATAGTGTCAGAACTGAATAATCAGAACATAAATGTATAAGAACCGGAGCAAAATTGTAAGTAAATTTGTTGAAAAACTGCTTGATTCAGGATATTGTTTAAGGATATACATAAGGACGTACGGACACTCTTATTATGATTATAGAGTTGCTACGCTTTCTAAATAGTACCTAACTACTAAAGGAATCACCATGCAAATCGATAGGACAATTCTAACATGCCTAAATTAACGAAAAAAGCTATCCGTTTGTGAAGGACGTACGGACCGGTACACCGACAAACGTCCTAATGCGACAAACCTCCTAAACGACAAACATCCTAAACGACAAACGTCCTAATGCGACATGTTCTAAAATAAAAGGAAATAGATATACATATCTATTTTTTTAATTTAGAAAATTAAAGGTTTATTTTTGTACTGCACCGTTGAATTGGGTTCGAAACCATTCCGTTTGTGATAGCCAACACAGACTTTGGGAAAACTGTCGGACAGATTTGTAAAATTTAGCCTATGGTTAATGTTATTCGATTTAAAAAATATTTTTTCCTGTGTTTTATCGCCATTTTGAATTTGATATTGTTAAATATTTTTATAATTAGAGGATTTTGTCCTTAAATTCGGAAGATTTTTTTTTATTTCATAATTTTTGAAAATTTTTAGGACGTTTTACTTAAGAGATGTCGCATTAGGACGTTTGTCCCTTTAGGACGTTTGTCGTTTAGGAGGTTTGTCGTTTAGGAGGTTTGTCGCATTAGGACGTTTGTCGCGGTAGGACGTTTGTCGGTGTACCTACGGACCTACTCTAATTATAGAAAAGCTTCGCTTTTAAAAATAACAAGGCACAGTAAAAAATAAGAATTTAAGAAGCATAGTTAGGCTATTTGGTGTGCTTTTGAGTCAATATCAGTACTATTTGTAAATAAGGTAATGTTAGATTACACTAGATATTTATTTTATGACTCACATAACAAATACTAATAATAAGAGTAATAAATATTCATATACAAAAATAAAATTGAATATGAATAAAAAAAATTAATGACAGATCATTCGAATAATAATTGGACCATATTCCTGGGAGAAGGAAACACCCCCCAACACTAACTCTTCTTCATTAAAGAATAAAACTTTTTAAGAAATAAATTATTTATTTTTGATTATAATTTAAATATTTTTCACAGGTTTATTATAATAAATTATTGAATATTATATTTCAAACTTTGTACTCTCTGTAGCTTCTGAGATAATATTAGAGAACTTGTACCCTAAAATTAAAATAAATGAGTTAATATGTTATTTAATAAACTTTAAAAGCTTACAATATTGCTTTTAGCCAAAGAATCAAATTCATTATTTATTTATTTTTTGTTATTTGTGTTTTTTTAACTAAAATAACTACAATACCTCTTTTTTTGGTGATCAACAAAGTGACTATGGATCAATAGAACAACATGATGTCCATTTGACCAAGTTTTTACCAGTTGGACTCATTATTCCATTGAAACCAACTAAAATAAATAAACATGATTGTGAGCTATTTTTGTTGGGTGTTTTATTGTAAAAACAACTTAAATGTCTGAGTTTTATTTTATGGAAGAAAGATTACTTTTAGGGCTAGACCTGTTTCATTCAAGCTTTATAATTGAAGGGAAGGTAGTCAACTGAAAGACGCATAACATTGCTGAAGGGGGAGGGGGGATTTACATTTTTTTAGTGATTTCCAAAAGCCACTATTGGACATAAAAGATTTTATTAAATTTGCCTTTATATTGTGAAGTAGAGGAGATAGTGAGGCCTAGGGATGTCATTTTTTTTACATCTAATCCAGGTACTACTGTTGCCAGTACAAATCCAGCTTCCTTCACAATCTGAAACAATACAAGAAAAGATTTAAATCTAATATATAATATATTTATTCATCGCAGCGTATAATAGTAGACATTCCACAAATAAAAAATAAAAAGAAAGATTAAAACCAGTTTTGTTAACTCTGATGGGCCACAGGCTCATACTTACAAAACTGGTATTAATTTTATGATTTTTATATTAATATTTGTGAATTATTGTCTGTAATATAATGCTATACATGATTTTTCAATATTGCTGAGAACTGGCAGATATTTGTCGGTTTCAAAGCCATACTGGAAAAATTATTTCTTTAGTTGACAATTAATATCTGACCTGTTCTAATTGTTGAACACTTAGAACTTCCATGGTTTTGCCATCTTTGGATGAAAGTGCAGACCTTCCACTGTGATCCTAGTGTCAACATATTTTGGTAAAAGGGCTATATATCATGGAAAAATGTAAGTTAATCATAAACACCCGTACAAAAATAACTATTGCTAAAGATTCTCAAATATCCAATAACATGTTTACTTATTAGCCCCTTTGAATTGTTTCTTATTTTCTATCTGAAGCAATAATCATTTTATATTCTATCCAAAATTGATTTGAACCTTGGTTTAAAAATGATACCTGTAGATACATTCTTCCTCTTACTGGGCTGTAACCAACCACATTTTTTACATACAGAGGCAGTGCTAATATTAAATAACAAATAGACTTTTGAAATTCCATAAAAAATCTAAATGTTGTTATGGTAATGCTCTAAACAATCAATTTTTTATACAAAAAAAATTAGTAAGAGAGTTGACCTGTATACTCATGACTAACTGGATCTATTGTGTGACATTGACTTCTGTCTCTAAACATTGTTTATTGAATATTTATTTTCATTTTAATGTTTAAAACTGAAATTATTTTTTAAAATATAATAAAGTAAGAAATTAATAATGAAACCTGTAGGAACCAACATCACACATGTAAACAATATTGTTCAGAGTATCTTCAGCAACATGTCTAATAAATCATAATAGTAAACAATTTAAACAAATTAATATAGGCTAAAAAAGATCATAAATTGAAAGGAGATTTTATGTAAATCTACTGGAGAAATAATTTTCCTTTAAAAGATTTTTTTTACACAATACCTGTAACTGACAGGATCTGTTGCACTGATGGTAATATTTCTAATTGAATATGCACTTCCTTTTTGTCTAGAATTTAATTTTTATAAGAATATAATTGTGTTTCTGTAAGATAATTAATTGAACTTTATTTTTACATAATACCAACCTTTGTGGCATGATTGTTCCATCAGGCTTATCTTGTATCATCATAGACATATTTCTTTCTTCTTTACATCCAAATACTTTCAAACTAAATCATTGTAATGAGAGTTTATTTTCATATCTTAAGCACTAATTTGTAAACATAAAATAAATCTTACTTAAAAATTTGAACTGGTTTGAGAGTAGCTGTGACATCATTTGTAGTTCTGGTTACAAGTCTTAATAAAATAACAGTTATGGATTGGAAATAATATCAAATATTGATCATCATGATATTGATTCAATGTTAGAATCTGAACTGATTAAGTTTAATTACCTAATATATCTTGTGTAGATTGGTGACCTAATCTGTATAGTTTTATCAAATCTTATATCTGCTTCCTCTCCACTATAAATAGAAAAAAATTTAGAATGACATTATTCTGAAATTTGAAAAATAACAATTTTTACCTATTAAAATGTATTCCAGTTGTACTGTGGTCTATTCTTATTCTTTTTGGAGCTCTAGATGATGCAGGGGTGTCCATAGCAAGTTTTGTGACTTTCATTACTTCTCCTAGAGTATTTAATTTATTAATTAGAATATCACAAAATTGAATAAAAATGATCAGTGTTTGCTAAAGCATTAATTTAGATAAGAGAGAAAAAATGACCTAGATCAACTTGTATCCAAATCTTCTCGAGCCAACCTTCCCCAATTCTAAAATGAAATCATATATATAACAATCAGATATCATAATTTGAAAGTTTTTAAAAAAGAAACTTACCTAAGTGGCATAGTCCAAGATTTTGTATCTGTAATAGCATTCGCAGGGGCATGTTCTTCCCCAGAGCTGTATCTGTTATTTGGAACGAATGTTTCATTATATATTTTCTTGATAAGGTTAATTTATTTAGAAATATTTAAGTAGCATGAGCCTTTCAAATGCCTTTCCATCTATTAATGATGAAACTTTTTCAATTCTTCTCTGTTGAATTTAAATCAAACATACCTGTATTGTGCTTGAATTTGTTTAGCAGGATTCTTTATTTTGATCAAACTAAAGCATTCTAAAAATACAGAAAACAACACATAAAGTGCCTCTTACTATTCTTAAGAATTTAGTATTTTGTAATTTAGTTTATTCTAATGAAAAAAAACCTACCTAGGTAGGTAACTGTAAAAGGAACAACTTGATATTCAGATAAAGTAGTAAATATGTTTGAACTCAAAGGGTAGTTGTTGTGAATTGATATATTTCCAAGAGCTACAGCCTGAAGTAAGGATTTTAGTTATATTCAAATCAATTTATTATTGGGAACAAAGTCATAATCCTAATACCATACAATGTAACTTACTTTTAAAAAGTCCTTATGATCAGCTAATCCTGCAGGTCTCTCCATTTCTGGATCAATTGTTACAGTGAAGTTCAGTGATATTGAATCAGGAAACATTATGCCATTCATAAACTAAATTTTGTGTTGTTATTTTTCTCACAATTTATATATAGATTCAAATAAATTAATTATATAATATCATTAAGTATGACTTACTATTATATCAAAGTAAGATCCTGTTCCTTTCTTTGGATCTGAGAAATGATAGTTTACACCATCTTTCCCAGTATAGTTGGTTTTTATATAGTCCTAAATAGAATTTTTTTAAAGAAATGTGTCTATTTTCCGTCAAAAATGTTTAAATATGCATCAACAACAAATTATTTTGCTGAAAAATTTTTAGATTATATATGCCAGTTACTTATTTGATAAACTTGTTAGCTTTTATTATACAACATATATAATCTCACAGCCACCCAAATTTACCCAAGTCACAGCTGGCTATGAAGTAGTATAATATAATATAATGATTGAATTTGATAATTATTTACCTTGTCTTGGATAAAATTAGTAAACCTCTGTAGAAGAACTCTAAATGTTGCTGGATATCCTTCCGCTAATTATGCATCTCCAATTAATGTTAAAATTTCAATTTAGAAATTATTTCTTTGCTAAATTTTAATTAGTAAATTAATAATATTCAAAAAATCTTATTTTTAATACTTTGCTATCAGCTAATTCTAATAATTTACAACATAAATTTTAGCACAATTCCAGACCAAATTCCTTTTTAAATTTTATGAAGTTTTATTTTTATTTATATTGAAACAAGAACATTGGTCCATCCTACTGAATCTGCTAATAACATATCTAAAGACCTTATTGGTAAAATATTAATGAAATCTTTAATCAAATGAAAGTTTAAATCCTAGAAGATACATTCCTTTTGAAATATTGCTATGTTTGATAACAGCCTTAACTTCAATTGTTTGACTGTAAATTATTAATTAGAAACATATACTTTAAAAAATTCTTTATTAAATAAAAAGAAATATTTTGTGGTAAATCTTATTTTTAATATAATTAAAAAGATATGTAAAGGGTTACCCTGGTGTATACACTTCTTTATTTAGAACCATATTGAAGTCAAGAATTGGTCTAGTTATAATATTAAACAATTAGCACAACATCTTTAAAAAATATATGAGTTGTATAAAATCAATGATTGTACCTATCAGTAGTTTTTCTATCTTCTTCAGATGAATATCTTTGGATATCAATATAATGTCGATCTAATAAACAAAAATAAATTAATAATTTATGTATGCATGGTGTTGAAATAAGTCAGACATTACTTAATTAATTTAACTTTTACTTTCAAATCTTATGTATCAATTATAGATTATTAGACAATGGAAATAATAAGAAATATCAATCTCTAAATTTCAGATTTCAATAATATGATAACAAGCAAATATTACAATGTTTATGGTTAATGTCATTTTTCAAGGATGTTTTTGATAATTTTTACTTACGTGTCCGTCTCTTCCAAATAAAATTTCCTGAATGAGAAAAATTTGTATACACATTAACAACACGTCTGACAAGGTCTTGATTCATAGAATGATCAGTTAGTTCAGCATCAACAATAATCGTCATGGAAGTTCTAAAATCTTGTGGATTGATGTTTGGAGCCCAGTCGGAATCATAATCTTAATAATACATATAAATATACTAGGAGTGTAGGAAAAGAAAGAAATTTGCTTAAAATCATCCTAGGACAAATTTGAAGCTTTCTGCAAATAGAGAACTGAATTAGTTCAATAGTTAAGCTGCAGAGAAATGATAACTTACTACTTACTAAATATAAGGTATTAAGAACATTAGAATAAAACTTAAAATTAAAGATATACTAACTTTTTTTTAAATATTTCAAAAACACAAAGTACAAGATCTCAGTACATACAACACTACTTTATAGTATAGGATATTCATGTCAGATTTAAACAACACTCTCAATAAAATCTATAATACAAAGTAGCTTGATGTCTGTCCGTCTGTCTGTCTGTCCGTCCATTAAGATCTCGGTCACCACTGAACCGATCGGATTCTACTCTTCAGGGAATATACCTACTCGTCCTGTTGTGGTTTTAGGCTATTTTCTTGGGGGATGGGACACCTCCAAACCCCCCAAAAACCCAAAAATCCCCACCATTTTTTTTTTAAAGATTTCCTTGGTCCTTTTATGAATTTATGAATTTTTTTTTAGACATAAAGCACCTGAAGTTGTGACAAAACCAAAATCTATAATAACATTATCCATCTGCATGTGTGTTCTGCAATCCTCAGATTGAAAGTAAGTTACATTGTAGGTTCTGGTAATATCAAGAGAAGGATGAATTCCATGCACATTAATGCCTAAATTTTTAAAGATTAAAAATTAGTATAAAAATTGATAGGTTTTAGTTATAGTTATCCTTATAATAAAGTAACAGGATGTGTGTTTGTCTTTTTCAAAAGATCTAACTAAATGCTGAACCAATATGGTTCTCCTTTAGAGAGTAGCTTTTCATAGGACCCACAACCCTTCCCAGAAAAATCACCCCCAAAATAAATTAACCCCCCCCAAAAAAAATAAAAAATACCTCCCCAAAAAATTTATTTTTATTTTTGAATTATCTAATTCAACTCCCCCCCCCCCTCATCAAGTGCCCCTAGGGGCGTAACTGCTAGCTCTTTAAAAAGAATTGATGTTTGCTAGAATGTTTATATTTTGCATCATTCACATCTAGTAATATTTCTTTAGTGCCTGAATTATTTTACCTTGTTTGGTTTTGAACCCCCAATTTGTATTATAACCAGGAGTAAATCTAACATCTTTAAAGTGAACAAGAGCTCTACCATTATGAGAGGCTGATTGTACATGAACCTTAGAATATAATAATTATTATTAAATATCATTCATTACAATTCAAAATGTATATACTTTGTTATTAATTTCCCTTGCTAAAATTTTATTATTAAAGATAAAATTAATTATGCAGCCACTATCCATTATAGGAATAGAAGTATTATCAGTAAGACACTTCCATAAAAGATTACTAACGAAAAACGAAATTGACAAAAACACACCCACTTTTTGTCAAAAACACAGTGGTTGTATTTTTGCTGGTGGTAAAAGTGGCAGCACTCCTTTAATTTATATAGTTTATTGTTGAGATACAGAAAGACATATAAATTTTACATTGGGTAGGTCTTGCCGCTAGATGGGGTTTATTTTTTGTGATTTCTCTTGGGGGGTGGTGGTACCCTCCACCAAAATAGCTATAAACCTTCTAAGGACCTTTGAGAAACTACACTGTAAAGGAGAACCATATCAATTTGGCAGACTAAGATTATTTGGTATGGACAGACATCCTTTTACTTTAATATAAGAATGAAGTCTTACAATGAGTGGAAGTGTTTGAGCATTTGGTAATTTGAAAACCATTTGTAGTTCTAATTGATCTCTAACATCAGAATAAATTTTCGCAAAACCCATCATAGGTCCAGCCGTCCCTCTGTACCACAAATACCTAAAAAAATTAAGATTATTTTTTTTTTTTCTTACAGTTTCCCTTATGACTAGCCGCTTCACCCCTAGCCCTAAGTGGCGATGAGAATTCTATTTGCATTAGAATCTGCACATTATCTATCTATTAGTATTATTACAACAATTTTAACCTGACAGAAACTTTTCTTTTTTTATAGGGGGGGGGGGCAGTAGCATGATTTTTTATCGGTCTTTATCGCCTCAAGGTGTGATATGGAGTTTACTATCCTCCTTATTTATTTTTGCTTTTAAAAAAATATTTTAGGGCTTTGCCCCAAGAGGTTTAATCAAACCAATTTTTCGTATTTTAGATTTAAAAGAAAAATTTTTTTTTGGGGGGGGGGAAATTTTTTTTTTTTGGGTGGTAGTCGACCTCACTATTTTAATTTTAGCTTTAAAAAAAATATTTTTTTTCGGGGGGGGGAGGTAATTTTCATTTTTTTGGGGGGGGGGGTGTCCTACCCCCAAGAAAATAGTTATAAACCTTCCAGGGACCATATGAGAAGCTACCCTGTAAAGGAGAATCCGATCAGTTCAGCGGTTAGTGAGAACCTTCGGTACAAACAGACAGACAAACAAACAAACAGACAGACAAACAGACATTGTTCTACTTTGTATTATAGATAATACATAATTAAGATCTTACATTACTGTTTTTGTTTGATACATTTTTTACAAATAAGTAAATTAGATAATTCAAAGCATATTACCCATTTAAAGCAGCAGCAGCACCAGTGTAATTTGTTTCTGGTGAGTTTTCTGGAGTCAGTTCAACAACCTACAAAACAAAATATTTGCATAGGTGATCTAAAATGATATTATTCCATATTATCTAAAGCTATTACTTACCTTTAAAGTTATAGTTTCCCCTCTGTAAATATCATCATAAAAATACTCAAATTTGATATCTATTTCTGTTCCCTCAGGGGCAAGTTTATCTGCCCGCACACTCAGTTCTGCCACTAACTAAGAAATTTAAATTTTATCATATCAGAATTATATGACAATTCCAAAACAGAATGCTGTTATTACTAAATCATGCTTGTAAACAGCTCTGTTTTTAACAATAATTTTATTAAGTTAATAGTTTAATAGTCTAAAATTAATAACAAAATATTCCTCTATATAACATTTATTATTACTTTTACAATTTTAGTTGTTAATCTCTTATATTATTTGTGTTAAACTAAATAATAAACCTCATCATCTTCGGGTTCTGCACCAACTTGATGCCAAAGCAACAATTGATCAGGATAGGTTGTTATTTGTTCATAAAATTCAATAGTTCTGAATTACAAGGATAAATATTTTTAGTAATAATTGATAATTATTATATTTTCTCGTATTCATTCGAATCCGGTGGATAGGAACCGGTTCTCATCCATACGAAAAAACTATGTCTAGCATCATATTATATCCAGCTTTCTATGAATATAAAAATGTACACTTATAAAATTCAAACCAGTTTTTTTAGCTGGTGCTTCGGCACCTCGGGGCAAAAAAACTAGTTTTAATCTCATATTGTACTTTCTATATCCGCGGAAAGCCGTTTGATACGATGCGAGAAATAACTATTCTCGTATTCATCGAATCCAGTGGATAGGAACCGGTTCTAATCCATACAAAAAAACTATGTCTAGCATCGTATTATATCCAGCTTTCTACGAACATAAAAATGTACACTCATAAGATTCAAACCAGTTTTTTTAGCTGGTGCCTTCGGCACCTCAGGGCTAAAAAAACTAGTTTTAATCTCATAATTGAACTTTCTATATCCGCCAAAAGCCGTTTATGATACGATGCGAGAAATAACTATTATAATGAATCTTAACATCTTAACTTCACTATGTTAATTTAATTCATAATAATACCCTTGTTCATCTGTTTTGTTAGCTGTCCAAGATGAAGGTTCCCAATTAGAACCATGTTGTTCAAGACAAGGAAAATTCTTGCCTTTCTAAAAACATAGCAAATAACGATTAAATTAATCAACTAATACTTAGCTGTTTGTTAGTGCATGTTACCTTAGAAAATCCAAGTCTACACCAGTGAACATATTTTCCTTTACTGAAGCTAAGATTTTTCGCAATCAATTTTACTCTTGCTGTGAATGGAAAACTAGTGATTAATGATGATTTAAAGTAATGTTCATTTAGAAAGAATGGCATTTCAATTTTAAAATGATAATTAAATATTCATATTTGTAAAAATTGAAATATAAAAACAATGATCATCCTTTTCCTGAATTTTAAAGAAATTCTCTTGCAGGTTCCTCTGATTAAATTGAATGTTCCATCATCCGGTAGTACTTTAAACTCAATAGTTTGTGGTGAAGCTGGTCTTGGACTCTAGTAAGAAAATCTTTTATTTTATGAGCATGCAAGAGTAATTCAAATTAATATAAATTAATTGTAAAGTTATAAAGTTTATGCCTCTGTATTGCTGACTAAATAATTGTAAGTTGTTTGTTTTGATGAAACTTCTGTAGGACTATTTCCATAACTATGGGAATAAATTCCTTCAGTTATTGAGACTGGTTCATTATCCATGTCATCTAATGCGTTATACATATAAGCTGTTATTTGAATAGTGTCTTCATCTAATGGATTACTATAATCTGCTGATTCAGTTCCTAAAAAGATTGTTGATTTTTAAATCTCAGTTGGATATTCTTTATAGCATTGACTTTATCATGTTATAAAATGTTATATATGATATTATAAAAAAAATACCCCAATTAGCCAAGTGATTAAATCCAAACATTATATCTTTAATATTCTCCATACGAACAAAGGAGGAATTTTGGTTAGTGAATGGAGGTTTATTAAAGTCTTTTGCACATGGGTAATTCTTGCCAATGTAATTGATTTTTGCAAAACAAAATCTCTGACGATAACCTAAAACATAAATTTATATTATTTTAAAATTTATAAAAAAAAGCATTACAAATATTTTAAGAATGAAATGAATTTTTAAAAATCAATCTTATTACATTATAGTTGTCTTACTTGATCCAGTAAGTCTAATTTTTAATGGAGATGAAGTTTGAGGTGCAATCTTTATGGTATATTTTAGCTCCAAAACATCATAACTAATATAGCACAAGTTATTTACAAGGATAAAAACACATCAATATTTCAGAGAAACAATCAGTCAAACAAAAGAGTTAATAATAAGAGATGTTAATATTTATTTATACTAAATATTTTTTAGTAGATCACTTCCTTTTGCAACAAAAAGGGGATGAAAGGAAATAATTTTAATGAATAAAATGACAATTAATTCATTCACCATAGTGATTTTAAATTATTTTAATTTTAAAAATAAAAAAGTATTTTTTAAAAAGACAAAATCTCTATATTTTTGTTCTATTCAGCTAAGTAGATAGGGTCTATTAAATGAGAAAGGTTTGAACCAGTAGAACTTTAAACTAAAACATATTTTTTCCTAAACTCACATTTTTACCATGTGAAATTAATAGTTCTCTCAGGAAATGAATACTTTCATACAAAATAATTGGTTCACATTTAACAAAAATATGTAACTAAATAGTTTCAATACTGCTTATTTGATATTCCTTTAAAAAATAAAGACCTCATTATAGATAGTATTTGCTTATTAATAGGTGAAAAATGGTCCTTGTAATCAAATTTGATGTCAAAATATTAGAATAAAACATTAGAGGGAGAAAAGGTTAAATAACTGCATCTCCCCATCGCAACCGTCTTGTGTAACCCTTCTATTGAGTCATTGAAAATCAACCAATGGTATCGCTTATATTACACAGCCAAGTAGCAGAAAATAATTTAGAAGCAGATGAAAAAGGTCTTTGTAAAATGAATGGAGGTAGTTGTCTGTATATACATCTATACTATAGATCTGTTGTCAAAATATTTAAAATTTAAAATTCTTAAAATCAATATATTTTGGTAAATATTCCAGATTTGGTAGGCTTTCTAAGTTGTTTTCCACTGTTTTTGGAGTAATCATAAAAATAGTTGAGAAAATTACAACGTGCTTGATTAGACAAAAGAGCATAATACATAAGACAAAGGGATGTACAAACAAACAAATTAACCCTAACTGTAGAAAAGATTGGCATGAAAAATACTTTTTTGCATATATTCTACATAAAAACATTACTATTATTTTGCAAATTTGATCCATAGAACAGAGAATTTTACATTAAACAGAAAATTTATTCAAGATTTATGTAAACAACTTACACATTTACAACTTCAGGGATTGATGACACCATTTCAACATAGGTATATTTATTATTTGCATCCTGATAGTCATCACCTTGACAATAAAAGAGTTATAACACATATATTATTAATTTATTAGATTTGGAGAAAAAAATTTAAATAATGTTACCTTCTTTCATACAGGTGAATTCAGAAGAAATATCTTCATACAACCAAGTTTTTAGAAAGTAATTGGGCCTATATAAGTGAAGAGAATTTTGTGAAAACTACTTGAACATAAATAAACATATTCATTATTTAATAATCTACATATGATACCTTCCAGTAAGATATCCACCAGAGTTGTAATTAACCATCTCAAGGAAAAGGTAAGGCTCAAATTCAAGATCATTCCAATAAAAGTCATTGTGCCTTGCCTTGAATAATCCTCCATAACTGGTGTCAACTGGAATCTGGGAGTGACCCCACTAAAACATAAAAATCTCAGGGAAATATAACTGAAATACTTATTGTCTATCTAACACAAATAAAAATTAATCCTTAATCCCTATTTTTTGCATGAAGTATATGTATAAGTTAATGAATTATTCTGTTACAATGAGAATATACTAACATTCTATGCAAAATTTTAAAAAACCTAAATCTTTAAGATAATACCTGTAATTGATATGTATAATTGGTGTTCACATTAGCAACAACTTCAGCACCTGTAGCAATCCAACCTGTACTTTTATCATGCCACTTACGCAAGTCATGCATCCATTCTTGAAAAGCATTAAAGTCATCACGTGTATGTAATTCCACAAGATAACCACCTATTTGTAATGAAAAATTAATCAATTTGTAGATTTACAAAATAAAAACTCTATGTAAAATAATTATGAAACCACTGAAAACAAATATTTACCCAATCTTCTACAGTATTCTTTTCTTTCCTTGTGAAGATTTGTTGTTACAATATGACAAACAGCCTTTTCATTGGGAATTTAGGTTATAACAAAAATGTTTAATAAACAATTAAGCATGTTCAAATACTTTGTTACTGTTCCATTGAAACTTTTTAGTATATTAACTTTTTATCTTTCTGATTAAACTGTTTTTAAACTATTTTTGAATGGGGGGTCAAAAATATACTAGGACACCTATAGAATCAGACTGCAGAGCCCAAATTTGAATTAAGTCCCCAATAAACTTTTTTTGGGGGATTTAAAAATTAATTTTTACTGTTGCTCTGGTCATTTTTACCAGATCAAAAGGTCTTTTTTTACTTCGTGTAATATTGTAACTTAGTAAACAATTTTATATAATTCACTTTATACTGATACAATAAAAAAAGCATTACTCTGTTCAATGGAGATAATTTTTTTTCTAAAACAATTAATTTCATTGAAAAAACTGACATAATACAATAAAAAACATAATGCTGAATTTAAACCAATTAGAAATTAGAATTTCCGAAAGAGTGTTTTCACAAAGTGACTTATTTCAAACGTAGTTAAATAATTTTATTTAATAAAAATGAAAAGAATGAAAACCCTACTCATAAAAGATACATACTTTTTAAAAATATTTTTAAAAATATGTTTGAATAATCTTATTTTATATCATATTTGTATATGGGACAAAAATAAATTTGTTGTATTGCATAAACATTTGTTGTCATCTTAATTTTTTTAACCCTTTTCAGCCAATTTTTATGTGTTTTAATGTATAATAGACATGAAACATTTTTATGTTAATTCATTGATATATTGTAAAAAATTAATTTTTAATTAGTATTGATAGATAAAATTAAAAGACCTAACTTTACTGTATACTAGTCTGGTAAGCCGAGCGTACTCGGCCCACGGGGTAACGAGTTCGGATTCAACGAGCCCTAGCCTTTAAGTATTCTACCAAACAAACAAGCAGGATTCAATCATACAGAAATTATATATTTAAACTGAATAATATTTACAAGTTATGTTTACTATATATATACAACAAAATATAACAATGGTTAGGTTTGAAGGGGGTGTGGGGCGCTAGGGCTTAGCGCCCGACGGTAGACAGGCTGTGGGGGCAACGGTGGTAAAAGGGGAGGCAGTGCCTCCCGATTATATAAGCGCATGAGGGACTCGTGATAGTTGCATGTTCAAGTCCCCTCCCCACATTTAGGCAGGCTAGTTTGACCGCTGGGTGCGGGGTTAACAGCGGTCATGAGATGGATAGTGATATAATAGGATTAGTGCGGGGGGTTTGCTTATCATAAGTCACAGCGAAGCAACTCTGTAAACGGCCTGTCCGTATGGGTGTCGTATTACCACACTAGCATACAATATTTACGAAGCAAGACACCCTAAAAGCTGAGTATTTTACCTACAAAGGGAAGAAACATCACGATTCAGTAAAAATTATTTAATCCATAGTAAAAAATAAACATTAAAATCCTAATAAAAATTGATGTGGGCAATTGTTCTCATTTTTGGCTTTGCAGTATGATTCTACAGATGTCAAAGTATATTTTTAATATACCTTTTAAAAATAGTTTAAAAACAGTTTAACTATTTGCATAACATAAATTACAATTCCTTGCCACTAGGAAGTTTAAACCAACCACCAAGACAACTAACTGCACTATTCAAATCAATCCATTCATCATTTTCACCCTCATTTACTGTAAAATTAGTGAGTAACTCATACTCTGATCCATTGGTAAATATCATCTTTGATGTAAATGTACCATAATGTTCAGTCTCTAAATATAAAATTAACATTTTTTTTTTAAAAACATACTTCTCAGACTATTTTTTTTATTTTTAGAATTACAATTCAAACTAAATTATAGACCTGAACGATTGTAGAATAACTTATAATCCATATTAGGTGTCATTTCGTAAATTGCTTCAGCTCTGAATTTCTGATATTTTATTTGGCCATCTAGATGGGATTTTCCAGGGGCAGGAAATACACTTAATGATGCAGAATCTTGTAACCTTGTAAACATTTGATTTAACTTAATTTTTAGAAACAAAAAAAAATCAGTTATTAATGGATTACTAAATATGATTGGAAATTGGGAGTTTTGATTATATAAAATATAAGACTCCTAAAAAATATAAAATTTCAAACAATTTGTAGCAAGTAATTTTTTTTAAATATTTGGATATATTTTGTGTGTTTGTATCTCAGCATTACGTTTGGGTAAATTTTGACAGGAACATGTTCTACTCAAATGTATATATAATTATCCACAATAGTCTACAGTAAAAGAAAAAGTTGGTTGCGGGTAAAATCCGTAAAGGTTGTGTGTTTTAAGTTAAAAACAGTAGTAGAATGATAAAAAGTTATGTTAACTTTTACGGATTTTACCCGGAACCTACTTTTCCCTATTATGATTTTTAAAAGTCAAATTCTAAATTTACCATTGATCATAAACCACTTGACCCATTAATGATGTTCTGTATGATGTTCTGACTGATTCACTATCAAATCCATGTAAATGCTTTCCTATATTAGTGAACCTTGCTTCACACAGATGCAAGTACTGAAAGTAACCTTTGTGGCTTACCTATAAAGAATAAAGATAGTTAAATTTTAATCATAACATATCAATATTAGATTATATTATAAAAACATCCTTACCAACACAGAAGGAACAACATCATATGTCAATTGTCCTACATCCATAACAGTAGGTATTGTAACATCTAATCCCACTACAATTTGCTGCATTGGAAACATTGCTGTTCTGCTTGTATATCTTGGTGATATATGAACTGTTGTAAAGTTCTAAATTATAGTTCAGATTTTAAATTAAAGACCTGTGTATTTTAACAACTACTATACTCTAATAGAATGGTACCTGTTCTTCTTGTCCCTGGGCCAACTTCCACACTAAAGTAGTCACACTTGATCCCAATTCTGTTGTTATAGAACAGCTAAATTCATGGCCTCCTCCACTGTAAAATAAAGAAATTGTTTTATTTTTGTTTTCTTTGTGATATATTTTATGATAATTAATATATTTGAATACAATGATGTTAGAGTGATAAAGATATTAGTTAAGCACCAAGTAGGATGGAGGTTGGGATATTTCACTGTTTAAGTTGTTTCCCAACAAACATTTTACATCTTTTTTTATTTGTAATAAGCTTTAAAAGTCTTGTCTGACAAAATTTGAAAAAATAATACTCACAATTGTTTCTTTTGATATGCAGTTAGAGTAAATGGGACTATGATATCATTTTCTTGATTCAGATTGGCTACTGAGTTGAAATACATATGAGCTTCTTTGCGGGATGGTAGATATCCAAACTAAAATTGATTCAAAATATACATTTCAATGTAAAAAAAGTTAAAAATATTTTAGATTACACACATAAAACCAGGGATCTAAATGGTTGTAATGTTTGACACTCAAACCAACCAATGAAAATTCAATAAAAGTCCCCAAAGTTGATTTTTTTAACTTTGGGGACTAGTGTGATAAAACAGATACTTACATATTCTGCATTTTCATTCAATTTCATTATCATATTTATATCCTCAACTAAACAAAGATTTTGTAACGAAAATACATATCAATTTTAAAAATCAAAAATTAGTTTTCATGTAATGAAAGTTACCACATGATTGATTAAGGTTGAAATTCGATAATCCAGGAGGCAATTTTACTGTTCCAGAAAATATAGCTGCATTTGATGGCCAAACTGGTTCTTCATTTAATATTTTGTTTGATATTGTTACAACAGGTTCATCAGACTAAGTATTTTATATTAAATAATTTTTGTAAAATATGATATTGTATAAATTTTTCATTTATTTATTATTACAATCAATATTGGGCATTTGATTAAAAGGTTAGGCCAGATAATTATTACTTAAGATTTTAAATTACCATCATATACATAGTATAGTGATTTAGTAATGACTTACTAGAACAACAGGTTCTCCAGGACCCTGAGTAATCTTAAAATCCATGTTTAGAAGATAATGTCCAACAACCTGAATAATAATTTTTGAAAGATTAAATTAATTATCTAGCATTATTTTGAGTCCTTTCAAAAAAAAATCTTTACACATATTAAGCAATTTAGCAAGCACAAGATTTTTACAATGCAGAAATAAAAAAAAAAGATTATGAATTATTTTTGTAGATTTAGACCCTAGTGGAATATAAAATAGGGGGATGACAAATTATTAAGTTTTCTAAATCACAAACTTTTTGTGTTATTAAACTTCAAAGATTTAAATCTATAAAAATGGTCTAATTTTGTCAGTACCATTAGTGGAAACAATCAAATTTCTAATAAAGGAATGTAATGTTCTTGATTTAATCTTTAAATCCTAGCAATCATTTGGTTGTTATTTAAACTAAACCAAATGTTAGTAGTATAAGGGTATTAGAAATAAGGTTAATTTACTTACATAACCATCAGACATTATGTTCACTTCTATATTATGCTTCTTACCAACTTTGTATGGGGTGTCAGGAGGCATGCTTATTGGTACACCAACCACAAGCTAATAAAATTTATGATTTTCTTTTAATATTTATGAGCCTACATGAAAGAAACAGTCACTGTTTAATACATTTGGAATAAGATTTAATATTATACATGGGGTTACCTTATTAATGTCACTTGTTGAATCTCTTTTAGCATCAATATTTAGCAGACTTTTTATCATAAACTTTCTTTTATTTACAAGCTTTTCTAAATAAGATATAAACTTTTAACTAAACATATTTTAGTAGTTCCATAATTATTTTAAGAATTAGGCTATTTCATAAAAAAAACATAAAATTCTCATAGAAATTTAAGAAAAAATCAAACCTTCACCAACTGGTCTTGGGGTATAGTGATACAATCTTTCACCAAGTGTATCATTACTCCAAGAAAGGCTATTTGTTAAATTTTCACACTTAAACGCTGATCCAACACTGACGAAAAAAGGCTTGCCCAAGTGTACAGATTTCTGAATAGATTTATTTTAGTAACTTCATATTACCCTGTCCCGTTTTAGAAAAATTTTGCAAAATATTTTTTCTGTAATGCAAAAATTGCGATGGTACAAGCACTGCAAAGTTTTTAAAATTTGCAACAAAAAGTCCTGTTTTTAAAGCTTTTGTACCATCTCAATTTTAAAGATTTTTACATTTTTAGTGTGTTGATATAAACCTGAAATTTACCAAAAAATGGGGGCCCTCTCAATTATAACATAATGAAGAACAAAGGTGTAGCAAGTAATCTTCCAAAGTACAAAATGCCCAATTGCATACACAAATAATAGGGTTGGGCCGGATTGGACGGATACAGATAATCGGCTGATTTATAATTCCGAATATCAAGTATTCAGGTATATATTGAAACACTAGAATTGAAATTTTGTAAGAATCTTTAAAATTGAGATGGAATAAACACTTTAAAAAGAACACAGTAATAGTGTCTGACTGATTATGACGTAACAAAAAAAATTAGCCAATGATAGGCCACTATAAATTTTACCATTGGTCAATAATGGCCTCTCATTGGCTAATTTTTTTGTTACGTCATAATCAGTCAGACACTATTACTGTGTTCTTTAAAAACGTTCTTTTTGCAGATTTTAAAGATTTTGTATCATTTCAACTTTAAAGATTTTCACAAAATTTCAATTCTAGTGTGTCAATATAAACCTGAATACCTGATATCCAGCATTATAAATCAGCCGGATATCTGTATCTATTCAATCTGGCCCAACCCTATTATTAATGTATGAGATTTGGCAATTTTTACTGTGGAAAATTACTTGCTACACCTTCGTACTTCATATGTTATAATTGAGACAGCCCCCATTTTTTTTGGTAAATTTAAGGTTTATATCAACACACTAGAAATAAAATTTTGTAAAAATCTTTAAAATTGAGATGGTACAAGAGCTTTAAAAACAAGCCTTTTTGCAAATTTTAAAAACTTTGCAGTGCTTGTACCATCGCAATTTTTGCATTGTAGAAAAACTATTTTGCATGGGTCATTTTTTTGCATAAATCAACCATATTATGGCTGATGGCCAAAATTTTAACAAAATTTTTCTAAAACGGGACGGGGTACTTCATATATTAAAATAATTATTTGATTATAATCTAATCATTAGTTTCCAAGACAAAAGAAACTTACTAAATTGCCATCAGATTCATATATTTCAAACTCTAGATCACCATCTGGTACTGTTAAATAGAACTCTATCTTTGCTAGAATTGTCTCTCCAGGTCTAAGTACCATATTTGCTGGTGGTACTGCAAGCCCA
The DNA here is from genome assembly GCF_053477335.1 of Acartia tonsa. NCBI lineage: Eukaryota > Metazoa > Arthropoda > Copepoda > Calanoida > Acartiidae > Acartia > Acartia tonsa. The sequence goes on from NC_137268.1 coordinate 46,410,720, forward strand.
ACTAAAAAGATAGGTAATATCCTCTTAGAAATTATTTTTTTCAATTTTAAAAATTTGAGTGCTCCCTGTCAGAGAACAGCTGGCTGCAGCGCTCGGCCCCCTTGCCTGCCCAGCCGCAGCACTCGGCTCCCTAGCCTATAACCTAACCTAACCTAAAATAGTTGTTCTCTGTCAGGGGGGGGGGGTACTCAAATTTTCAAAGTGAAAAAAAGATTGTATGTTTAAAACTAAATTTAACTCTAGAGCCCCAAGATAAGCTTTCCTAAAAACCTTTATTTCATCTTTTCAGCCTTTTAATTAATTCTAAATACAGAGTATAGTTTTTTTCTGTTTCACAAATCACTTATCGTCTCTTTTACACCCCAAACTTTTCTCTTTCCCCACCCTTCTTAATGTCTTACATCCCCCTGCCCCCTATACCACTACCAGATTTGGTTCAAATTGGGAGGGGAAGTCATTTCAACAGAAAAATAAGGACAAATAAATCTATAAACAACTGCAAACCCACTGACCCTAATCAAAAGTCTTAACTCCTTAAATATATATTATGAGAATATTCTTTTAATGGAAATACATTAAAAAGTATTCTAGCGTTTAGAGATTGACGACTATGTTATATATTAAATATATTTCTCGTATTCATTCGAATCCGGTGGATAGGAACCGGTTCTCATCCATACGAAAAAACTATGTCTAGCATCGTATTATATCCAGTTTTCTACAAATATAGAAATGTACAATCATAAGATTAAAACTAGTTTTTTTAGCCCGTGCCTTCGGCATCTCGGGGCTAAAAAAAACTAGTTTTAATCTTATAATTGTACATTCTATATCCGCGGAAAGCCGTTTATAATACGATACGAGAAATAACTATTAAATAATTTTAAAAATTTATATTTTGAATAATGTCTTTACCTAGATCATAATTATTTTCTGATTCTTCTCTGATCATATCAGAGTAATAATCATGACCGTCAACAGCAAGAAAATCAATCTAAAAATAAAAAGTTTATAATTTTACTTCCAATTAAATAATTACAAATAGTTAAAATTTCTTCATTAAGTAAAGAAAGGTAGTTTACCTCATCTTCACTTTTACCATAGGCTACTCCAAAATAGGAATAATATGTATAGAAATCTTTTGATTCATATGCGTTCTCATTTGCGACAAGTTCATAATCGAACTTTAATCGCATACCATGTTCATTAACATCTGTAACATCTTTAGCAATATAGACAGCATCTTTTAACTAAAGAAATGACAATTTTCATTTGATGTTTTGTAAGATTAATTTAGCTATTTATTTGTTTTTGTACCTTTAATCCAACAGATTCTTGAAAAGTTAAATTTGAAGTAAAGGAGGGTAATTCCCCTCTTAATGTTGTTATAGTTGGAGTGCAAATCATCATTGTAGATCTTCCATCATAATTGTCATACCCTTCAGTTTATAATTAGAATGAATATATGGCAAATAATTTATAAAACTTTATAAAATAAATAAAGTTAAACTTGCCATCATTATAAGGATCAATAGATGATACACCAAGTAGAAGAGTGTTGTTAATTCCAAAAGGTAGATCAATATCTGCATGATATGAGAACCATTCACCAATTCTGAAAAAATCTACAGGACCTTGTCCTCCAACTTTTGTCAGAGTAAGTTCAGGCAACCACAAATTTACAGAACCTGTATCATTACCTAAAATAATGTAATATTACCTGTTCAATTCACTGTTTAATTAGATTTTAAGTGTATTTAAACCCCCATCACAAAAAAATTGCTCAGAATCAAATACAAAGAAGGTTTAAATCTTTAATCAAAAAAGTATATGTAGATACAGACATCCTAAGGACAAGTGTACCTTTAACACAACTAATTTTAACTTCTACCTAGGGTTAAAGGGCGAATATAGGTTTGATATGATATGAGCTTATATGAAAGGTGCCATTTCATACTTTTAGAATATCTATGCCAAATTTAAAAATTCAAAAAAATCCTTAAGTAGATTTTGCAATTTTCTGTTTCAATTGAACATATGATAAATGAGATTGACGACAAACGGTTTATTTTAGCCCTTTACAAGACTTTTTTTTGACTATTTTGCTTAAGTTTGATTGACTATTACAATTGCACGCATCTTAAATGATGATTTAAATGTTTATTATTTTAGATTATATACTCTTTAATTCAATTTTTAAAATGCATAAAAATAATTTGCGTAAAAGTGCGCCAATAGTTTTGACTAGGGTAAATAATACGTCTTAAAGTTTATTTTCTGTACAAAGATCATTGGTTAATTCTGGAAAATATATAAACCCTGAAGTACGCAATTTTAACACACACACACACACGAACCTTAAAAAAACAGGGATTTGAAATCATTCTTCCTCCAAGAAAATTTTATCAATTATTTTTTTTTTACTTTTTACATTATTTGATGTTTTTTTAAACTTTTAAATATTTTACTTTATATAATTTGTATGAAGGTAGAAGATGGGTATATTTACCTCTGATTAATTGGTTTCCACGTTATTACGACTATCCTTTAACGAAAGCTTTTTAATTCAACCTTGCTACGAAGCCTTGTGTGATGCTAGGGTGTTTGAGTTCTTAGGGAACCACACTAATTACATAATATAATCTTGAGTTAGACAGGTTTTAAGCTATAAACAGACTTATACAATTAGATATGTCAATATCTTTAAGTTATTTATGATCTATATAATGGCACCTTTGAAATAAGCTCATATTATATCAAACCTATATTCGCCCTTTTAATCTTTAATTGATCTAGAGATTTAGAGGTTGTCTTACTTGAGCATGGCATGCTTTCACAGCTTTCTTGTTCTTCCTCTGGTCCATATAAAGTACAATTATAACCTAGTCCTGTTGGTTCTGGATTTGTACATGTCCTTTTTCTAGATAGATTGACAATTTTTAAAGAAAAAAAAAACATTTTTGAATATGTTTCTAACAAATTTATAATAAAATTGTTTGTAAAAACGCAGATACAAACCATAACTAACACAAAAATAAACAGATACCTAATCCTTTTTCCAGTTCCACAATAGCTGGTACAATCACTCCATTCTCCCCATTCAGAATAGTTACCATGAACTGTATATGGATCATACACTAAAAATAAGTATTGCTTATTTAAACAAATTTACTTCTCAATTAGAAGTTGATTTGATAAAAATAGAATGCCAATCAAAAAAACTTACTCCATGTTCTTAATTTGGTAATTGCTCGTCCTGGAAGAAATTCAATACAGACATAGTCAATTCGCTTCAGATATTCTATTTAGATTTTAAATAAGATAGAATCTTTTTATAGATTCTCTGTAATTTCATAAGGGCAAATTCATTTCATGGAAAGAAAACAAAATCTTTCCTTAATTAGGACAGAAGTCACCTTCCTAGGAAGGACATAAGTAGCTTCCCTTATGTAAGAATTTGTAAAATGAAGGGCATAACTTGTCTCCCTTAACAAAGATTTTGCAAGATGGAGGACATAAGTAGCCTCCCTTCACCACACAAAACCTAGCTTTTTGGTCCTTCACATAGCAAAATCTTGCATAAATAGTTTATCTGTCCTTCACATAGCAAATTCTTGCAAAACATAGCATTTCTGTCCTTCACATAGCAAATTCTTGCAAATCATAGCAAATTCTTGCAAAACATAGCATTTCTGTCCTTCACATAGCAAATTCTTGCAAATCATAGCAAATTCTTGCAAAACATAGCAAATTCTTGCAAAACATAGCAAATTCTTGCAAAACATAGCAAATTCTTGCAAAACATAGCAAATTCTTGCAAAACATAGCAAATTCTTGCAAAAAATTGCATTTCTGTCCTTCACATAGCAAATTCTTGCAAAACATGGCAAATTCTTGCAAAACATAGCAAATTCTTGCAAAACATAGTAAATTCTTGCAAAACATAGTAAATTCTTGCAAAACATAGCAAATTCTTGCAAAACATAGCAAATTCTTGTAAAACATAGCAAATTCTTGCAAAACATAGCATTTCTGTTCTTCACATAGCAAATTCTTGCAAAACATAGCAAATTCTGGCAAAACATAGCAAATTCTGGCAAAACATAGCTTTCCTGTCCTTCACATATCAAATTTTTGCAAAACATAGCAAATTCTTGCAAAACTTATATATAGGGGTCCCAAACTCAAAAACAGAGTTTCAGCGCTCTCCGACCACCCGTTCTTGAGATACGGGCACCTGGTGTCCTTGGTACCCACGGTTAGATTTCGGAAATGGTTCGAATCCTTAAAAAATGAATAAGAATAAGTGCTGAAACTCTGTTTTTGAGTTTGGGACCCCTTTATATAAGGTTTGCAAGAATTTGCTATGTTTTGCAAGAATTTGCTATGTGAAGGACAGAAATGCTATGTTTTGCAAGAATTTGCTATGTTTTGCAAGAATTTGCTATGTTTTGCAAGAATTTGCTATGTTTTGCAAGAATTTGCTAAGTGAAGGACAGAAATGCTATGTTTTGCAAGAATATGCTATGTTTTGCAAGAATTTGCTATGCTTTGCAAGAATTTGCTATGTTTTGCAAGGACAGAAATGCTATGTTTTGCAAGAATTTGCTATGTTTTGCAAGAATTTGCTATGCATTGCAAGAATTTGCTATGTTTTGCAAGAATTTGCTATGTTTTGCAAGAATTTGCTATTTTTGCAAGAATTTGCTATGTTTTGCAAGAATTTGCTATGTGAAGGACAGAAATGCTATGTTTTGTGAGGTTTTGCTATGTGAAGGACAGAAAAGCTAAGTTTTGCAAGATGAAGGACATAAGCAGCCTTCCTAATGTAAGAATTTGTCAGACAAAGGACATAGATCACCTCCCTTAAGTTAGATTTTGTTAGATGAAGGACATAAGTAGCCTTCCTTAGACCAATTTCCAGTGACTTCTGTCCTAATTAGGAATGACTTTGTTTTCTTTCCATGATCCGCAAATTCTAATTAAATCAATAATAAAAACACAATTACTTTACCTAAATAATAACTAGATTCAGAATTATAAGCTGCAAGAATACATATATTCATCTTTAGTATAGTATTGTCATGATATATTTAATATTTTTTAAGTAAATATATTGCTGTAATCGCTGAAAGACTGCCAACAGTGCGTTCGAAGGTGCTTTGACTTTTGTGTCAGAACCTAAATTGGGACATTTCATTACCCTTTTCAATAAAATCTAAAATGTAGCCGTTTTTGAGAAAATTAGATTTAAAACTTTCAAGTTCAATTTTCATACCCTAGGAGTTACCACATAATCATGAAAAGCAAAGATTATTTATCTAAAATTTTTAACAACTTTGCTTTCATGAAGTCTTTCATAAAACCTCTTTATATATGATTTATTTAAGGCTGAATTTCCATGACCTTAGTCATAGACGTCCAAGGGGGGGGGGGTAATCACCCCAAATTTTTTTTCATTTTACCCCTCCCCCCCTCTTTTAAAATTTACCCCTACCCTGGGGGGTATTTACCCACCCCCAAACCCCCCATCCCAAAAACAAAAAATCTCTAACAAAAAAAATTTTTGCGCGCTTTGCGCCCATTTTTAATACTAAATATTTAATAAAATTTAAATTACCCCCCCAAAAAATTTTACCCTGGGGGTAAATTTTGGAGGGGGGGTAAACAAAATTTACCCCTGCCTACGGATTTCAGGGGGGGTAAAAAATTTGCGGCGCGCTTCACGCGCCATTCCCCCCCCCCCTTATAAAATTTTTACCCCCCTCAAAAAAAATCTTGGACGCCCCTGACCTTAGTAAAGCATCTGATAAAAATGACCATGAATCAATTCACTTCAGGAGTGGTTTTATGAAGAACTTTAAAAAAGCAAACTTGTTCAAAATTTTAAATAAATAATCTTTGCTTTTCTTATCATGATTATGTGGTAACTCCTAGGGATGAAAATTTAACTTGAAATTTTCCAATCTAATTTTCTCAAAAACGGCTGCAGTTTAGATTTTATTGAAAGGTGAAATGAAGTTGCCTAACCTTGGATAATGAAAACCACTATGTCCCAATTTAGGTTCTGATACAAATGTCAAAGCACCTTTGAACAAACTGTGTGCCTCATTGAGACCCATACTTAAATAAAAAAATTTTAAGTGACATTTCAAATTTTTCTAACAAAATATTGGTTTCCTTATTATACTGCCAGGATTTTATGTTTAGTCTTTTTGAAAAGGGGTGTTTTTGTTGGAAAATCACTAAAATGTAATTAGTTACTAGCATTTTAAATGGCTGTTAAGGTTTCTTATATGAGAGTTAGAAAATTTAAATATTTTCAACTCCTTAAAATGTAATTTTAAAATTTGTTATTGAAATTTGGGATATTGGATCTAATTGGGCAGTCTTTCAGAAGTTAAAGCGGCTTCCTTCAAGTGTGTTGTATCTACAACTTCTGTACAATAATTTTAAAGGTTTTATTCTATTTATCCCTAAATGCGTAATTATTGTTTTGCTTAGAATAGGCTCTTGATTGTTATCTCTTCCAATCTGCTTTCAAATTTAATCAAACATTTGTAATTGATATTTTTTAACACACAAACTAAATTCTATAATGATTAAGATTCCTCAAACTATCTGTAGAAACACTTTTAGAGTATATGCTTTTAGAGTGCTGGAATTAGCATAAAAAATAGAACTCACTTTATTCATGGGTCTGTAAGCTCTCAAGATAATTAAATTTTCTTAGGGTAGATAACTGATTTGTTTATTAAAGTGATCATGAAGCTGGAAAATATACAGATCGATGTTTTTTAAGAGTTTTTTTTTCAAGAATTAAGTCTTAAAAACTTACTATTTAAGAATAAATCAAACTTTTTAAAAATGGTATATGCCCTTGGAAACATAATTGTCCAGTCTGTTTTATTATACATATCTTAACCCATTAGTGACAAAACCGGTTTTTATTGCCTGGTTACCAAAAACCAAAAAAAAATTTGGTTCCCAGTTTCTTAATTGTATCCTTCTCAGTATGAACCCCCCTCTACTACCCTGGTTCCCCTGGAGCAGGCAGTTTTGTTTACTTCCATTTGCTGATATAGCTCAACAAAATTTGAAAACCAAGAAAAACGAGGTGATTTCAAAATACCCCTCCTAACTTTTTTGTTTATGTAGTAAAGTAGCTGATTTTTTTGTGAAATTTAAAGTTTATTGGCAACTACATCCATTTGTGAATTGTTTTTATTCAAATTATTATTTTTTATATGATTTTTGTATCATTTTTTTACGTGCTATATAGCTCCGCCTTGGCATATGGGGGAAAAGTCCAAAATTTTTATTACCCGATTTTACTAATACAACAACAACAAAAATGGGTTTTATTAACCAAAAAGGGGTGGTACCTATAGCCAAAATCTTAATTGTGATATAAATCGTTTCGTATCTTACTTGTAGCTCAACATGAGGTTTTGTAGTTTTCAATTACGAATCGTATCATAGTATTAGCTACTCTACAACTCACTTTTGATGTTCAAAAATTACATTTTTAATTTTTTGGGCCAAAAAAACGGGTATGTAAAAAATATAATAATACCGGGGGGAAACCGCCAAAAACGGGTACCTATGCCGGGCGGGTTTCTTTACTCACGCCGAACCAGGTTTATTTGCAACTTTCATGTGGACGCTACTAGAGCAAAAAAAAAATTGGAATTCCGTTTTTACCATATTAAGCTTCCATGAAATTTTCAGCTCAATACGTCCTTAAAAGTGGTGCTTGGCACGAATGGGTTAAAACCTATATAAATCATCAAATAGCAACTATTTTTGTTGAAGTTTATTTTACTTTTAACGAAAAATATACACTTTTTTTACATACATATTAAACTAACAGGTTGTAATTGTCTTCTATGGGAAGATTTCTCCCAATAATCAAAAAAATATCACCTAATATGGTAAAAATTTTACTTATTATTATGGAATTATGGTCCCTAGATTTTAAATTTTTCATTTATTTCAAAATTCATAAAATATCTACACATCTTTTGAATCATTTGAAATTAGTTATTTTCAATGTACAATGTATATGATAAAATGTAATAATAGCACTGAACATGCAATTAGATAATATGAATTGAATACTTAAAATTGAGATAATCTGATAATCTAGGAACCATTCAATTGCCATGTATTAAACACCTATCTTAAAAATGCTTATCTCAAAAATACTTGTCTATAAAATGCCTACAACATTTTATATTTAGCAATCAATAGATTATAAGAATATATTTTAATATCATTAATATGTTATAATTATATCTATCATTTTGTATAAAGTTGTAAGCTTTTTTTCTTCATGATCTCTTTAACATTGTATTGTACTGACAAATGCACATCTACTTTTAAAACCACTTATTTGTCAGTCAGTCTGAAATACTCTGGAATTTTAAAAAATTTCTGTTCTTTTTACTTTTGAGTCTTGCTATTGTTATCAGTGTTTGCAACTAGCCCTTTTTATCATAGATATGAAACTGGTGTATATGTTTGAGATTATACATATATGTTAATTGATAAGTATATTTATGTTTTACTTGGTTGTTATTAGTTTCATTTTACTGCTACAATTCAATCATGTTTAAAGTTGTTAAATTTCCTGAAATTCTAACAAACCCATGTGGTTCTCGTATGTTCTCAACCAGAAATTTCTAACATCATCCTCCCAATCTCGTATGATATTGTCTATAACCTATAAGTATTTAGTAGGAAAGGTTAAATATCACAGATTTAATATTATGTATGCATATAAAAAAAATTTGATTTAAAGTCTAACTTTAATTAGATTTCAACATTTCCCAGTTCTAAATTATAAAGAGTTATATCTAAATGAAAATACTTATTATTAAACTTACAAATGGCTCACTTGACCAAGCACATCTCTGTAGCGTCAATGCATTTTCTTTGAATTGGATAGTATAACTTTCTAGACAATCACCGCCAGGATTGCTAGGATTAGGAATAGCTGACAGTTTTATTTGAAATCCTTTGCCAGATTGAACTGAAAGTTAATAATTATTTAAGCATATTTAAAATTATCACTTATAAATGGAATGATATCTCATGAAGGACAGAAAATGGATAGTGTATTCTTATAAATTTTACAAATTTTACTTGCTACTAAAGAAAATTAGACATTGAAAACACATAAAAAATGTGTTTTAAGTTAATTTGATTTTGGAACTCAGTTTACCATCAAAGTAGAATAATCTGTGTCTTCCTGTTAAGTCATGGGGTGTTGGTTCTGGAACCTCAGTTGGAGGATCCCCAGTTTCAAAATCATTCACTTAATTAGTAAGAATATCAAAGATTGATTAAGCAATTCTGAATAAAACACACACCCAAGAAGATTGTAAAAACTTTACCTTGACTATAGCCAGGATTTATGATGGAAAAATTTAATGGCATGCAATATGTGTCAGGGTCAATATCAAGTTGAAATTGATTTCCATGTTGGACAATTGTATATCTGTCTCCTTTCACACTATCATATCCATTGTATGCTAAACCTTTAAAAAAGATTTTAAATCACATTTCTTAAAAATTATATTAAACTGTTTTTAACCTATTTTTGAATGGGGGGTCAAAATATACTAGGACACCTATAGAATCAGACTGCAGAGCCCAAATTTGAATTAAGTCCCCAGTAAACTTTTTTGGGGGGATTTAAAAATTAATTTTTAGTGTTGCTGTAATCATTTTGACCGAAGCAAAAGCTTTTTTTTTACTTCGGGAAATATTGTGACTTACAGAACATTTTTATATAATTCACTTTATATTGATACAATAAAAAAACATTACTCTGTTCATTGGAAATAATTTTTTTTTCCAAAACAATTAATTTCATTGAAAAATCTAACATTTACAATAAAACAAATAATTCTGAAATCTAACCAATAAGAAGTCTTGTTTTATATAATTCTTTACAATTCAAAAAAAGAGTGTTTTCACAAAGTGACTTATTTCCAATGTAGTTAAATATTTTTTATTTAATTAAAATGAAAAGAATGAAAACCGTTCACATAAAAGATACATACTTTTTAAAATTATTTTAAAAGATAAGTTTGAATAATCTTATTTCATAACGCATTTGTATATGTGACAAAAATAAATTTGTTGTATTGCATAAACATTTGTTGTCATTTAACCCTTTACAGCCATTTTTTATGTTTTTAAAATAAGTGAGAGAACACAAACATGTTAATGTTAATTCGTTGATATATTATAAAGAATTAACTTTTTAGTGAATTTTTATAGTAAAATCATAAGGCCTAATTTTACTCTATACCAGAATACAATATTTATGAAGCAAAACACTCTAAAAGCTACGAATTTTACCCAAATAAAAAAAAGACCTTTTGCTCGGATCAAAATGATCACGGCAACAGTAAAAATTAATATTTAAATCCCCCCAAAAAAGTTTATTGGGGACTTAATTCAAATTTAGGCTCTGCAGTCTCATTCTACTGGTGTCATAGTATATTTTTTATAAACGTTTTAAAAATAGGTTTAAAACAGTTTAAATAAATTGGTTTTAGATAGCAAAAATCTAAAGAAAAAATAGTCTATTTTAAAAACCTTCTTCATCCCTTTTCATGCACCTGAAATCACTTAAGATTTTTTTTAAATATGCAAAAAAAAAACAAAAAAATATCTGTTGGTTTATACCTGTTGGTTCAAAGTAGTTTATGGCAGCTAAATCCTTTTCCTTATCAATAATTGTCAGATAAATGGTATCAGTAATAATTGCATTCTCAAAACTCTTTTGAAAAATCGGAACATCCTTGCAGTTAGTCTGAAATTTTTTAAAATCTTCTCTAATATATCATCAAAGCTCAAAGATTTTTAGACATAGAGTCAGTGACTTAAGAACTAATTGCTGATGAAAATCCTGTTATTTTAAGCTATTTTTTTGGACTCTTTTATCAAAAATCCTATTCAAATTTTACATTTTTTAGTCTGTTTTAATTAACAATAAACAAAGTTATTTTTCTTTAGATCTCTAGAATGTAGTAAAACAATAGAGCTCTCTCACTCTCTATCACTACATAGTTATCTGTAATTATGAAATCATAACTTACATAACTTGAAGAATCGTCTTGTTGCAACCCAATTGTTCGAATTTCCTCGCCATTACTGACTTTAACTTTTCCAGTTTGTGCATTTTTATACTTAAAATTTTTTCATCATTCTTATAAAATAGGTTAATCAAAGTAATAGCATTGTTTTAATTTTCTTTTCATGATCAGTCCGTGTCTTAATTTCAAACTTAAAAGTTTAAAAAATTAATAATCAATAAGAAAGAGTTTACCCAGTCATTGTGAGATCCTTTGATTGCAAAACCATGAATCAAAGCTTTGCATGTCATGGTGTAGGTAGCATTTGCTGGTAAATCAGGGGATCCATCACCTTTGTGTTAAAAATGTAGATTTAAACAATATTCATATGATTTTTTCAGTAATCCTTAAATTTAATTATTTAAGTGCATGTACTTACTTGGCTGAACTAACCAGTAACGATTCCTAAAACAATAATTTCATTCAAAAAAATTTTATTTTTAATTTCATGAAGTTATTAATGTTAAAAATTTTTATTAATTCTAAATATTTACAGATATCTTGGGCTCCTAAAGATATTTTCTTCGCAGTCATTTGTAATGATGTTTGATGGTCCAAGGCTTGAGTTGTATGGAGTTTCAGATGTAACAGTTGGATATCCTCCACACAGACTGATAAATTCTCCATCTTGGAAAAAGTTTTTAACTTCTATTTGAATTTATTCATTTAATGAAATATCTAATTTCAAAAATAAGTTTATTAAAAGATTAAGTTTATTTACTACTGAAGTGATAATGTTACAACAAAAATAAAGTAAAAATTAGCATAATGAGTAATTGAATACTGCCAGTTTGTTAAAATTAAATCATTTGTCAGTAATTCTAAGCCTTAGTTTTGAAAATAAGTAAAAATTTAAAATGTATCATTTTAGTTGTATAAAGTTTAAAAAGAAATACATACCTTTATCAGAATTAAATTAACGCTATACCTGTAAATTTTATTAGAATAATTGCCCAAAGAAAACCAAACAAAAATTCCATCTTTCTCATTTTTTCATCCACCTATTTATAGACAAATTTTAAAACAGCAAACTGTTTATTTCAAATGAAAGCTTAATTGTGATTCTTTTTATAAAAAGAGAATACATGTAGAAAGCATTTTGGTAAAATTTTGAGTATTATGTTTTAAGAATTTTAGGAAAATTTATTTTAAGGAAAATATAGATCTAAAAACAATATTTAATTTGAGGATGGGGGGGGGGGGGTTAATCAATAAAAATTTATTTCTCTTTTTAATGTTTTTACCAAAAATAGAAGGGTTGAGAGCATAAGGAAAAAGGATGAAAGCATGAATACTCACCCCTTTTTCATTGTAACAATTGTTGGGGGAAGTATTAAAATAATTCGTCTGTTACTAAGTGAAACATATAGCGGCTTTTTGCATTTTAATCATAACCTATTCTATATATGTAAAAAAAATATAATGTATTTTATTATTATTCTATAATTTATTGGTTTTAAAAAATAAACTTATAAGGAAAATAATTAAAATAAAGATTGATTTAGAATATTAAAAAACAAATAGCCGCTTGAGGTGCTGGTTTGGCAGGAAAGTATGCTACGCCTAGTTTAAAAATGGGAGGATAACTCTTTTAAGATTTAAAATTTATTTTTTTTTCAAATTAGCCTAAATGTAATATTTAAATCTAATTAACATAATAAAACTTTTAAATGTTTACTAATAAAAAATTAATAGTTCAGCTCTAAGCCACCAGTTTCGCTAGTTGTCTACTTCAAAGACATACATAAAAACTAAAGCTAAATATTAAATAAAAAATTCAAAAACTGAATAATCCTAATTAGTGAATTATCTGTAATGCTATCTACGTTTTTTCTAAGACAATACTCGTTTTTACAATATTTTTAACATTTTCAAGTGATCTTATTTAGCCCTCAGGGTTTGGCCCTTTAGTGACAAAAATCCAAAACAAGAAAAATACAGACAAAATAAAAATAGATGAAGGCTTTGATATTCTATAGTTCTATATCCAAAGCTAGATGGCACTGAAAAACTGACTATTATGAGTACAATTAAATGTTTATATTAATTTGGAAAAACGTTTATTTATTAAGAAATAAAAGTTAGATAGACAGCAAAATAAATCTTATAAACTAATAATGTGTGTAATGATTAAAGTCAGTAGCAAAGTTATAAGAAATTAATAATGATAATTTTATATTTTTTCAATAGGTTTTATCAAAATGGATAATAATTCAAAATATTTCTATATCATCCTATAAAAATCAGATGTATGCTTCAAACAGCAACTATAATTGTCTTGAAATTACATCAATTTTAAAATATTCCCATTTTGAAAAGTGGTGGAATAACAATAAAAATTCAGCGCGGCAATTGCTCAATATAGGCCCACTGCCTATTTTAGTCCCCCCAAATACCTCGATTTCTCTCTTTTATTATTTTCTCTATGGTTGAGAGGGAAAGAACAAAGCCCCTTTTTTCTGACAATAAATTGGCTGTTACTTAAAGGGAGTGTGAACGCAAATATTTCTCATCTGATTATCAAATCTTAACATTTTCTAAGCACATTTCACTACATTGATCAACCAAAAACGTCCTATTAACAAAAATATCCAGGAATAATGCCTTGATTATATGGTATTTTGGGAAAAAAACAGGGAAAATCTGAACGTTTTTGTTACTTATAATGTTTGTAGGGATATTTAACTCGTCATAAATAGTTGAAACAATTTACTTACTGTTAAGGATTTATTTTATGATATAAAATTGCCAATTAGTTTTTTTATAGCGTAGTAATTAGGTAATCTATTTTAAATTCATATTATTGACAAAAAAAATACCTTGCTGTCTACAAAGGGTTGAATCTCACAGGTTATTTAAAATAATAATATCCTTTTTTGTTGTGTTGGACAATAAATAACCCACTTTGGAGAATTAAATTACACTTTTATCAGACGGGTTATAAAGAAATATTGCACCTTTATTATTTACAAATTTGTAATTAAAGGTGGGCGAGAGATGGGCCATCTAAAGTTACTTGAATACTAATAAAAAACCTGTTTCTAGCTTTGTTATTGTATTTGGTTTTCAATAAAATATATTGCTTATTTTATCAATTTCTAAGTAACTATACATTGGTTTAAACTGTTTTTAACCTATTTTTAAAACGTATATAAAAAATATACTATGACACCAGTAGAATGAGACTGCAGAGCCTAAATTTGAATTAAGTCCCCAATAAACTTTTTTTGGGGGATTTAAATATTAATTTTTACTGTTGCCGTGATCATTTTGACCGAAGCAAAAGGTCTTTTTTTATTTGGGTAAAATTCGTAGCTTCTAGAGTGTTTTGCTTCATAAATATTGTATTCTGGTATAGAGTAAAATTAGGCCTTATGATTTTACTATAAAAATTCACTAAAAACTTAATTCTTTATAATATATCAACGAATTAACATTAACATGTTTGTGTTCTCTCACTTATTTTAAAAACATAAAAAATAGCTGTAAAGGGTTAAATGACAACAAATGTTTATGCAATACAACAAATTTATTTTTGTCACATATACAAATGTGTTATAAAATAAGATTATTCAAACTTTATCTTTTAAAATAATTTTAAAAAGTATGTATCTTTTATGTGTATGGTTTTCATTCTTTTCATTTTAATTAAATAAAAATTTTTTAACTACATTGGAAATACGTCACTTTGTGAAAACACTCTTTTTTTGAATTGTAAAGAATTATATAAAACAAGACTTTTTATTGGTTAGATTTCAGAATTATTTGTTTTATTGTAAATGTTAGATTTTTCAATGAAATTAATTGTTTTGGAAAAAAAAATATTTCCAATGAACAGAGTAATGTTTTTTTATTGTATCAATATAAAGTGAATTATATAAAAATGTTCTGTAAGCCACAATATTACCCGAAGTAAAAAAAGAGCTTTTGCTTCGGTCAAAATGATTACAGCAACACTAAAAATTAATATTTAAATCCCCCCAAAAAAGTTTATTGGGGACTTAATTCAAATTTGGGCTCTGCAGTCTGATTCTATAGGTGTCCTAGTATATTTTTGACCCCCCATTCAAAAATAGGTTAAAAACAGTTTAAAGCAAGGATTATGATACAAGTCAGCTTAACTGTTAGGAAAAAAAGGGAACTATGTCAAAAAGTTTAGTTTTAGCTATAGTAGGAAAAAAAGACAATTAACTGCACATTTATATAGTCCGGAATTTTTTTCCCCAATCTTGGACATAGTAAAAATTAGCGGAAAATACCGTTTTTTAAGGAAACGAAAGACAGTTTTGCCCATTCACAATCCCTTTAAGGTGTTTGCCATTTTAGCTTTTGTAACCCAAGCAGCTGATTAGGCTAAGGCTATAGCTGGCAAGCCCTATTATTTTTAAATTACATACAATTTTCGGGTATATTCCCTTTCGTAACATCGCACCTTATGGGGGCGATTCTTCGTTTTTCACAGTAGCTTTTCTACTATTTCTAGCCTCTGCGGGGGGCTCTAACCCTGCGGGGCCAATTACCTAACCCTGTGGGGCAATCACCTAACCCAATATAACCTAACCTAACCTAAAATAACCAATAAAAAGCCATTTTAAAATTACGACAAATCGCCCCTTATGGGGCGATGTTACGAAAGGGACTATTCCCCAATTTTCTAATAAACATAAATAAATCTGTTATAATATTGAATTATTGTACTGACCCATTGAAAGTACGAATAAAACTGAAATGTTTGACTAATTTGATATTGTTTTAGTCCAATTTACTTGATAGAGACCTGTCTTCTGTACTAATAAAACAAGAATGATTAAATTCTATAAAATACATAATAAATTGAATAAAAAACATAATACCATAAAACGTAATGTTTAATATGAATAATTTTATAAAAAAAATAAATCATTTAATAATCAATTTTTCATATAAAATTTCTCTTGTGGGGGTTGTAGTTATGTACCCACCCAGGACCTATGAGAAGCTACACTGTGAAGAAGAACCATATCGGTTCAAGAGTTAGCGAGATCCTTCGGTACAGACAGACAGAGACACACAGATCCTGTTACTTTTATATGAGGATTATGTCTCATGTGAACAAAAAAAATATGGTCATTAAAAGGGTATCAATAGCTCAATGAACTGCTTTCTTAATTAAAAAAACAATTAATGTATGAGGGTAAACTTTAAACTGACGAAAAAAAAGTAATATATGATAAAAAAAAATTATGTAGACATTATTTTGAAGTGGTTTATTCCCCCTAGACTCGGCCCCCTTTCTATTTTATTTCACATGAATTTTTAAATTTTTCTATGATATAAGGGTATGGTTAATTTTTTTTCTAAAGAAGGTGTATCAACTTTTTTTTTATAGCTAGCCGGTTCTTTTAGTAAGTAGTAGATGTAAAATTTTTCATAGAATTCAGATATGCAATCGGTTTTTTTTGTAGACCTCTTATTTTTTAAGTAATTTAAGTTTTAAAAAAAAAAATTAAGTCGATTTTAAAGTACTAAAATGCAACAAAAAAAAGAAAGAAAATGGCCATTATGAACAAAAATAGTAAGATCTTTAATTTGACACCTTACTTTTTCAATTCTGTCAGGTAATTATTGAAAAAATCGATTTTTTTAAACCCACAAGAATAAAAACTTTGAACTTGATTTTATCATTTCACAAGTAAAAAAATATGGGTTCATATATACCTTTAGAATCAGAAAAATATTACGAATCCATTGTAAGCAAAATTGAAAAAAAAAGTTTACAATATAGTATATAAACTACAATAAAAGGAATTATATGGAAAATATCATCTTATATTATACAGGCAACGTCTTAATTCTTGAATTGAGTATAAAAATGGGAAGGGGGTAAAGAGGGGGTAAAAAAGGGAAGACAAAAGTGTTGCCTGAACAAAAAATATAATTGGCCATTTGTTTATTTTCTATTTTTTTACTTTTTTTCAATTTTGCTTACAATGGGTTCGTAATATTTTTCTGATTCTAAAGGTATATATGAACCCATATTTTTTTACCTGTGAAATGATAAAATTAAGTTCAAAGTTTTTATTCTCGTGGGTTTAAAAAAATCAATTTTTTCAATAATTACCTGACAAAATTCAAAAAGTAAGGTGTCAAATTAAAGATCTTACTATTTTTGTACATAATGGACATTTTCTTCCTTTTTTTTGTTGCGTCTTAGTACCTTAAAATCGACTTAATCTTTTTTTTAAAAAATTAAATTACTTAAAAAATAAGAGGTCTACAAAAAAAACCGATTGCATATCTGAATTCTATGAAAAATTTTACATCTACTACTTACTAAAAGAACCGGCTAGCTATAAAAAAAAAGTTGATACAACTTCTTTCCCTCAAATACATTGTCAAGCACAGAATTCTCATTTTTGATTAAATTGAAAATAAGGGGAGGGGGTAATTTTCAGTTTTTGGTTATTAATTTAGCTCAAGGTTAGGATAGGTTATTAAAGGTACCACAAGTATAGGCTCTGCTAGGTTACTTAGAGCTTTCCTTCTTTATTTTCAACATAAAAATGAGATTGGGAGGATGTTCAGTGCTCTATAGTCACTTTGAGGGAAAGCACTAATTTCTTTGTTTGAAGGTGAAGTTTTAATATGCTATTTCCAATCAGTTTTCAAGACGTAGGTTATTCTTCTCAGGGAGATAGGGGACATTGATCTGTTTATTACACTAGTCCCCAAAGTTTTATAACATCGTATTCTTCGTTAACTTAACATTTCGGGGACTAAATTTATGAAATTATTGGTTGGTTCATTAAGGTGAGTGTCAGAACGTATCTAAAGAAAGGGTAATTTTGTGTATCATCATTGTGGACGTACATCAATTTATCGTCCATTGTCTTAAAATACCAACAATATCTACACATTTAAAAAGTATTTTTTGTCCTAGGCATTTACCATAGATTAATATTTAATATTAATGTATTTTATGGGCTGGTTAATATATACTTTAATTGCCTTTTAATTTACGGTTAATCTCCCATAGTTGATTGATTTTAGTTTTTTAAAAGCGAAGCTTTTCTATAATTAGGGTCGGTCCGTCCGTCCGTACGTTACGGATAGCTCTTTTCGTTAATTTAGGCATGTTAGAATTGTCCTATCGATTTCAAACTTTGCATGATGATTCCTATAGCAGTTAGGTACGAGCAAAGCAACTCTATAATCGTTACCAGAAAGTACGTACCTCCATTTTAAACATGTTGATTTTCAACTTTTTTAACATCAAAGTTTTATGTGATAAAATTATACGATTGGTCTAATTTTTGTAATAAAGATTCCTAGGACAACAAAGTACATTGTTATAATCAAGTCTTAAAAATGTGAGTATGTCCTTAAACAATATCCTGTATTTAAGCAGTTTTTCATCAGATTTACTTACAATTTTGTTTCGTTCGACTTTTATACATTTATATTCTGATTATTCAGTTCTGACACTATACAAGTGTTAATGTTCGTTTGTCCTAACGTTTCAGAGCTTCGCTTTTATGGATGTTGTCATCCTTGTTTGTTGGCATTTTCATTTATTTTTAACAATCAAAGTATGTGTTCGTGCTTAGCTTTCCTCATTCAGTCTGCAGATATTTAAGTCTAATTTGTCGGTTTTAATTAGGGTTTGGCCGGATACCGGATACCGGATACCCGGATATCTTGCCAACGTTCGATATCCGGCAAATTACCGGATATCCGGCGTCAAAAATCAGCCGGATATCATGTAACCAGATAGTTTTAATATCCGGTATCCGGCCGGATATTAAAAATGCCCGGATATCCGGCCCAACCCTAGTTTTAATTTTGTATTATTCCTTGCTATAAAATCACACACAACCCAAACAAGATAAATATAGAATTAAAAACCTCAAATATATCTTAGTCATTTTTTACTAAATTCACGATTAAATTTAATTTTGTACATGGTTTTGCACATTACATAAAGTTTCAATCCATTGTGAATCTGGATAATTTTGTAATTGTGCGATTTTACTAAAAGCCATACTGACTTTTGGGACTATAAAAATTTCCAATTTTATTTCAGGCTAGCCACGCAGAATTGTCTATCTGGATTCTATTCTATACTTTATCTTCTTTGACACAACCAAACTTGATATCTTTTCGACAGCTGATTTTTTATTGTGTAGATTCTGCTGACTTTTATTCTTTAATATTCTTTCTGTTTGTCTGTAATGCTAAAAGCTAATTTTAATAATACAAGAAATATGTTTTTACTTGCTGGTATCAAAGAAAAATAGATAGCTGCAGGTCCTGATCCTTCAGGTCTCCAGAAATCTTCAAAAGACGGGAATAGTCCCTTTCGTAACATCGCCCCATAAGGGGCGATTCGTCGTATTTTTAAAATGGATTTTTTATAGGTTATTTTAGGTTATATTGGGTTAGGTAAGTGCCCTACAGGGTTAGGTAATTGGTCCCGCAGGGGCTAGAAATAAGAGAAAAGCTACTGGGAAGAATTCTAAGAATCGCCCCATAAGGTGCAATGTTACGAAAGGGACTATACCCCAAAAGACTTCCGTGACTACAATTTTTTACTAATATACTTTAAATTTTAAACGTAAGCTTTTCTAATATGTCTTCTGGGCATATTACAATTTCATAAAAATCAGCCACCGTTAACCTGCCTAACGCCGCCTGTGGCGGCTGGCAGCTGTCAAGTAAAGTTGGTGCGGCAAAAGTTTATGTTTTGAGATTTCTGATATAAAATTTACATAAAGGTAAACAAACATTTTCTGAAAATTGTTCTTCTAGCTTCAAAATTAAGAAAACTACAACTATTAAGAATTTAAAACAGCATTGGTTGTTGTTGTATAGTTTCAATATCCGGTATCCGGCCGGATATCCGGCCCAACCCTACTTAGTAGTATCTATTCTTTTACATACTTTGGTCTGTTAGTTGGTCTGTATGGACACCAAATCAGAACGATGTCTTTTTATGGCTGATAATGAAATGTACTGAAATGTACTAGGTAGATTTCTGAGACCACTATTTACATAATAAATAACTTACTCTATATGTTTTTCTTTCTATGTTATTTTACTATTTAAGAATGTTGTTATCCTTGTTTTCTACGCACTGCATGATAGACTCGAAATAAAGTATTACCAAACTTTACCAATAAACTGTAAACAAATATGATAAATATACAAGCAAAATAACAAGTTAATGTTGAATTTCAATTCCTTCTCGTCCCTTCTTAAGCATAAAATGAATTTTAAAATTTTGAAAATAGATTTTAATTTCCTTATAAGGAAGTTGTTTTTATATGTCGTCTTTATGACAGGTAAATATTTTATAAATATATTTCTTAAATTATATATAAAAGAAAATATTATACAATAATATCAAATTAAATTAAAAGTATTTCAACTTGTTTTATTTTTTTTGGTCCTAAACTCATCCCTGACTTGAATGAGAGAAAAAGTTTGTTTTGAATCAGATTGCAGAAAGAACATAATAATAAAATACACAATGGTCTCTTTGTGAGTTTAAATTTATAACATTATTTTTTGTTAATGAATTAATGAAAATTATTTTGTTTAAAATTTGACTAAATGACATCTCGTATAATATACTTTACATTCCATCTTAAAAATAAATCTGTAAGGTATATATATATGTTTAGATATCTGTAAACCACCAATTTATGACTATTGATTTTTGATCAGCTGTAGGTTTCAATACTAGATGTTTTTTTAAGTAGCGCAGCTAATCTAATTCTAGAGAATAAATCTAATTTTGCTTAGAATTTACTTTTAGGTGTTTTAAACATTGTAAATTAAAGATTTTATTTTAATAATTAATATTTTACAACAATATCTTCTAAAAACTGTGAGGAAGTATGATAAAATTACGTTTATTTTGCAAGCTTGTTTGAAAATATTTTATTATTTTTATAATTCTGACAAAATAGATTTTCTGTTTAAATAAATAACATAGCCACAAAAAGGTTTAAGTAGTAATTGAAATATTCTATTACTATTCTTGCTAATTAAATATTCGTTAACTATGTTTAATTTGCATTTTTAAAATAGACAAGAAAAATATCCTACTTAAATGCTAATTTTATGAAGTTATCTTAAACCTTTTCCAAAAGTTTGTTTTATAAAACTTTTTTATTTTTCATTGATTTTATTGATTATATAGGTTAAAAATATCAAAAGTATTTTTCAAAGGCTATAGATAAATTTTGATTTATTTCGATTTTTGATTTTTTAAATTTTTTTTAAAATCTGCAAGAATATGCATGTCTATTCAAAGAATAGATTATATAAAAAACAAAATTAAACATATTCAGGCTATCAAAAAGAAAAAAATATTCTTTTTTACCATTAAATCGCAAATATTTAAAATCATTAGATTTTAAGCTTATTTTGCATGGAAACACATTTTTTTAATTATTTTTTCTCAACAATGGATCTTAAATGATTATTACTGAAAACTTTTATGAAAATGTTATTATCCAAAACTTCAAATAAAGGAAATAATTGCCGTTTGCAAAAATGTGTGCAAAAAGTTGCCAATATCTCGTTAGAAGGGACTTAATGGATTTGAATTCTTACTGCTTATGAGTTAGTGGACTATAAACTATTAGAAAGTATCACTTTAAGGTGAAATTTTGAGGGTCAACTTTTTTTCTTTTAAAA
Organism: Acartia tonsa; assembly: GCF_053477335.1. Lineage (NCBI taxonomy): Eukaryota > Metazoa > Arthropoda > Copepoda > Calanoida > Acartiidae > Acartia > Acartia tonsa. Next base: position 46,432,553 of record NC_137268.1, read on the forward strand.
TTCGCAGTGTACGTATTTCTATCGAATCACATTTTTGTTTTCACGTTTGTATATGTATACAATCATAGACCGATAATTGTTATAATTATATTTTTGCCTGTATAATGGATATAGGGTATACACATGGATATATTGACACCGGAAAATTTGTCGTCAATTCAGCTTGCAGATATGAACCTCATTTATTTGTCAGTTCGTTCATCCAGTTGGAGAGGTAGGGATGAGGTAAAGGCGGTGCATGGGGGTGGTATAGATATTTTAGCCAGCTGCGAGTATCACTGTAGATTACATGCAAATCTGGTGCAACATCCAAGTAATAATATATCGATTGTTTGTATTTACAAAGTGGAATAAAGGTAAAGGTGGTGGATGAGGGGCATAATCATCTTAGCCAGCTGCGAGTATCACTGTAGAGTACATGAAAATCTGGTGCAACATCCAAGTAATAATATATCGATTGTTTGTGTATACAAAGTGAAATAAAAGTAAAGGTGGTGGATGAGGGACATAATCATCTTAGCCAGCTGCGAGTATCACTGTAGATTACATGTAAATCTGGTGCAACATCCAAGTAATAATATATCGATTGTTTGTGTATACAAAGTGAAATAAAAGTAAAGGTGGTGGATGAGGGGCATAATCATCTTAGCCAGCTGCGAGTATCACTGTAGAGTACATGCAAATCTGGTGCAACATCCAAGTAATAATATATCGATTGTTTGTGTATACAAAGTGAAATAAAAGTAAAGGTGGTGGATGAAGGGCATAATCATCTTAGCCAGCTGCGAGTATCACTGTAGATTACATGTAAATCTGGTGCAACATCCAAGTAATAATATATCGATTGTTTGTGTATACAAAGTGAAATAAAAGTAAAGGTGGTGGATGAGGTGCATAATCATCTTAGCCAGCTGCGAGTATCACTGTAGATTACATGTAAATCTGGTGCAACATCCAAGTATATATCGACAGAAAATGGAATAATTTCTAAATTTAAGACATAAGCTGTGTCATTCCTACTTACTTCCTATAAAAATAAACTTTAGATTCCTGTAACAATGTAGTAAACCTTAATAACCCTTACAATAAAGCATATTTTCAACATGCAGATTTCTTACCAATTGTTCTTCTTTAAATTTGATCATTTCTAAATGGTCATTAAACGATTCTAGTCACAATGTTGTAACTGCCATTCTTACACGTCTGACATGAATAAACCAAGAATAAATTTAATGTTTTTTTAGCAGATATTTTATAAATATTGAACATAATTGTGCTGGCTTTTATACAGCAACATTGAACAAACTTGAGCACTTTCCATCATATCACATTTGGATCACAAACGACCCCAATAAGTATGAAGTACACCGAAGTAACTATGTGATAGAAGCTAACAAGTGCCCCAACTCCATATTTGGAAATTAATTGAAAATAAGAGGGGGTATTTTTTCCTATTTCCTACCCCTGCGGAACCTAATCAGGCCTAAAGTAACAAACAAACGAACAACAAACTACCCCCCTCCCCTCACCCCTTTATTTTTTATTTTTCCAAAATAAGAAGTAATGGGATATATGTGCTCAAGAGGCGGTTTTGAGTGATAACGCCGAATATTTTTTCTATACAAATTAGAAGTGGGGGGTGGTCTGTGGAGGGAGTTTTGGTGTTCCAATCCTAGAAAAGAGGGAAAGCACCCAATATTGAATTGTGACCAAAACCCTGAGGAATATAAAATTGCTTATTCACCAGAAGAAATTACAAAGTTACCACACGTCTTCACACAAGAATAAGTGTTTCCAAAAATTTAAAAAATCACAATAATCGATATATTATTATTTGAATCTTACACCAGATTTTCATATACTCTAAAAATTAAAACTTGTATCTAGCTAAAATAACGTTTTTTATCCACCATAATCTATTTCGCATTATCTTTTTCTATTTTGATTTCTCTTATTTTCTATTCTATTCTTTTTCATGAAAATTAAACCTTTAAATTAGTTTTTATAATTAATTAATAAGATAATGTGCTTCGCCAGAATATTTTTTAAAAAATCAAATCACGAAACTTAATGATTTATTACCGATAGTATTGATGTATTGGTCAAAATGATTTCCAATTTAATATAATTATAGAAAATGATTAATATTTTAGGAAATTAACTTAGAACTTAAATTTTATTAAGCGTCAGTGATACAATTAAACTTATATAAAAGTAACAGGATCTCTGTATGTGTCTGTCTGTCTGTCTGTCTGTACTGAAGGGAATCGCTAACCGCTGAGCCGATGTGGTTCTCCTTTGCAGTGTACCTTTTCGTAGGTCCTAGGAAGGAGCTATTTTAGCATAGGGTACCACCAACCTCCCAAGAGAAATCACCCAAAAAAAATAATATGTATAAAAATAATATAAAACTAAATGAAATTGTAATCTAATGTTTTATTTATGTAAAGCAATAAAAACCTTGCGTTAATGTTTTCCGTATGACATGGACAAACCCCTTTTTTAAATCCGTCAAAAAACTGGTGCATTTACAAATCAGGCAAATTTGGGACATTTACACAAAATTACTCCATAACTTTTTAGGTCCAATAACTAAGAAACTATGGATAAACACACAGACACCCTCCCAGTGTTTATTAGGGCAATTAAACCATAGGTAAATATTATCATTTTAATATAATCATTGACAAGAAAAACACTAAATGTCCTAAAAGTTTATTTAAATTAGAAAACATGAAACTTATTTATTGGTTACTTCGTTCATCCAGTAGAAGAGAAAGGAATGGGATAAAGGTAGTGGATCATTATTTTAACCCGCAGCGTGTTTTACTTTATTATTGAACATGAAATTTTTGTATAAGAGCAGAACTTGAACTTAATTATGTATTTGTTTCATAATAGTTATTTCTCGCATCGTATTATAAACGGCTTTCCGCTGATATAGAATGTACAATTATGAGATTAACACTAGTTTTTTTAGCCCCGTGGTGCCGAAGGCACCGGCTAAAAAACTGGTTTTAATCTTATGATTGTACATTTCTATATTCGTAGAAAGCTGGATATAATACGATGCTAGACATAGTTTTTTCGTATGGATGAGAACCGGTTCCTATCCACCGGATTCGAATGAGTACGAGAAAACTAAAAACTTTATAAGTGACTCGTGCGTAATTAATACATAGTACACACACACATACAGTCAATAATTGCTGCTAGACAAATTTTAATAATTTAACACCAATTTAATGCACGAAAGCCAATATTTTAATGGTTTTCTTTATCTAATTTTCAAACAAAAATAAATCATTATTGATATTGAATATATGCGAAGCTAATCTATAAGATACATATATGTCTGATCTTCTGTAAAAAACGTTTTAATCAGTTGTCATGCAGAAATGGGCTCTGCAATTTTTTGTAAAGATTCTCATTGCCAATCATTTAATACTTATATTTGCGGGAACTTTTGTTTAATGAAATCTTCCAATTTTTAACATTTACAAAACAGCCTGCTTTATTGCATCAAGATCCATGACAGATCTATATAGGAAATAAATGTCTATATATGAGCTCAAGTTTTCCAAGTGATAAACTCATAGTGCTCCAATAATCCGTAATTAACTCTCATTGACCAGAACGATAAGACCCATTATTTTACTGTATTAAGAATATTTTCACATTTTTTTATTTCATGTTGCTATTTAAATTATATTGAAGCATTAAATTTCTATCCATAAAACAGAAAATTTAAATTTATAATATATTAAATAAAAGAAAACTTAGTATTAAAATAATTTGATACCTGCGATAAATGCGTAATGTGGTCAGATATTGAAGTAAAATTTAACAGTTAACTAAACATTTTAACCCTTTCAGGACGATAATTTGAAATAAGAATATTAAGATCCTAAAATAGTTTAAAGAAAGAAATCGTCAGGGAGAAGATAATGGTAGAATAGGGTTAATAGTCAGAATTCAGATGACCAAAAGAAAGTAAATAAAACATTGAATAAACCTAGCCAATAGCGAGATAATTATATCAAGCCCAACTCTAGTATATTTTAATTTGTGAGTCTACCAAGCCTTATGTTATCATATCAAAAAAATGATTAATCTTATATAAATGTAACATGATATTTGTTTGTCTGTACCATGTTATTCCAACCAATTTTTCTTCTTCTAAAACTATAATTTAAAATATGGGGTTGTTTGATTTCCCCCCCCCCCCCCCCTCTTGCCAACCTTAATTGCTCCTATGGGCCTCTAGGGGAGTAGCCACTAATCCTTAAATAAAAGCAAAAGGAAGTCCTTCTTTCCGTCTGTAGCTCAAGATCTTACCAACAGCTGGACCGATATGGTTCTCCTTTATAGTGACGCTTCCTTTAGGTCCAGAAAAAAGGTTTATAACTATTTTTGGCGAAAAAAACAGTAATTTTCAGCACTAGCAATTAACAGTTATACATCTTTTGCTTGACATAATTGTAATCAGGAAAAGATATCCCACTGCACTGCAGTGAGTTAATGCAGAGTAGCTCCGCTCTCTAAACTTTCTACAAATTTTAAAATACATTTTGTGTAAAATTGTTGAACGTTCCCTGTGGACAGAGGGAATATTTAACCAAAAAATGTATCTGGCCTCCAACTTTTCGGCCCGTAAAACACAAAACATTTTCAGGGGGTTAATAAGGCGGTAGGGAAGGGGGTTTTGGGGGTTTTCTGATTTTTCTTCTTCTGATTCCTAGGACAACAAGTTACAATGTTATAAGCAAAACAACTCTATAACCAAGTACTGAAAATTGAATATTGCTACAAATTTATTAACAATTTTGTTTTGACTTATACATTTATATTCTGCTTATTCAGTTCTGACACTCTACAAGTGCTAATATAATACTTGTTTTAATAAATTGTATAGAACATACGCTGCAAATATATGAGTTAAAACCAGGAATCTAAAGGGATAAGACAATGGCCGATAAATTTATGTACATCCCCAATGTTAATACACAAAATTACCCCTTCTCTAATTAGAGGTTGGAATGATTGGATACTCAACTTAATAAACCAACCAATCAAAATTCATTAAAAGTCCCAAAGTCAACGAAAAAGAAAACATTATTATAAAACTTTGGGGACTAGTTGTAGAATTGTCCATTGTCCCCTCTCTCTCTGCTTAAAACAAGTAAATTTAAGATTTATGTATTGAATATTTCGACCACATCTTTATATTGTCTTATTATGCAAAGTAGAGCACAATCCTTAAAATAAAGATTTGTGATTTTTACTACCTTTTACTTAGAAAGAGAGGGGACATTGTTTCAGTGTTTATTACAAAGTCACCGAAGTTTCATAATAATGTTTTCTTATTCTTTGGCTAAACAACTTTTGGGACTTTTAATGGATTTTGATCGGTTGGTTTATCAAGTTGAGTGTCCGAACGTTCCAACAACTGATTGTAATCTACAGAAAGGGTAAATTTGTGCATTATCATTGGGTATGTACATCAATTTATCGGATTTAGATCCCTGATTTTAAGATACTATTGTAGAATTCATGACAATTAGACAATGAAAAATATGGATGAAATCGAAGTGTATCAAATCAGACAAAACAGGACAAGTTGTCAAATTTGATTTCTGTTTATTTTTTTATACTAACTCAGTCCTATAAGAAATCCTGATACCATTTTAAAATCTATTCTGGGCAAAGTAGACAGATCAATAGTAATTATTTAAAAATCTGCATAAAGTTCAATGGAAATTTGGGGTTTTCAGGGAGGTAATAGACATAGTACTGTAAATTACACTGATACCCAAAGTTATATTTTTTATTTGTTATCTCCAAACTTTGGGTACTTTAAAAATTATCATGTCATGTAAAAATTGAAGTAAAAAAGACAATAAATTTTAGAATTTATTTTAGAATTAAATCCAAAAATCAAAAACGATAATATTCTTAAGAATTAGTCTTAGAAAGATTGAATTATCCAAACTTTGAAAATGTTTCATGAATTTGTAAGTTTTATACCAGGGAAAACGGAATATCCAATATTTTTAAATCCACTAAAATATAATTTTTCGGTATGGTATTGGTATCTAACATGAATTAACAGAATTACCAAATCACAATAAGATGGTCATTCTGACAGGGTGACTTATAAAGGAGATGTTCAACTGTCATTAAAAAATGGTAAACAGAGATGGATCTTTAAATCGTTTAAGGGGTGCGCTGAATCGGGGCGATTCAGAGGTGAACCGGAGGTGCGCTGATGGTGCGCCACAGTCACTGCTATAAAACATGGATCTTTAAAAGCTTTTCGGCGCGGTGTTGCTTGATTGCTGGCGACACTCAATAAAATATCCGTATTAGCTGGGACAACTTTAGTTTTGCAATAAAATATTAAACTAATTTTAAAAAATATTTATTTATTAAATACAGTTCACTCATTGAGTACCATTGCCGCGCCAGTACCGCTCAACTGGGCGCGCTGATTCGCCCATGCCATTTCGATTTAAAGATTGATATCTAATAATCCAATGGTGCGCTGAACTGAATCGCCCTGATTCAGCGCACCTCTAAAAGATTTAAAGATCCAGCTCAGTAAATGTGGTATTCGGCAACCGTGAGCCATGCCTATGGCAACCCTGACCGGGGTTCGGGGAAGGGCCAAGGGCCCTCCCCCGAGTCCTGGGGAAGGGGTCTGCCGACCCCCTCCCTATGCCTAAGATTAATGATTGATTCTGACAGCCTTATTATGGTTAAGCTGTATTGTTAATTCCCCCCACCCTTTCCAGGGATGGGGGATCATTATTGCCCAAACTGACTATTGTATATGTATTATATTGATTTTATTTATGACTATTTATTCCTATCTGTGTAGTTATTGTTTGTTGTATATAACGTTAGTAATCCTTAGACCTTCAATAAAGGAACAACTGAATAGACTCTGTTTATTATTTAGTGATTGCTAGAGAAGCGTAGCTTCTCTATAGTATAGGTGTCCACGTCTGTTCACACTGCCGTAGTCATTTGAACTCTGGTGTCTGCCATTTATCCTAGGCGGATACCACAACTTTTGGTGACAGCTGTGTGAGATTACGGCAAACCACAAGTGTAGAGCAGACGCGCAGCTGAGGCTAAGGTACTCCCAGCAGTGAAACTGGCAAAACTGACACAAGCAACCTGAATTACCCACCCTGGATAGCAAGGTCTAACTCTGCATCCGGCAGTTGTGGAAGCGAAATCTAGCGAAAGACCACTAAGTGTGGCGGAACCCGAGCTGCGGAGAGTAGCGAGATCGGACGAGAGACTGCGGAGAGCAGCGAAACTTGACGGAGAACCGCGAGAAGCGCCGACATCTAACGGAGAATTGAGCGCTCAAGGGCTGAAACAGGCCTGCGGACGGGCTGAAACAGGCCAACTAAGTGTAAACGGCTGAATCTAGGCCAACATTTACTGCAAGAGATAGCAGGATTCGAACCAGCGGCGCTGCAGGACGGGACATTCCCTGCCGCCGACAGGCTGAAACAAGCCAAGGATTCGAACCAGCGGCGCTGCAGGACGGGACATTCCCTGCCGCCACCAGCTGGATTCGGATACACGGCGCTGCAGGACGGGACATTCCCTGCCGCCGACAGGCTGAAACAAGCCAAATAGCTGCAAGCTGCGAGCGAACATACGAGTGTAGTGTACCAAGCAGAAGAAAAATACGTTAACTCCAAGTATCCTGAGAGGCTACAGCGCAGCCACCCATCTAGAAAAGCAGATATTATATCACATTGTAGGGATTACCACCCTAGTGTGAAGGCTGAACAATAGATTTATGAGCAAGGATTGGTAAACAATTTGTTGTGTATTGTGATAAAACTAAAAATAGAACAGGCTTGGTAAGCAAATCTGTTGTGTATTGTGATAAGGCCAAAAATAGAACCTAGATGTAATATCACAATGCATTGATAAACAATCTAACCCCCCAAGCCTCCAGCACAACAAATACACCCCTTATTCCAACGGAAAGGGAGGGGCCCACCATCCATTGAAGAAAATACAATTGAGGTGACATAACAACAAGCCCAGGATTAAGGAAAGGGCACAATTACCTCACCACACAGTTACCTCAAACCCACAGCACTCCCCCTCTCCATAGGGGGAACGGACGGTTTTACCCCGTCCCCTCACGCGCTTCCCCCCTTCCTACCCACACTTGACTAAGTCCGCCCACGGTGTGGAGATAGCGACCGGGAGAACAGAGCGCCATTTACGGGTCGCGCAGCAGAGCTCGGGACACATAACAAAATTCAACGGACGAATAAGCCGAAGAGGACCAATGAGAGAGCGGGTTGAGGGATAAGTGCGCGTTTTACCTGTGTGCGCGGATCTGACGGTGCGTAAGCGCGTTGCAAGGAAAGGATATTTCACGCACACACACACACACACAGGAGCGGAGCTACTCCATAGCATCCAACAGAGATATTTTTAGAAAACAAGACTTGCAAGCTTCTCCCTCCTATCTATAGTGTGATAAAGGAAAACCCAATCAGTTCCTGACAGCAGTTCAGACCCTCAACAGCTATCCACCCCTACCAGCCTACTCTACAACTCAGAAAAACTAGTGACAAGTACTTTGGGTACATCTAATTTACATCTTTGTAGTTAAACTACCAACCTAGTGATAAACAGTGTTGGCTGCTAGGCTAGAAAGCCTCAAGTGTAAACCATTTATAGTATTGACTTAAAACTGCGTGTCCCGCCGCTGAACCGTTGACCCGATGGAGCAGCCGCAAGCGCCAGGAGGCGACCAAGTCCAAGGATGGCTCCAGGATGATCCCCAACCGGCTCCAGCCGAGTACCGCAAGCTGATGCTGAGTAACCTGCCGGAGTATAGAGGACCGCCCAAGCAATCCTGGAGTTCCCACATCCGGAGACTCGAGATGTCATGGGCGGCTTACCGTGTGCCTCCCCATGACACACTAAACCGCCGCAACGCCCTTTTACTATCACTGGTGGGGCAAGCAGCGGAGATGGCCTCTCATCTGTTTGGCGAGGCAGGCCAAGCCTTGACATACGAACAAGTCAAGGCCGAGTGTGAAATGTTGTTTCGTCCAGCCTTTGAATCCCAGACTTTGAAGCAAGCCTTCAGGGATTACAGGCAACACTCGACAGAACCTATACAAGCATACATATCCACAAAGTGTGCCTTGTATAGGGAGGCCTATAGCCATGAGGACCTTGAATTGTTGATAGACGAATTAAATCGTGGCATTCGTAACGCTAATGTGAAACGTGAAATGAGATCGCCTCGGTACCTGAGTACACGAGGCGAGCCATGAGATGGCCTTGGTACCTGAGTACACGAGGCGAGCCATGTTTACCGTCACAATGATCACCAAGCAGCTGAAGGAGGGTGTGTGCCTAGTGGACGCCACCGATGGGCTCACGGGATCAGCCAGCGTCCAGTTGCCCCACTACGATGAGTCGGAGCCAATGGAGATTGGCGCCTTGGCTCCAGGTCTCCACCAGATGGGGAAGGTCGCCCCAGATGACAAGACTCCAGGTCGCTGCTACCGCTGCCAAGGGAAAGGTCACCGAGCCCGAGACTGTCCGACGCCTATGGAGGTCAGCCTAGAAGAGAGACGCACCCAGCCACGCCGTGATCGTCCTGCCAAGTGCGACCGTTGCCACTATGCCGGCCATACGGCGGCCGAGTGCAGAGCCGACTGGGACCAGGTAGCCGGCCGGAGGCGCGCTGCGGACAAGGGCGCTCCCCCAGGAAAGCCCAGCAGAGTAGCCAACATGGAAGGGAGCGCGCCCCCAGCAAGCAGCCGCCCCCAACGCAGCGGGCCGAGCCGACGGAATGCCGCAGTTTGGAACCGTCCCAGCTAGAATCAACGTACTGGGAGGAGCGGCTGAACCCAACCGGGTTGGCCTGGGTTTCAGCATCAACCACCTGGGGCCGGAGTTCGTGCAGCCCAACAACATCGCCGAGCCAGAAGTCCTGAGGCCCCAGCCCTTCAGCCTCAACATGATGGGGCCTGCCCGACCAAGCCTACCCAGCAAGAGTGGAGGGGCGCTACCCAGCGTCACTGAGACGGTGTACGGAGAGGCCCTGGCGGCCGTTGAACGAGAGAGGCAGGAGGCGCTAGCCAGCGCATCGGAGTCGATGTATGGGGCGCCATCCGGCGCCGCCACCTGCGATGACTGGGGGGTGCTATCCAGCGCCCCCACCCTGGTGCCTGGGGCGACAACCGTCGCCGCCACCGAGATACCTGGATCCTGGAACGAGCCAGCAGCCCCAGAGGAAGGGGTGACACCCGTCACCCCCAGTCAGCCAGCGCCACCAGCCCGTAGGGAGAGCCCAGCCATACACCATCCAGCGCCCACTGCCAGCCGAGGGAACCCAGCTGCCCATCATTTCCAGTCGAGCCAGGATAAGTTAAATTTGACAAATGTATTGTATCCAAAGTATTGTAACCCTCCAGCCTTGCCTGTGCCTCCCGCACCAGAGGCTGGGGAGATTGAAATTTGGGGATATAAGGACTTGCCTGTGCCACATGCACCTGAGTTCCTAGGGCAGGGGAGGGACGTAATCCAGGGCGAGCCTGTGCCACACGCACTTCAGCCCCATGCCACTGGGCATGCCATGGACAAGGGAAGGGACCCCTTGGGGCTAGGGGAGCCGACACCCAGGCAGGCGCCAGTCGCCTGTCAGTCTGTCATTGGGGAGGGTATCGGGATGCCCCGGGCACCCAAAGATAACGCTCAATGGAAATTTGTATCTAGCCAGGAGCAACCCAGCCGTGTCCAGCCCCAAGAAGCAGCCGTGGTCCGAGCCGAAGATCCCCAGCCGCGTGTGCGAGGTCGATGGCTGTCTGGTAGCTTCTCACACTGGTGGATGGTTCTGTGGGGACTACTGCTCGCAGCCGTGTGGCCTCCAACTAGCTACGTCCTGGTGGGGTGGGACTGCGCCAACCCCACCCATGTCACAGCCTACAACAAGGAGAAGATGTGTAGCACGGAACCGCTACACCAGGAGGTGCCCTTGGGCCATGAGGTACATGTCCTGCAGCAAGTCAAGATTAGGGAAACAACAGGATATAGCTGTCAGCTCACCGTGTCCCAGTGGACATTTAGGTGTGGGGTATGGGGTCACCTCAAGGTGACCTCGGTCCCCACCCTCATGAGGCCAACCAAGATTGATCCAGAAACGTGCCGAGACCTGGCCAGGAACCGAGTCTACACGCTGCCAGGCAAGACCCAGCCGCTGACGTTCCAGCTGAACCATCCCCTGTTCTTCACCCTCGATATGGTGGGCGCCTTGGTCAACAGCCCCGAGGGGGTGGGTTGTGAAGGGGAGGACGTCCATTTCGAGGGCCAGCTGTACCGCAATGAATTAGTGCTCCAGGAACGACGGCTGCTGGTCAAGGAAGAGACCTATGTAGTGGAGAATGGACGGGTGGAGTCCCAATCTGACCACCTGACCCTAGAATGTCCCCATTCTGAGCTGTCTTGCATTACTGGGGAGGCCACCTACGTGTGGGACCACCTGGGGAGATATTGCCCCTTGAGGCTGATCCGCAGCCTCCAGCCTAGCCTAGTGATGGATGCGTTCCTGGTTGACCATCAAGCCCAGTTCTTCATCAACATGACCACCCCCACCTCAATAGTGAACTGCGACTTTGAGGCCCATGCCACCAACCACCCAGCATTGTTCGTGGCAGCTGACCCGGCCGCGGCAGCGCTGCCCAGAGTATCGGCCAGGGATGTGGATGTCCCCCTGCAGGCCCAGATACATGCAGGTTACATTGGATTTACCCTGGAGACACGAATGAGAAGCACCGCGGCAGAAGAAGTAGCGGCCAATTGCTGGAAGCTCCAGCAACTAGACCCGGCCCACCCGGTGCGTGTCCAGGGGAGCACGTTCTCTGTGCTGAGGGGAGATGTACTGCTCCAGCTTACCTGCCAACGCAACAAATATGTTGTCCGTGAGAGCAATGAATGTTGGGACAAAGTACCAGTGGAACCCACAGGATTCGTAGACGCCGTGACAAAGGTGTATAGCGGCCACGCCACCAAGATTCCCTGCTCCTCCACCTACCCCCTAACTGTGCACGCGGAGGAAGGCTGGATAGAGCTAACCCCCGCACCTAAGAAGAGGCCACCCCCGCTGGATACGCCCAAGCAGCTGCTGACAGAACCTTTGGATGATTTTAGTTCGGGAGGCTTGTATTCGCAGGCTGAGCTGAACGACTGGCAGCAGCTGCTAGCGTTCCCAGCGTATAAAGCCGCCATGCTGACCGGCCTGTCTTATGGCTCATGCGTTCAGCAAGGTAGCTGTTCGGCCACCGGAGACCATGGGATCGTGTCCTACAATATCGACCGACTGGCGGAGGAAGGAGAAGCCGCCCTGGATGTCTGGGCTGGGTTCAGACAAGCTATTCACGAGTGGGGAGATGGCGCAGCCATACTGTGTTTGCTGTTGTTGATTCTCAAACTGCTGGGGGATTTAACCATCATTTCCCTGGCAGCCGCACAAGGAGGTGTACGGGCCGCCATGAATGCGATGTCACAAGTGTTCCTGTACCATCCAACCTTGTACCGTAAGGCCTTGGCCAGAGCCAGACTCACCCATGCCAAGTCCCGGGACTTTTCAGTAGACTGGGATGCCATTCCTATCGGCCGGGAAGCAGCCGAGGAAATGGTGTCCATGCAATCAGCCGATAGTGGGAATGACCGCCCAGGCAGGCCTGGACCACCCTCTGGAAAGCCCCGCGGCCCCTCGGGAGGCCAGGCTGTTGCTCCGACGGTCAACTTGGTAGCCAGTGCCCCAGCCGCTGCCAACAACAACCAGAATGTCCCGTTACTGACCGGCCCCGCAGCGGCTGTGCCCCACGCCAACCTGACACCTGCTGGCGCCGAGCTACATGTCCAACAAAAGCCAGCCTCTACCTTCTATCCCACGTTGGGAGCCCATCAGCCCTGAAAATCACCACTAGGATTCCATTGAATCATTATCGTTTGTATATATCTTAGCCCTAAGGAGCGGGCCGAAGGCCTCAACCACTGTCGGAAGTCTGGCAGGGAGACCCCCTCCCAGCCTTCCGAGGGAAGAGTTGTGGTATTCGGCAACCGTGAGCCATGCCTATGGCAACCCTGACCGGGGTTCGGGGAAGGGCCAAGGGCCCTCCCCCGAGTCCTGGGGAAGGGGTCTGCCAACCCCCTCCCTATGCCTAAGATTAATGATTGATTCTGACAGCCTTATTATGGTTAAGCTGTATTGTTAATTCCCCCCACCCTTTCCAGGGATGGGGGATCATTATTGCCCAAACTGACTATTGTATATGTATTATATTGATTTTATTTATGACTATTTATTCCTATCTGTGTAGTTATTGTTTGTTGTATATAACGTTAGTAATCCTTAGACCTTCAATAAAGGAACAACTGAATAGACTCTGTTTATTATTTAGTGATTGCTAGAGAAGCGTAGCTTCTCTATAGTATAGGTGTCCACGTCTGTTCACACTGCCGTAGTCATTTGAACTCTGGTGTCTGCCATTTATCCTAGGCGGATACCACATAAACACCAAACCGTTCTTTTGTATCATAACTATCAGACTGACAGTAAGTTATTTAAAGGATGCTGGTACAAGCCAAGGAAAATACAATTATCTATTAGAACGGACAAAGTGAATTATAGAAAGGCTTCTCTAATGAAAATAATATATAATAAACCAGTTATTTTATGCGGGTCAATACAATCAACTAAGGCAGTCTTTGTTGTAAGCTATATTATTTTGTGTCAATTATAAACACTTTGACTTAATCAAAACATTTGATAACAGCATAACAAAAAATCTACCAAAGTTTTCTTTGATAGCAATAACACTATATATGCTTCATGGAAATATTTTATATAATTTATTAACTTTATATGTATACTATTTATCTACCTTTTTAAAAGCAAGGATTTTCCGAAGTGGATAGCTCTCATCATTAAATTAGGCATAATAGAGTTGTCGTATCGATTTTAAACTTTGGATGGTGATTCCATTAGTAGTTAGGTACGAATTAGAAATCATAGCAACTCCATAATCGTTATATGGACAACATAGTACAATATTATAAGCGAAGCTTCTCTATAACCAATCCTAAAAATGTTAGCATGTCCTTAAAAATTACCCTGTATTTAGGCAGTTTTACGACAAATTTACTTACATTTTGTTTTGCCTTTCAAATTGTATTCTGTTTTGTTATTTTGTTAAAAGGTTATTGATCGTTTATCCTACCTTTTCAAAGCTTCTCTTCACTGAATGTTGTCATCCTTGTTAAAGTTGTTAAATGTTTATGACTTTATCAGATGTTTATGATGGCAAACTAATTTACAGTTATGCAAAGTTTTCACATTATCTTAATCCTACATTTCAAAGTTTACATAAAAAGTACTTCATTTAGAAAAATTATTATATAGTATTATATAGACAGTTTTTTTTCCAATAGTAAAAGGAAAATCTATATTTCAATACTAGTTTTGTTGGCCCCCAGGGGCCAAAGGCCCGAGCAAACATGATAATTGGTTTAGAACCTTTTACAATTCAGCAAAAATGAAACCCATTTTCAAGTATTAGTAAAATAATTTTTGCTCCAAGACGAAGCTTTAATCATTTTGGATGCATTAATTATTAATATAATTAAAAATAACCTTCTCTGGGAGGGCTCCTTAAAATGATTATTCTAGGGAGTAAAGAGGGTGATTACCCCCCCCCCCCCTCCCATTACTATCTCGAAACCATAAGTTACATAAAAAAATCCGCAAGATTGAAATGACTACCGTGTCACCGTTAATTATCATTAATACAAAGTAGAACGATGTCTGTCTGTTTGTCTGTGTGTCTTTTTGTTTGTAGCGAAGGATTTCGCTAACCGCTGAACCGATCGGGTTCTCCTTTACATGGTAGCTTCTCATAGGTCCCGGGAAGGTTTATAACTATTTTCTTGGGGGGTGGGACACCCCGAACCCCCCTAAAAAAATAAAAATACCCCCCGCCTCAAAAAAATTTTTTTCTTTTTAAAACTAAAATTAAAATAGTGGGGTCGACTACCCCCCCCCCAAAAAAAATTTTTTTTTTTAAATTTTTTCTTTAAATCTAAAATATGAAAAATTGGTTTGATTAAACCTTTTGGGGCAAAGCCCCTAGAGGCTAGGGGCGAAGCCGCTAGTCATTAAAAAAGGCAATAGCGGTAGAAAACCTGAAAATGTAAAAAAGTTTGATAATGCATTTTCTCAATTAACCAGCTTTATCGCAATATTGTAAAAAAAATGGCGGTTTGTCAATGCCGACTAAAACTTACAAAGCCTGCAAAGTCTCAACTCAGGTTAAATAGCCCCTGTTTGAATTGAAAACCTAATTAAAGTAAGCCTGCAAGAAATACACAGCTCTAACTGATGAAAGACACATAAGTAGACCCAATACCCAAAGCTTCAATAACAAAAAAAGTTATAGGAATTTTAAAATGACCTTTTAGGTATATATAAGCGTTATGGGTATTGTGTCTACTTGTGGCAGTTTTTCAGCATTTAGAGCGGTCTATTTCTTGCAGGCTTACTTTACCTTACTTTGAACTTAATCCTTTGAGCTCTGAACACTGAAACTTGGATAAAAATTATAATGAGATACATCTTCAACAATTTGTTCTTTAACTTTTTCGAGAATATAGATTTTTGGTCTGTGTTATAACAGGCATTTTTTGGAAGGGAGTCATTTTTTCTAGTGGGCGATTTTTCTAGAGAGGGTGGTGGTACCGTCTTCAAAAATATTTATAAACCTGTGAGTGACCCCATTGTAAAGGAGAACCATATTGGTTCAGAGGTTAACACAGACAGCCACACAAACAAACACACAGGCATCCTGTTACTTTTATATAAGGATATATAGAAATATTTTATGGAAGTCTATTGATTTGTCTTGAGAAGAATTATGGTTATTTTAACATTATAATCCCAAGTAAGCAAGATAGATAAAAACAAGGATGACAACATCCATAAGTAGCGAAGCTCAAAAATTATGGATGGACATCCGGAATGAACTATGGAGCAGTATAATACAAAATAGAAATTAAAATTAAAATAAAAACCTTTTATAATTTATAATGTGGAAATCTAGGAATCGATCTAGCGCCACAACCGATAAGTAAATCTTTATGAAACTTTGTGGAGACATGTAAAATGTAAATTTATTTAATTCCTGAAAATATCAGCCGTCTATCTGGACTAGAAGCTGAAAAAAAACCTTGTACACTTAAAAACCTTAAAAGTCTAGGAATCGATCTAGCACCCCAATTAATTGCCATATCTTAATGAAACTTGGTGAAAATATGAGGAATAGTAATTCATTTAATCCCTGAAAATTTTAGTCGTCTATCTTGAAAAGGAGCCCGGAAAATCACGTTTCTTCCAAAACGTTTCAGACGGACATACGGACACTCGGACATTTCAAATTATAAAATAGCTTCGCCTATAAAAATTATTTGGCGGTTTGTTTTGGGGTTGAAATTTGTTTACACGAAATGACACTAATAAATCATTTAAAGGTCAATAAACAATAAACATTATATAAAAAAGCAATTAGAATATAAATAGATCACAAAGAAGCAGGAAGGAAGGGGACATTGGGCCGTTTATTACTCTAGTCCCAAAAGTTTTGATAACGTTTTCTAATTCGTTGGCATAACAACTTTTGAGA
Source organism: Acartia tonsa (assembly GCF_053477335.1). Classification (NCBI taxonomy): domain Eukaryota; kingdom Metazoa; phylum Arthropoda; class Copepoda; order Calanoida; family Acartiidae; genus Acartia; species Acartia tonsa. Next base: position 46,449,292 of record NC_137268.1, read on the forward strand.
CTTTAATTAAACTTTTATTGGTTGGTTCATTAGGTTGCTTGTCTAATCGTTTCAACTACATATTGTAATCTACAGAAAGGGGAAAGTATGTGTATCTTCATTGGGGATGTATATCTAATTATCGGCCATTGTCGTATCCCTTTAGATCCCTGATAAAGAAGTCACCTGTCAGGGAGGGGAAAAGTTAATCTTCCAATTTTTAAAGTCTAAGTTTTAAGTTTATAATTTTAATTTTTGTGCTAAAAAGAAGGCGGAAGATGAAAAATTGTCATCAATTTAGCTTCCTAACATAGACGTCGCTTATTGGTAGGTTGGTTCATCCAGTAGGAGGGGAAGGGATTGGGTAAAGGGGGTGGATGGGGGGATATTTGTTTTAGCCAGCTACAAGGTTTATTTTTAAGATAACATGAAAATCTGGTGTACTAGATAAAATATTTTTTTTTGTATTATCCTCTTAGAAACTATGAACTCTGGCCGCAGCGCTCGGCTCCCTTGCCTGCCTGACCGCAGCGCTCGGCCCCCTTGCCTTCCTAGCCGCAGCGCTCGGCTCCCTAAGTTCTAAGAGGATAACGCCTTTTTTAACAGCAAGTATGAGAATATCTATATGAAAAGGAAAATATCTGAGGATCTTATGAAAACAAATGAAAAGGAGTTTGTATCAATTGATATATTATTACTTGGATGTTGCACTACATTTTCATATACTCTGATAAAGTGATGCTAAAACAGCCATACCTTTATCCACCCCCTTTGACACATCCTCTCCCCTTCTACTGTATGAACGAATTGACCTGTAAATGAGGTCCATATTAGGAAGCTAAATTGCCGGTAAATTTTCCACTGTCTATATATTCACTTACATCTTATATCCATTTTTGTATCTGACCAAATGTTTTATGTCTTAGATCAGACGCAGGAATAATTAGGTCAAAAATTCTCAAGCAGAGATTAATAATAGTATGGCTTCGAAACCGATTCATATCCGATGGATTAGAACCGGTTCTCAGCCAACGGATAAATAATTGAAGCATTGCGGTCTTACATACAATTTTCCAAAAAATATTAAAATGAAAATCATAAGATGGATACCAGATTTTTTTTTGCTCCAAGGTCCGAGGGCCCGGGGTATTTTTTTAATATCCGCGGAAAGTTGTCTATAATACGATGCGATAAAAACAATATATAAGAAATTGTATAACAGATTATCAGGGGATGAAGGCACATAGGGCTATTTATTTTACTTGTCCCCTAAGTTTTATAATTGGCTCAACAATTTTGAGGAATTTTATCAAATTTTTATTTATTAAGTTAAGTGTCCAAACGTTTCAATCACTTGTTGTAATCTATACAAGGGGAAATTTTGTGTTCCATCATTGGGAATGTACATCAATTTTACAGTCATTGTCTGGACCCTTAGATGCCAACAAAGTATACAACTTATATTATAGATTGTATAAAAAATTGTGTGACTAGGATTTTAACTTTGAAATTTTTGTCTGAGATCAATTCTATTAGAATCATAGCTGCGGTTCCCGCTCTATATACTATTCTGTAAATGGGAGGTATGTTTTCAAGGTTGTATAAAAAAGTTACGCATCACACAGCAAGAGTTAGTTTTTCCTAAACACTAAATAAACTTTTCTTTAACTCTCCCATCGTGCAACACAGTGGAAAAAAAACTGAAAAATATAGATAATAAAAGACCAAGAATGGTAACATCAAAAATGCTATTTCAATTATTTAAGCCCTTAAAACTATTATAGAATCAACTGTCATACAGTGTGTTTTTTATCAAATGAAAAGTATTGGCTAATTTAACCCACTTACCGCTATCGGAAATTATTCATCAATATCTTATTTTTCCATTGGCATATGGTGTTTTATATCAGAAATAAGTCACTTTGGAAAATCTGGGTTTAAAAAAAAATTTATTGAAAACCATGAAATATTTTTTTTCTAACATAAATTTCTATGAAAAAATGAGATATTGATTATTAAGGATAAATGGCACAAATTAGTCAATACTTTTTATGTAATGAAAAAAAAACTGTACATAGGATAAGATAAAAGCAGAGTAAAGAATAAAAAATCTTTGACTGGCCTGTTTGTCAGGATATGCTAGATTTGTTAACATAGATAGTCTCTCATAAGGATTTCATTAACCGCTGAACCTATATGGATCACTTTTACAATGCAGCTTTTTATACATCCAGTGATGGTTTATAACCATTTTGGGGGAGGGTAACTCGACCCTTCCAAAAAAAATACTTTGTATCCTTATAACTAAAATTAAAGGTGGTCGTGGTCAACTTACCAGACACCCCCCCCCCCCCCCTCTAAGACAAGTGCCCATAAGGGCCTCTAGGGGCATTTCCGCTAGTACAATATACATATCAAACAGTTTGACAGAAAGGGCCATGAAAAATTGTTTTTTCTAAATTCCACAAATTTGTCATAGTTTGCGTGGGCGCCAACCTCCAGCTGTTCTACACAGAGACAGCAGACAACAAAATAAATACAATATTTTCAATATTGCCCCATTTTACACACAAAAAAATGTAAATTAAGCCAAATTGTAAAATTTAGGTAAATAAACAAACGTGTTGAAATATATATAACTAGCGGCTACGCCCCCTAGAGGCCTCTAGGGGCACTTGAGGAGGAGAGAGTCGAATTTGATAATTCAATTTCTTATTTTAGATTTTAAAAGAATAAGTTCAAAAATATTTTACGTTTGACGTTTGTTTTTCGTTGAACTCTCCTTCTAAAATTGGGAAATTTTTTTAAAAAATTATTTTCTCTAGGGAGGTTGGTGGTACCCTCCCCCAAAATAGTTATAAACCTTCCTGGGACATATGAGAATCTACCCTGTTAAGGAGAACCCGATCGGTTCAGCGGTTAGCGAGATCCTTCGGTACAGACACACAGACAGACACACAGACATCCTGTTACTTTAGTATAAGGATACAAATATATCAGAATGTGTGTCTTTTAGTAAATCTCGCTGACAATTGGAACAATATGGCTCGCTTTTACAGTAATGCCTCTTATAGAATTAAGATTTTTTCTCGTATTCATTCGAATCCGGTGGATAGGAACCGGTTCTCATCCATACGAAAAAAATATGTCTAGCATCTTATTATATCCAGTTTTCTACGAACATAAGATGTACAAATAAGATCTAAACCAGTTTTTTTGCCCGTGCCTTCGGCACCTCGGGGCTAAAAAACTGGTTTTAAGCTTATAATTGTACATTCTATTTCCGCGGAAAGCTGTTTATAATACGATGCGAGAAATAACTATTATCCATTTTAGGGAAGGGTACCTTCAACCAACAAAAAGAAACTGCCCTAGAAAAATTCACCTCCCAAGTCGACCCTTGTCCCCAATCCCCTTCCCATTTTCAAGTTTAGTTTTCAAGTAAAAATTGGGGAAGGAGTATTTTTCCATGGGCTATTTCTCACGATAGGGTGGAGGTAACCTTCCTCAAAACAGTTATAAACCTTCCATAGACCTATCAGAAGCTTTAATGTAAATAAGAACCATATCGGTACAGCGATAAGCAAGTTCCTTCAGAACAGACAGAAACACATACATACACAAACATCCAATATTCTTCTATAAGGATTAATATCAAAATTTAAATTGTAAATTAAATTTCATTGACCGTTTATTCCATATGGTCCTGAGAAATCGATATATTATTACCTGGATGTTGCACCAGATTTTTTGTACTCTGATAAAGTGATGCTTACAGTTGGCTAAAATATTGATACCCCCTTTACACCATCCTCTCCCCTCCTACTGGATGAACGAACAGACCAATAAATGAGGTCCTTATTAGCAAGCTAAATTGGCGACAAATTTCCCCCTGTCAATATATCCACGAATATCCTATATCCATTACCTGAGATAATCTGGGGATTTGTTAAAGTAAGTACATCACTATTCAATCCAACCACTAACAAACTTTTAATTCTATCCCATAGATTATTGTTTGCAGATACACATCTAGGTAGCTTATCATATATTTTGTAAAGTAAATTATGTTCTGACAAATATCTAAAATATCTGGAAATAATAAGGTAAAATATTTTCCAGTGTGACTTCGAAACCGATTAATATCCGCTGGATTAGAACCGTTTCTCAGCCATATCGAAAAATCGTAATACATAATAATAGCATAGGCCTTCGACCCATCGGGGCTTACAAAACTGGTTTAAATCTTATAACTTTTCTTTTTAATATTCGCAGAAAGCTGTCAATAATACTAAATAACAATTAGTACATCACTTTTTTTAAATCTAGGCCATAAAGCTAGTTTTTTAAACACTTTTAATTTTAAAATTTTTTGCAAATTTTTATAAATTTTCATATTTCAATATTTCTGAAACTTTTGTGCATTTATTATTTTTTAGAAACTTTAGAATAACTTTCCTGAGGCTTACAGGGGCGGCTGCCGAGCCCTTTTTACAAGTATAACTTCATTTATTTCCAGAAGATCAAAGTAACTCATAGACTTTTGAGCATAGTGTCAATTATGCTTGATAGACAGACAAATATAACTCTAGATTAGCTAAGCTTCTAATGTGAACTTTAGGCTTAGAACAAAGCATTGTTTAGCTTGAATATAAATGAATTATATCCGTCAATATGTAAAATTAATTAAAACTTATCCTTATGTCATTCCATGTAAGCTTGGGTAAAAATAGTAGAATAATTCTTTCCAATTTGTTTAAAACATATCAAAAAAAGATGTATATTTCAAAAAAAAATAATTTAAATGGAAACATGAAAAACTAAAATAGGGGAAAATGTAAAAAAATATATAAATGTTTTGTCAGGAGGGCATTTTTTATAGGAATGTTGGTGGTTCCCTACCCCAAAAATCTTCCAGGACCTATTAGGAGCTACACTGTAAAGGAGAACCATATCGCTTCAGCAGTTCATCCTACTGTACAAACAGACAGACACAGTTCCTGTTACTATTATAGAAGATATTACAAAAATTTTTAAACTATCCATCAATCCTTAAGTGGATTCTTAAAAAAATTGGCCCTGCACTAATCGCTAAATGGGGCAAAATTGTTTTCGTGAAAAATCCACCAAAATCACATAAAAAGTCTACAAAAATTAAACAAAATCATAGAAGGGTTATGAACATAAGATTTAATTTAATTTTTGTAGATCTTTTATGTGATTTTGGAGGATTTTTCACGAAAACAATTTTGCCCCACTAAGCGATTAGTGGGACAATTTTTTTTTAAGAATCCACCTCTGGTTTTTAGAACATTTTATCCTTTCTTGTTTGTTATTTCATATAAAAAATGTTGGATACTATTTCAATGGAAATGTCAACTTTAACATCTCCGGAATTTTAAGATTAAATTCTAAAATGTTTACATGTTAACAAAAATGTTAAATCTTATTAAAAAGGTTATCTGCCAGGACTCGGCAGCCGCGCATCAACCGCCTGTAAGCCTTAGGGAAATACACCTTTTACAATTTTTAAAATCAGCTGGAAGTCTAAACCTATTATAAATATGCCAATCCATCTTTTTAAAAAAAAATTTCAAGCATTCAAAGGGGTTTTAATTTGAGGCTTATTGGCGGCTGCCGACCCTGTTATCTACACAGCAGCTATTTAACTCAATCTATTTTTGTTAACTTAAAAAAAAATTGTAGCAAAAGATTTAAATAATTTTTTTTAAGAAAATTATTTTATGAATTTTAAGTCTGTAAAATTCATTTAACATAAGATAAATCAGAAAAAAATTGGGTTTATTCATTATATTAAATAAAAAATTATGAAAATGATTTTCCAGTTTGGCTTCGAAATCGATTAAAATCCGCTGGATTAGAACAGGTTCTCAGCCCTACTGAAAAATCATGTATAGCATCATATCAAAAAATTTTTCACGGATAATTGACAAAATCATAAAATCATTACCAGTTTTGTTAGATCCGGCATTCGGCCCCTCGGGACTAACAGGACTGGTTAAATCTTATAATTTTTCATTTCAATAACCGCGGAAATCTGTCTATAATTGGATGTGATAATAGTTATTTCTCGCATCGTATTATAAACAGCTTTCCGCGGATATAGAATGTACAATTATAAGATTAAAACTAGTTTTTTTTAGCCCCGAGGTGCCGAAATTATAGGTGCTGATTATTTAATTTAAAAATTAATTGCGTTTCTCAACTTTTCTTCAGTGTTGTATAATTTATATTTATATAAAATTAAAAAGTGTGTATTTTAAAAAGAAATGATTTTCCAAATTTTATTGATCTAACCTAAATATAATTCACACTCTACAAACATAATTCAGACAAATCCAGGGATCAAAAGGGATAAGACAATGGCTGATAAATTGATGTAAATCCCCTATTATGACATACAAATTACCCATTCTGTAGATTAATATTAGTGGATGAAAGGTTTGAACACCCAACTTACTAAACCAGCCAATCAAAATTCAGTGAAGGTCCCCAAAGTTGTTAAGCCATCAAATAAGAAAATGTTATCGAAATAATTAATAGTCGGTACGCTTCCACTTTTAAATTTAATCATTGCAAATTATCTCTTTTAAGAGCATAGGCCACGTTCAATGGTTCTCCAATCTTATTTGGATTTAAATAAAACTAAAAAAAAAGTTTATTGTTAAATACCTTTGACTTTATAAATCATGTACAATAAACCCTCTAATTGAAAATGTGTGTTACAAGATGAAAGAAGCCGTCTCTATTATTTTAAATCAACACAAAACATATTCAGCTCACCCACTTAAACTTTGTTGCTGTTATTATATCAACATTAGACTGTAAGAGCAATGACATAAACATTCTGTTATATAAACTAGTAAGGTTTTTTTTTGTCTGTAGAGTAAAATTACATTAGTATTAGTTACTGATTCGATTAAGTTCTACATTTTAGGGATGCTTAATATTGGTCCTTGGGTGGTTTTACGTTTCTTTTTATCTTTTAAACCTTACAATGGTTTTATGCCATTTTATTAGCCATTACAATCTTGGATAAAATTGTATTTCTACACAGGGTCTAAAGGGATAAAAAATTGACGAATGATGATACAAAAACTTATCTCTTCTGTAGATTGAATTATTGGTTGAAACGTTTGAACACTCAGCTGTATGAACCAACCAATCAAAATTCAATAAAAGTCCCCAAGGTTATTAAGGTAACGAATAAGAAACAGTTATTATAAGACTTTGGGGACTAGTGTAATAAACAGCCCAATGTTCCCTCCCTCCCTGATTTGATTAAAACACATAATCGGCTAAATGGACAACATAAATGATTAAACTTTAAGTCAGTTCCACACATGCTAGTTCAACAGGGAAGTTAGAAAAGTATGCTATGTAAACATTAGTAAATAATCGCCTACTTTTCGCACAACATTTGCAACTCAATACCTATTTTTGCACATCAAATCACAATGGATTGCTTTGAAACAATTTTTTTTAAAATTTTCAGTAAAAATAACAGATTTTTTTCATTATTTTGTTTAACTTTTCTTGAATTTTCTACTAGTCCATAGATTGTACTTAAAATTAGCCAAGAAATAACAACCCACCATCATCATAAAAATAAGACAAAATAGATTTTATTTTAATTCAATATACATTAAATTTGTTTACACTTAGTTGTATAATCTAATTAATTAAAATTTTGTACAAATATAACACATTGTGTATTGTCCTTTATCCTTAAGAATCCCTATAGCGTAAGTTTATATGTTGCTTTCTATGTAATCAACATTTTGTAAATATTTGTTGCTCAAATAAATAGTAAATCTTTACAACAAAAAAATAAGATTAGGTTAAGCAACACCCAACACACAAAGAGCTTTTTATTGGACACTCTTTGTCTGTAAGTCCTTTGTGTTGCGTCTGTTTTGGGCCAAGGCATTCCCCTTACTTTAACTTTTAATGTCGTGGATCTGGCATAGTAGCAGTAAGAAATATTTATGACGCATTTTTGAGCTAAGATTTGAAACCAAATATTAGCGATTCTGAAAAGAATATTTTGCCCCATTAAAAAAAAACTACTGCGAGCTTTATAGAAAGAAAAAAAATCTCGGAAAATAGATAGATGGTTGGTTTGTGGAAAATGTCAATAAAATCAAAACTATCAATAATTCAAAATATTGATTACAGTAACACTAACTATTATTCTTTTTCCTTTGTCGCTCCCTTTCTCTCTATTTTTCTCCTTATTCATTTATCTCTCTCTCTCTCCCTCTCTCCTTATTTCTTTATCTCTCGCGAAGGCCTTTCATAAAAAGGGCCTCGTTTCCTAATGGGAAATATGTAGACAATAGATTTTTGTTTACATTGATACATTTTAAAAAAGGATCAGGGTTAAATATTACATTTTGAAAATAATTATTATTTATAAATAAATCATAAAATTAGAGGATACTCTAACATTAGATTTATGAAACAATTTTTTATATATATTTATTATTTTCTAAACAATATATAAGCAAATGATTCGACTAACTTGTTTTTAGTTTTCAATCGGACGTTTTTGAAATAGGATCATTTAAGATACATACATGTAAAAAAAGCATTAATTCTTAAGTCTTTTTTAATGACTCCAAGAGAAAATATATACAGAACCTAATTCCTAGGGTACGAATATTCCAGAATAGCTTCGAAACCGATTAATATCGGTTCTGAGTCATACTAAAATCATGTATAGCATCGAATTACAGACAATTTTCCATTAGCATTACAATAAAAATCCTAAAATTAATACCAGTTTTGTTATTCCGGACCTTCGGGTCCATTAAGCTAACAATACTGGTTTTAATCTTATCATTTTTCAGTTTAATATCCACGAAAATCTTTCCATAATATGATGTGATAAAAAATCTTAAACTTGAATCTTGTTGTATAAACTAAAAGTGTAAAAAAGAAGGGGTACTTTTAATATCATAATAAAGGATACACATAAATTTTTCTTCCATTATCTTTTCCCCAGTTTAATCAGTAATGTTATCTACGATCTACAATTCATATGTTCAATCAAATGCTTCTTTTAAGTCAAGCTGTATCTAATTGGACTAAAACTAGAGGGAGACATTACTTATGCATCGATCATGAAATCCATGAATTTTGTACAGTTGGAAACATCCAATAAGGATAGAAATTTATACAGAGCTTGTTATATAACTATATGGATTTTCAATTGAATTTAAATAATATCGAAAACTTGAATTATTTTTATCCAACGGTTGAAATTTTAATCCTAAATGGAAAAAATGATAAGAAATAGAGTTAAATGATGGTAGATTACCTGTCAAGGATAGATTATAGTTTTTTTTCCAATATTTCTTATTAGAAAGATATACATAGATTTAAAAAAAAAATTTAGTATGTTTAAATAAGTATGAGATTTTAGAACTATACAAAACATAGGTATACCTATTCTATAGATAACAAGGATGACAACATCCATAAAAGCCAAGCACTGAAACGGTAGGTCAAACGGACATTAACACTTGTATAGTGTCAGAACTGAATAATCATAATATAAATGTACAAGAGTCAAAGCAAAATTGTAAGTAAATTTGTTGAAAAACTGCTTGATTCAGGATAATGTTTATCGACATACTTACATTTTTAGGACTTGATTAAAGAGTTGCTTCGCTTATTACATTATACTTTGTTGTCCCAGGAATCAATGTACCAAAAATCAGATCAATCGGATGATTAGATCACATAAAAATTTGTTGTTAAAAAAGTAAAAAATGCACATGTTTAAAATGGACGTACGGACATTTTGGTGATGATTATAGAGTTGCTATGCTTTCTAAATCGTTCCTAACTACTACAGGAATCACCATGCAAAATTTGAAATCGATGGGACAATTCTAACATGCCTAAATTAACGAAAAAAGATATCCGTTACGGACGGACGGACCGACCCTGATTATAGAAAAGCTTCGCTTTTAAAAAGATACTTTAAACAATATTACAGAAAGTATAAAATGTTAGTGCACGTTGAAACATGTTTTCATCAAAACTGTCTCACTGGATGTGCTCTTACTTACAAGTAATTTAAACACTTATCTTTATAAACTTCTATTATATAAAGTAGTAAGGTTTTTTGTCTGGAGCTTATAATTATGATGACTACTAAACCAATTTAGTTCTTCAGTATAGGGAAGCTTCACATAATTCTCGGAGTTGAGTTAGGCTATTTCATTTTAAGATTTAAGTCTTGGCCTGGTGTTAAGCTATTTTTCTAGCCCCTCAAATGTTAGTGGCGCGACCACTAGTTTAATAAAAAAATATGAAGCAATCGCCACTTCATTTGCACTTTACTATTAGCAAAGCTATTATCAATGTTATTAGACTGCAAATTTTTTGTGAAGACATCCCATATCTTAGAGCAATTTTATTGACTAGTTGGTCTTTCAATCTTTTTTAATTATTATATCTTCCTTCTTATGTATGTTGGTATCCTTGTTTTTATTATAATAGCGCAGCAAGAAGAGGAAGCAGACCAAGAAGTATACTAAGACTACAGGTAGAATACCTCCCCCCCCCCCTCTCTTTTTTACAAAGTCAACAGTATATTTCTTTTTAGATTAATAAGTATTCATAAAAGCAGGTCTCTCATTATTCCTTTGCAATTTTTCTATGACAAACCACGCCATCATTAATTTTTTAGCTTTATTTTTTTCAAAATTCCAATAAATCCACTCTAAAATAAAAAGTTGTAAGGTTTTTTTTGTCTGAAAATTAAGATTTCGACAACTAATGAACCGATTGAGTGCTTCACTTCAGGGAATCTTCACGTAGTTCCTGGAATGGTTTTAGGCTTTTATTCAGATTTTAGTCTTTGGATGGTTTTAAGCTATTTTTCTGTCCTTCTATAGATGCTAGGAGCAAAGTCACCAGTTATCTTTGAACCACTGCAAAATTTTGGATAAATTTTCCTTGTTTTTTAATTTTAAAGAATGAAGAAAACGGCAGTGATGGAAATGTTAGCGGAAGCGACACAGGTAATTGATCTGTCCGTTTGTCTGTCCGTCGGTAACGCAAAAATAATTTCAATAATATTATTACTATAAAAATTGACTATCTCAATGAATTTTTCGTATGTTGTGGCCCAGAATGGAATAAATTTTGTTTATGTTCAGTATAATCTATAATACAAAGTAGCTTGATGTCTGTCCGTCCGTCCGTCTGTCTGAAGCTTAAGATCTCGGTAACCACTGAACCGATTGGATTCTACTCTTCAGGGTATATATCTATCGGTCCTGTGGCGGTTTTAAGCTATTTTCTTGGGGGGTGGGACACCCCCAACCCCCCCAAAACTAAAAAAATTCCCCCCCCCCCTTATGTAATTAATATAGAGCGATTGCTCTAACAAATATTATCCATAGGATATTTTTTTGTAGAAGATTTCCTTGGTCCTTTTTTTGAAGGAGATATTTAGTCCTTTACGATTTTCGCCTTAATTTTTTATCACCTCTTGGGGCAAAGCCCCTAGAGGCTAGGGGCGAAGCCGCTAGTTTTTAATAAACTATCAATCATTTATTTTCTATATTATTCTTTAGAGTCAGAGAGTCCCAGGGTACTTAAATCAAGGTATATCTTCTAAAATGTTTACTTTTTTAATAATCCAAATATATTTACAAGTTGGCAACATAAGTAGCAAAGCAGAAATAAATAATGAAATAAACAAACACATCAATAATGTTGTAGAGCTGATATTAAGAATATTTACCTCCAAGAACACCTCCGAACTTTAAAAATAACGTTAACATCTTTTTAAGCATAACCGACAGACAGACAGACTAAACAATGTATACATTAGATGCGTATTTTCCAGAAGAATATTCTCTAAAAATACTATCTGTCTGTAAGCAACTTGGCTGTGTTAATATTTCTGACGCTATTGGGTGATACTCAAAGACCCAATTGAAAATCGGCACAGGGTCCACGGGGTGGGGTCATACAGTTATCTAACCCCCACCCCCTTTATTGTTATACTCAGGTATAACAAGTTTCTGTTTGGACCTCCGCCTCCAGATCCTATTGAGGGAACATACACACTTCTAGACTCACAGAACTATCAGGTATCTTACAGGGATCTAAAGGGATACGACAATGACCGATAAATCTTTTTACATCCCCAATGATGATACAAAAAAATTACTCCTTCTGTAGGTTTCCACCAGTGCAGTGGTTGAAACGCTTGGACACTCGACTTAATGAAGCAACCAATTAAAATTCGTTAAAAGTTCATAAAGTTGTTCAACCAACGATATCATAAAACTTTGGGGACTAGTGTAATTAACAGCCAATTGTCCCCTCTCTCTCTGGGTAACATAGCATACTCTTGTCACAAAAATATGTGTGTCAGTCTGAATGATCCAGGGCTCGGCAGCCTAACTTATGTCACAAATTTAAGGTTGAGGCGTACAGGGGACTGTCGAACCTTGGATTGGTCCATTAGATTTACAAAACTTATTAATCTTTTTTTTGGCAGGTTTACATTTTTGATGTAAAAGGGGTAAATCACAAGCAGAAAATAAAATAATTAGATTTTAATTAACATTATCTTTCTTTTATTTTAATTGTAATGTTGCATTCCACAAAAAAAAAATATGTTGCAAGCATCTTTTATGTGGGGGTAGGACGGGTGAGTAATTGAAGTTTTGAGGTTTGAAAGAGTATCCCCCCCCCTCCCCCATCTTAAAAAAAACATATGAAGAGCCTTGGGAGCAATATTTTATGTCTTTTATGTTTGACTACAGCACCCCAAATTTTTAAGGGCGAAAATCACCCCTTCCCCTACCCCCCTCCCTTGAATGTCTCTATTAACTACTAATGGTTTTTGTTCAGGAATTCCTTGCCAAAGTGGGAACAGGACCCTTGAGCAGAAAGATGGTGATGGGCGCAATTGTTCAAGTCACAATTGCACAGGTTTTAGCAGGGATCTAAAGGGATAAGACTAGGGCCGTTAAATTGATGTATATCCCATTCCCCAATGATGATACACAAAATAAACCTTTCTGTAGCGTAAGATTAGTGGTTGAAAGTTTTGAATACTCTACTTAATAAACAAACCAATTTAAATTCACTAAAGTCTACAAGGTTGATAAGCCAAGGAATAAGAAAACGTTTTTATCAAATTTTGAGGACTAGTTTAATAAACAGCCCATTGTCTCCTCTCTCTGGATTATTAGTTTCAACTTTAATTGGCATTGCATTTTTCTTTACAAACTTTCGCATATTATCATAAAAATCAACATGTTTTATTTGTAAGGAGCTTGATAAGCGTTGGAAGATAAACGTAGAGACTGGTATCAAGGCTAAATCTGTTAATGGATACTCAACTTATTCTAGGAAGGTTACAGAAAATAAATTCAAGGTAAACTTAATTATAAAACTTAGTTTCTACTAGCGGAGTCTCTAGGAGCACTTGAGGTTAGGGAAGAGGTATTTTTTTTCAATAATAGGTATAAAACTTCGATAGACCTTCAATAGAATAAGAAGTATCACTGTAAAGCGGTACACTATGATTTCCTGTTTTTTTCAGCCACCTGGCTTTTTAAGCCGGCTTAAAGAAAACAAAGTGTTCTCAACTGGCCCAACAGTTAGTGTGATCTTAAGCTAAAGACAAAAAAACATCCAGTTACTTTTATGCATAAATAGAAACACAACATATATTTATCTAAATCTATTCATGAAATACAATTGTTTCACATATCAAATACATCACCAGGTCCAGTTAAGATGTTAAAAAGTAAGAATTTAATATTATGTCTTTGTAATTTTAACCTTTTAAAGAGACTTAATAGAAAGTAAAACCCGCGACCGTGGCTCAACACGTAGCGCATCCGCTCGTCGTCGGGAAGGTGATAGGTACGAATCTCGGTCCGGCACCGCGTCATAACTAAAGACGTTAAAAATGGTTTCCACTGCTTTTATGTCAGATGCGCGACGTAAATAGTTAGAGTGGGGGGAATGCCTTGGCCCAAAACAGGCGCAACTCGTTACCATGCACAGTTGGGACTTCTCAGACAAAGGTCGTGCATCTCAAAGAGTTGGTTGTCTGATGGGCGATTGGACGCTTTACACCGCATTCATAAGCGGAGTATGTTTCAAGGTGCGTGGAGAGAGGTCTAGTTACCTAGTACCCGAAGCGATATCAAGCCCCATAGAGTCTTAACATCTTAATAGAAAGTAAAATATATATGTTAAAATTGTTATCACACCCAAATTTTTATAGAATATTAAAAGTTATTTCCTGAAAGGGCTAGATTTACATTTGATAGAAAAAAGGGGATGGGGTATTAAAGCTGGAATATATTTTTAAAAACCTACAAAATAATTCTCTTTTTATCAGGAAGGTGAACCAAAGCCGGAGCTATTAGAAGATTGGGACCAAAGAGACATTATTACAACTTTAAGGTTATTTTAATTAAATGTATAAGATGTATAATCCAGCTGATTTAAAAAAAAAAAATATAAAATCGGGCCAAGGTTTCTCAGGATTTAAAGTCAATATAAAGCCTGTGGGGCAGGTTAAAGGGATGATTACCCACCCAAAAATTTGTGAAAATACCTTAGATTTTTCACAATCTAAAAATTTTCCCCTAAAACAAAATGTAGCCCCTAGTTCTTACAAATCAGGTAAATTTTTAAATCAAATAATATTTCAATCCCCATTCCCCTCCATCCCTACCAAAAATGAAAAGCTTGGACGTCCTAGACCAAAATAAATTCTATTCAGAAGAGAAAATGGAAAGATAATTCTCGATCAAGAAGCCGACAAAGATCAGGCAAAGATTTTATTTTTGGATCATGGAAAGAAAGTGTCGGGTTTCATCGTATTTTCACAGTAGCTTTTCTTCTATTTATATCCCCTGCGGGGGACTCTAACCCTGCGGGGAAATTATTAGCCTAACATAAAATAACCTATAAAAGCTACTGTGAAAATACGACGAAACCGCTACTTGGATTTCTTTCCATGATCCTTATTTTTGCCTAATTTAAAAATGCTATTTTTAAAATCAATAATTTATAGATTTTGTATTATTCTTTAACCAGGGATAAGACAATAAATTGATATATATGATAAACAAAATTACCCCGTTAGTAAAATAAATTTTTGGTTGAAAAGTTTGGACACATTTAATTCGGAACTAAGATGCTGTGAGTATTGGTGCAAAAAATATGACGTAACAAAAAAAATTAGCCAATGAGAGGCCACTATAAATTTTACCATTGGTCAATAACGGCCTCTCATTGGCTAATTTTTTTTGTTACGTCATATTTTTTGCACCAATACTCACAGCATCCGGAACTAACCAAAAAGGATGCAATAAAAGTACCCAAAGTTTTTAAGCAAACGAAAAATTATGGGTCCTGGTGTAATTTAGAGTCCAATGTGCTATAATCCTGACTTTAATAAAAAACGTTACTTATTATACTGTATTACACTTTCTTCTAGAAATACAATTGTGACAGTGTAATAACATTTGGGCTGGCTTCAGATGATGACGACATTCTAGAGGTTCCAATTTTTATTTTTTGTTTTAAATAATGGCAATTAAAATCATGAAATACTCGGTTCTTGCGGCCCTCTTCCCCCATTTTTTGAAGGAGGAGAGGAGGAGTAATTTTAGTTTTAAAACGGAAAACTTTTTTTAAAAATTGGAGGGGGGGGGGAGTAGTTTTTTCATAGTGGCAATTTTTTGGGAGAGTTGTAGTATCCCCAATTAAAATAGTTATGAATCTTCCCAGGACCTATGGGGAGAACCTTATCTCTCCAGACTGACAAACAAAAGTTACTTTTATATAAGGATATTTATAATTTACTGTCAGGTTACAAGCGAAATTGATGGAGTGCACGCAATTAGAAGATTCCTGAGAAGAATTGACATTCAAAAAGCAGGAAAATTAGGACATTGTTTTGGTATGATCATTTTTAAGCGAAGCTTTTCCATTCAGAGCTTCCTATTAATGGATGTTGTCATCCTTATTAAGATTAAACTAATTGAATTTTTTTTAAATCAAGCAATTTTATTCATAATTAATGTTCTACATTTTCATTAATTATTATAATTAAAGTTTAAAAAAATTAATAATGTCTTTCTTTGAACAGGCAGTAGGAGACACAGCATAATTTAAAAGTATTTTAGTATAATTTTCTATAATTATGTAGATAATCTATACAATTTTTATTACCATGTAATCATTACAATATTATATTACAATAATATAAATGAAAATTATTTGAAAAAGATTATTTTCTGAAAAGAAAAATTGTTTTTATTGATTTGTGTCCAATTTTGAATGTATTCATGTATTATAAGTTATTATTTATATTTATTGTTATTTAAATGAATGTTACCAAAAAACCTTTTTAGTTCTATATTTAGTTTTAAAATTAATATTATAGAGTATTTTATTGTTCTATTATTTTATTCAAATAAAAAAAAGTTAATAAAATGTTCTTTGTTATATTTAATTACATTAATACCTAAAATCGTAAAATTCTGTTTCAACGGCGTTGCTACAAAAGACTTAATCCGACAAAAGTTAAGTTAAGTTAGGTTAAGAGTATGATTTTGTAGATACCTATAACCGTATGCACAAAGAGGGTAACTTTTTTCTCTCGCGTAATTTCGTAAAGTTGGGTTGTAGTCAAATGCTCTTATTAAGTCAAACTGTTCCTAAATATGGAACATTTCATGTATAATAATATATACATTAGGTTATAATTAATAATAGTTTGACTTAATAAGAGCATTTGACTACAACCAAACACCATATTTATATCCAATAATCATAAACAAACCTAACTAAACTTTTGTCTGATTAGGTCTCTTGTAGGATTAGGTCTTATGTCATTTAGGTCTTTTACAATTAGATCTTTTGTATCAACGCCATTGTAACTATTTAGAATAATTTTCTTGAAAACGACTTTAGGTAGGCACAAATTCCAATTCCATGATCATATAGTGAGAGAGCAGATAATCCTAACCATAGCCCCATGGAGCTACCAACATCAACCCAAAAATTTAGATAGTTGTAGTTGGGCAGCTTAACATATTTGGTCACCTTAATTACAGAATTTTCATAAAAAAACATTAAAATTTACCAAAAAAATTAATTAAAGTAATAAAGTTTTTTTTACTAAAATAAATGAGATAAAGAATTAGTTGCGGTATGATGAAAGAATATTAAATATTACTTCTCACCAAGGAGGGAGGGGACATTGGACTGGCACCCAAAGTTTATAATACCCTTATCTTTGTGGCTCAATACTTTGGGTACTTATATTGAATTATAATTGGTTGGTTCCCTGCTTCTTAATCTCACAGATTTAGATTTACCTTTTGGTTCCATTCAATCTTGATGTATGTAAGACCATCTTTGTCAGTGTTATGAGTAGCTCCAAGCAGTTGGATTTGTATTTTCTAAATGTGCAACATAATGGTAGATAATATGAAATTAACTATACAATTATTGTATTATTTACTTGCGGATACGCACCTAGAGGCATCTAGGGACACTCATTAGTCTTTCAATTATTATTGCAAGGTCGGTCGTACAGTACACTACCTCATTTATATATCTTTCTAAGATCTATGAGAAGCTTTGCTTTAAAGGAGAACCATATTGGTCCAATGGTAAGCAAGATCCTTCAGTACAAACCAACATTTAGACATCCTGTTACTTTTATTAAAGGATAATACCTGCTGTTCACATGGCAGTTTGCATTTCTTTTTTGCCTTGGTTTCCATCAGATACCAGTAAGGGTCTACATAATTATTCAGAAAATACCAGAATATAGTTTTATTATTATATGCATGAGTGCAGCTGTTTTTAGATGATAGCCATGGAGGTACACAACCTAACACTGGGTTCAGGTCCCTAAAAGTCTCCTCTTCAACACATTGTTCAAGTTTGTGGTGGTTATCACAATCATCCTCTTCTGCTGAATTTCTCCAATCATAGATTGTCATGTCTGCTAGAAACCCATAGAATTGTGATTCCTTTGTTTCAATTTTCATTTTGTCCCCGAGTTGAGATTTGTAGTGTATACCACTATTCGATTTCATTTCAGTGTCCGTAAGAAAAATCATAATATCATTTTCCATTTCTTTCCATGGTAGGGTAATTGGAATTGTATCAAGAGAGTAATTTGTACTTTGAAGACAAAATCCAAACCGTGGGTATAATACTTTTTCTAAGTTCAGGCCTCGGTTAAACCATTTAATGAAAAGCAGATCACGATTATCTGTTACATTTTCAATTGCTTCATTCATGTTTGCTTCCCATGTTGAAGAATTTCTTTTTTCAAAAGCTCCGCCGAGCAAAATCAAGTACTCATGATCAATTCCGTAATTAGACAGCTTAAATAAAATGAAATATAATAGTAAAAAATCGTTTGGTCTTTATAAGTTTTGGCTACTGTAGCAACCAAAACTTTAAGGGGGGGGGGGGGGGGAAGTTTGTACGCTTATAGGAAATGAAATTCAGTATCAAATTTTGGGAGGGACGTGTGGGCTTGTTTTTATAGTTATCGATCTAATTCTTTTTGTAAAATCTCTTATATGACTTTATGTACACGGAAAACTTTGAAAATTGAATTTCAGGACTTTCCTCCTATGGGCTAGTGGAGCAAAAGACCCCCCCAAACACTAAAAATATAAGATCTGAGCTTATTTTTAGAGATATCAACCTGATTTTTTTAATGAAAACTTTTTAAAAATAACTGAACTTAGTAACACATTTCATTTTGGGACTTTCCTTCTAGGGGCTTGTGGAGCAAGAGACCCCCCAAAACTAAGAACAGGAGTTCTGAGCTTATTTTTGAAGATATCAACCTGATTTTTTTAAAGAAAACTTTTTAAAAATAACTGAACTAAGTAACCATTACACATTTCATTTTGGGACTTTCCTTCTAGGGGCTTGTGGAGCAAGAGACCCCCAAAACTAAAAATAGGAGTTCTGAGCTTATTTTTGAAGATATCAACCTGATTTTTTTAATGAAAACTTTTTAAAAATAACTGAACTTAGTAATCATTACACATTTCATTTTGGGACTTTCCTTCTAGGGGCTTGTGGAGCAAGAGACCCCCCAAAACTAAGAACAGGAGTTCTGAGCTTATTTTTGAAGATATCAACCTGATTTTTTTTTAAAGAAATCTTTTTTAAATAACTGATCTAAGTGACCATTGCACATTTCATTTTGGAACTTTCCTTTTAGAGGCTTGTGGAGCAAGAGACCCCAAAAAACACAAAAAATATGATTCTGAGCTTATTTTTAAAGATATTAACCTGAATTTTTTTAGAGAAAACATTTTTAACATAATTGAACTAAGTAACCATTACACATTTTATTTTGGGGCTTTACTTCTAGGGGCTTGTGGAGCAAAAGACCCCAAAAACTAAAAATATTAGTTCTGAGCTTATTTTTAAAGATATCAACTAGATTTTTAAAGAAAACTTTATTAAAATAACTTATTTAAGTAACCATTACACATTTGATTTTGGGACTTTCCTTCTAGCGGCTTGTGGAGCAAAAGACCCTACAAAACTAAAAAAAAAGTTATGAGCTTATTTTGAAAAATATCAACCTGATTTTTTTAAGAAAACTTTTTTTGACATAACCGAACTAAGTATTCATTACACATTTCATTTTGTAATTTTCCTTCCAGGGGCTTGTGAAGCAAAAGACCCCCAAAACTAAAAATATTAGTTCTATGCTTATTTTTAAAGATATCTACTTGACTTTTTTAAAAATCTGTTGTGGCTACGTAGTTCAATTATGTGAAAAAAGTTTTCCTCAAAAAATCAGGTTAATATCTTTTAAAAATAAGCTTAGAACTAATATTTTAGTTTTTAGGGGTCTTTTGCCCCACTAGCCCCTAGAAAGAAAGTCCCAAAATTAAATCTGTAAAGGTTACTTAGTTCGGTTATTCTAAAAAAGTTCTTCAAAAAAATCAGGTTGATATCTTTAAAAATAAGATCAAAACTCCTTTTTATAGTTTTGGGGGGTCTTTTGCTCCACAAGCCCCTAGAAGGAAAGTACCAAAATGAAATGTAATTTGGTTACTTAGATCAGTTATTTTCAAAAGTTTTCTTAAGAAAAATCAGGTTAATATCTTTAAAAATAAAGTAAAGTCCCAAAAATAAAATGAATAATGGTCACTTAGATCAATTTATTTTTAAAAAGTTTTCTTTAAAAAAAATCAGGCTGACACCTTTAAAAATAAGCTCAGAACTCCTATTCTTAGTTTTGGGGGGTCTCTTGCTCCACAAGCCCCTAGAAGAAAAGTCCCAAAATGAAATGTGTTTTGGTTACTTAGATCAGTTATTTTTAAGTTTTCTTAAGAAAAATCAGGTTAATATCTTTAAAAATAAGCTCAGAACTCCTATTTTCAGTTTTGTGGGGTCTTTTGCTCCACAATCCCCTAGAAGGAAAGTTACAAAATGAAATGTTTAATGGTTACTTAGTTCAGATATATTTAAAAGGTTTTCTTTAAAAAAATCAGGTTAATATCTTCAAAAATAAGCTCAGAACTCCTATTTTTGGGGGGTCTTTTGCTCCACAAGCCCCTAGAATGAAAGTCCCAAAATGAAATGTGTAATGGTTACTCAGTTCAGTTATTTTTAAAATGTTTTCTTTAAAAAAATCAGGTTGATATCTTCAAAAATAAGCTCAGAACTCCTATTTTTAGTTTTGGGGGGTCTCTTGCTCCACAAGCCCCTAGAAGGAAAGTCCCAAAATGAAATGTGTAATGGTTACTTAGTTCAGTTATTTTTAAAAAGTTTGCTTTAAAAAAAATCAGGTTGATAACTTTAAAATTAAGCTCAGAACTCGTATTTTTAGTTTTGGGGGGCCTCTTGCTCCACAAGACCCTAGAAGGAAAGTCCCAAAATGAAATGTGTAATGGTTATTAAGTTCAGTTATTTTTAAAAAGTTATCATTAAAAAAATCAGGTTGATATCTCTAAAAATAAGCTCAGAACTCATATTTTTAGTGTTTTGGGGGGTCTTTTGCTCCACTAGCCCCTAGAAGGAAAGTACCGAAATTCAATTTTCAAAGTTTTCCGTGTACATCCAGTCATATAAGAGATTTTACAAAAAGAATTAGGTCGATAACTATAAAAACAAGACCAACCGTCCCTCCCAAAATTTGATACTGAATTTTATTTCCTATAAGTGTACAAACTTCCCCCCCCCCCCTTAATCTATGAAATAATTTCTATGTACATATGTAAATACCTTAGTTGAGTTGTATTGTCCTAACGGGCAGATCATCAGAAGAGGTGGAGGAACATCATTGATGTTTATTTTCACCGTTGACAACATCATTGGTACCTTATGCAGTTTGTGAACTGCTTGCTGAAGTTGATAAAGGAACATACATGTTGCAAATACCTGTAGTATTTTTTGTAATCATAAACAAATTCTTAATTTACAAGTGGCTTAGCCCCAAACTTATTGTGGTACTTTGGGTCAACCTGTTTATGAGACAAACAATTGAGTTCATTTTTTAAGCTAGTTCGCATAAGTACCGTGATGGTTTTGGGCCATAGAATTTTTATATTTAAACTGTTTTTAACCTATTTTTAAAACGTATATAAAAAATATACTATGACACCAGTAGAATGAGACTGCAGAGCCTAAATTTGAATTAAGTCACCAATAAACTTTTTTGGGGGGATTTAAAGGAAGCCTGCAAGACATACCACGCTTTAACTGCGGAAAGACTGCCACAAGTAGACCAAATACCCCAAATTTGAAGCCTTCAGCTTCTATAGCAAAAAAGTTCTGGGCATTTTAAATGACATTTTATGTACAATGAAAATTTTGAAAGAATTGCAATGCTCATGTTGAAAACTTTGAAATTAAACTACGTGGCCTAGAAACAAAATTATAAGCTTATTTTTGTCATAAATTTAGGTTTCCAGTAACTAATTATATTTTTACAATAAAAATAACCATTTTTATAGTCAAAATCATTAAAAAAAATTAAGTTTTACTTGCGTTGTACCGAATGTACTGTAGCCAATCAGAAGGCTGAATCAGCTTAACAACCAATCACAGCTAAGCTTGTATTAGTTTACCCCTTTGTTTCCGTTGTGATTTTTGTTTAAAAATGCAATTTAAATTGAATTTTTTTCATAGATTTTGACTATGAAATGTGGTGTTTTTATTGTAAAAATGTAATCAGTTACAGGCAATCTAAGTTTCTGACAAAGATAAGGTTATAATTTTGTGTCTACGCGACGTAATTTAATATTGTTTTTTCTTTTATGAGCATTGGAAATCTTTCAAAAATTCCATTGTACATAAAATGCTATTTTGAAATGCCTAGAACTTTTTTGTTATTGAAGCTGAAGGCTTTAAATTTGGGGTATTGGGTCTTCTTGTGGCAGTCTTTCAGCAGTTAAAGCATGTTATTTCTTGCAGGCGTCCTTTAAATATTAATTTTAACTGTTGCCGTGATCATTTTTACCGAAGCAAAAGGTCTTTTTTTTATTTGGGTAAAATTCATAGCTTTTAGAGTGTTTTGCTTCATAAATATTGTATTCTGGTATAGAGTAAAATTAGGCCTTATGATTTTACTATAAAAATTCACTAAAAAGTTAAGGTACTTGCTTACATGTGGTAGACTGGAGCACCGAAACCCCCCCCCCCCCCGCTTAGTTTTGACAAAAATCAAAAATAAGGGGGGGGGGGTAGTTTTTTAATGTCTGGAAAATGGCAAGGAGGAAAAAAGCACAGCAAGGCAAAGACTTAACCCCCCCCTTAATTTTGAAGAAAATCAAAAATAAGGGGGGGGTAGTTTTTTCACTGTACAACACGCCAGAAAGTTGAGTAAGGTAAATCAAGTAAATCCAGTATGCCAGAGGGGAAACCTTATTACAGGGATATTCATGTTTTGGGGCATAATTTCCTTATTTATTGACTGATTTTAGTAATTGATGTATCCCTGAACAGGTAGTCTTAAGGAGAATATATCAGAAGTGTTTTCATGGGGACTGTCAAAACTAAGCGGGGGGGGGGGGGGGGTTTCGGTGCTCCGGTCTTTACATGTAAGCAAGCACCAAAGTTAATTCTTTATAATATATCAACGAATTAACATTAACATGTTTGTGTTCTCTCACTTATTTTAAAAACATAAAAAATGGCTGTAAAGGGTTAAATTACAACAAATGTTTATGCAATACAACAAATTTATTTTTGTCACATATACAAATGTGTTATAAAATAAGATTATTCAAACTTATCTTTTAAAATGATTTTAAAAAGTATGTATCTTGTATGTGTATGGTTTTCATTCTTTATATTTTAATTAAATAAAAAATATTTAACTACATTGTAAGCACAATATTACCCGAAGTAAAAAAAGAGCTTTTGCTTCGGTCAAAATGATTACAGCAACACTAAAAATTAATTTTTAAAAAACCTCAAAAAAGTTTATTGGGGACTTAATTCAAATTTGGGCTCTGCAGTCTGATTCTATAGGTGTCCTAGTATATTTTTGACCCCCCATTCAAAAATAGGTTAAAAACAGTTTAAGTCTTGGTTTTTTTTTGGCTATTTCTATGCTTTTTTTCTATAACTTTATGCAAGCTCCTAGAAGCTAGAGACGCAACTATTAGTTTGGTATATAAGAATGTCAATGAATAATTGGTAATAGTAATTTCTCGCATCGTATTACAAACAGCTTTCCGTGGATTTTAAAAATTTCAAATATAAGATTTAAATCAGTTTTTTAGACCCGAGATGTTGAATGCAGGGGCTAAAAAACTTGGTTTTACTCTTATGATTGTACATTTTTATATTCGTAGAAAACTGGATATAATACAATACTAGACATAATTTTTTCGTATGGCTGAGAACCGGTTCTAATTCACAGTGGTTTCGTATGAATAAGAGAAAATATTTTCCACTAACTTTATCGAGTAAGTAAGCATTTTAGGATGAAACATTTTGTAAGAGTATAGAAGAAATTGATATACAATTACTTGGATGTTGCACCTGATTTTCATGTTCTCACTCCACATTCACTCCTATACCATATTCCCTCCCCTTCTACTGTATGAACAAACTGACCAATAAATAAGGCCCATAATTGCAACCTAAGTTGACGACCAGTATTCTCCTGTCAATATATCTACGTATTCTATATCTCCTAAATAGCTACTACTATAATTTTATCCTAACCAGACTAAAGGTACTTATCTTACAGTTAAAACCTGAACTTATTTTTAAAAAACCCAACCTGAAGGAAAATTCTAACCACTTTTATACTCTTCATCATGAAATGCTAAATTGAACTGAAATTACTTTAAATTGACTAAATCCAATTATTTACAATTTTCTACAGGCTGAATAGCTTCTTTCATAAATGCAAATTACACATAATTTTATAATTGGATTTGTACGTACTCTTTGTAAGTTTGTACACATTTGTGTAATGGAAAGGAATTAACAGTGAGGACTCTGTAATTATTCAAAGTGGTAGGAAGAACAGAGCTATAGTATATATAGCTACCATCCAAGTACCTAACCCTAATTAAATTGAGTAAACAATTGGCTCAGTAGTTATTAAAATCCTGAGTTTAGACAAAAAAAAACATTCTATTTTATATTTTGCCTATTTTTTCTTCAATAGCAAAATGTACTTTTTTGTGGGTTTAGCTACAAATTAACAATGATCAAGGCGACCAATACAACCTTTAGCAACCATTTTTGCGGCTGTAGCAAATCTCCATCTTTAGGGTATCTACAACAATAAAGTTCAAGAAAAGAGGGGATATGAGCTATACATCTCACAGGGCAGGAACCGTTTCCCGATGTTGTATTGGGTCTTTGAAATGAGCTAATAGTTTCGAAAATATGAACACAGCCGAGTCCCTCCAAAAAAGCAGAAAGCTATATGCTAGCAGGATACCAACCACTTGGGTCAGGTAGTTGTCTGTATTATACATACTTCTATACACATACATTTATTGGTCCAACTACTAGCTTTGGTAAAAATTTGAAATACTTTTAATTGAAAATAAATTATTATTTTAGGAAAAATAATTCATTACTACAAAACATAGAAATTTATTTGATTTTAAAAATATAACAAATACATTATTATAATATAAACATTTTATGAAAAATAAATTCTAAAAAGAGTCAGTCTTTAGATCCTCCTTGAACACCTCCAGAATGAAACTTTATACTTTGATCTCTGAAAAAAATATTAAATATGAAATGCTTCAAAATGTATAATATGACATAATATAAAAAACAAATCTATTTATTGCACAGAAAAAAAAGGAATAAAATATGGATTTAGTTTTGGTTAATCAAAGATTGTTATTTTTTTATTCTTCGGGTATAGTCCCTTTTGTGGCAACGCCTTCTAAGGTGCGTTTCGTCGTATTTTCACAATGGCCTTTGATAGGTTATTTTAGGTTAGGTAAGGTGATTGCCCCGCAGGGTTAGGCAATTGGCTCTGTAGGGTTAGAGCTCCCCGCAGGGGCTAGAAATAAGAGAAAGGCTACTGAGAAAATACGAAGAAACTCCCCTTAAGAGGCGTTGCCACGAAAGGGACTATACCTTTCTTTTCTTTAGTTTCTTGTAGTAATGCCCATTAAAATATAATACTTTAATGTCATAAAACTCAGAGGGGGAGGGGACATTAGGCCATAAATTAAACTGGTACCAAAAGTTTTATAATCACGTTTTCTTTTCATTAGCTCAAAAACATTGGGTATTTTCATTGATTTTGACTGGTTGGTTATTCACTTTATTATAGAACATGAAATCTGGTGTAAGATCCAAGTAATTATACATTCATTTGTATTGTGTACCTGAATTTCATGTAAAGTTGAGGATTAGTTCTGTCGACTCTTTCTGGTGGGTCCAAATCTTCAGGCCGGCTAAATGCAGTAGTGATTCTGAAGAAAAAAAATATCAATGGTTATCCTTATAAGAAGTAACAGGGTGTGCGTCTGTCTGTCTCTGTGTCCGAAGAATCCCGCTAACCAGTTATAGACGCTATAGACGCTGGATGTAAATATACGTATTTCCATAAAAATATACAAAAAATATTAGGAACGATTGCTTTAAGATTTCAAGAGGAACGCCTCTCTTGAACATACCCTCCCTCAATTTACTTGTAGGTACTTTGGGTAACTGAACCTTGAAAAGAAAACTGGAAAAATTGAAAATTCCCAAAAATCTAAATATTGGATAAAAAAGGGTCACCTGGCTCCGGGAGGTGGGGCAGGCCTCCAGGTTGACTTCTGGTAACCTCCAGAAGTTGAAGGACCAGCAGTATCTGAGTTTTGTACCAGTTTGCCTGTCTAAATAAAAACATATTAATTCTCTTTATTCTATATAATACAGATATTTTACTTTACGAGGTTTATATTTTATACAACAAATAATTTCATTAATGTGAAAATCCATCTTTTGTGTAAGTAGAAAAATTTTGTTAGGGGTGTCAATGTGCAGTTCACCCAATGATGATATTCTAAATTTTCTCTTCATTGGATTATAATTAGTGGTTGAAACGTTTGGACACTCAACTTCATGAACCAACAAATCAAAAATCAATAAAAGTCCCAAAGTTGTTTAGCCAACGAATAAGAAAACGTTGAAGACTACGGTAATAAAAGGCCCAATACACCCTCCCTCGTTGCAAATAATACTCTGCATCCCAATAAACATTCGTTTACAAACACAAAAGCTACCTTATTCATATTTGGAGCAAATACAATTTTCTCTCCATGATATCCCAGACCCTTCTTGTCCCTGGGGCGCTGGCCATCTTCCTCTCCATCCAGGGCCTGCGGAATACCTATAATAAAATCAACAAGATTAGTTTTCATGCCAACTAATATTAATATAATGATGAAATAATAAACACATTTTCTCTATGTATGGCTTTGAAAGCTAGTAATATCCACTAGATTAGAAACGGTTCTCAGCCATACTGAAAAATCATGTATCATATGGTATCATAGCCAGTTTTCTACGATATAAAAATGTACAATCATAACAATACAACTGGTTTTAATCTTATATTAGCACATTTTTATAACCGCAGAAAGCTGTTTATAACACGATGCGATAAAAACCTATTTTGAAGTAAAAACTAGCATTAAAATAATGAGTTATTATTATGGTGTTTTTTTTTAAATATAAAACACAAAAAAAGTTGCATCTTTTTGGAGATCTTAATAAAGCAATTAAAGAAGTACTTTCTATAAATATTTTTTCTTAAAAAAAGGAAAAAAAAGTACCTTGTCCTTTACTACCAAGTCCTTTCCCCTCTTTCCATCCAGATTTAGCCATAATTTCACCAGCTACGCCTCTATTGTGGACCTTAATACAGCATTCATTAGATTATATTTTATTTCATTTCAATAAATGCTTAAATCTTTTTTGTTTTTAATCGGTTTCAGAGGTTTTGTGTTCTATACCCCTCCCTCCACCCCTATCCTCAAAATAGTAAGGGAAAACTTTGTAATGGAATGGAAGAGTTGTAATATTTGTGGTTCTCTATGGCATTCCCTAAGGTCTTCTCCTTCACATCAACCTTTGAACAATCCTATAGAACCCAACATGTAGTAATCAGATCTTAATTTAGAATCTGTTGATATGAACCAGCCAGATGATGATACCTGGAGGGATAGACCACCCAAGATTATCTCAACCATAAAGAGGAAACATGCAAGATCAAGGCTTGAAGATTGTTTCCAAACTATGAAGTTAAAGTGGATGCTCCTTCAAAGAAGAAGGCTGCTATTATAATATGTGACTTAATTTATGTTCATTTGCTTGGATCTGTGCCAGTTTAGTGAGCAGTTTATGCATTTAATTAAGTAGCTAAAGGTCCAAAGCTATATTTGAGTGAAAGGTCTTTATTGAGATATTTAAGTGGATTAAAGGCCTATTTTATCCAAACCATTTTATAATTGTACAGATTTTATACACCTATTTTATACTATTTATGTAAGGCCAGATGTGGTCATAACACCTTTTTATATAATTCATGATTATTAATGTTGGCATTTTATTTCCAGATCCTAATAGTAAATGACCTAAAATTAACTTGCACCATTGTAATAAGCAGTTAATTAGAGGTATGTTGTTTATTGATTTAAAAAGATATGTCTTGAATATAAATGTCTTATTATTAATATGAAATTATTGAAAACTTTCTCCCTGGTTGTCTCTGGTCAAGTAAAGAAGGGGAAGCTAAACATATACAAGTTAAATATGAACAATACCTTTCTTTTAGTTAATGAGTAAGAGACGAGCTGACCATTCCCCCAGGAGGCGATACTCTGGCGATGAGATCCCAGATGTGCAGGCAGCCCACCTTGGTGAGGTAGGGAACCGAGATGCCCCTGGGGAAGATGATGAAGTTATCTATGAGGGAGAGAGGAGAGTTGTAGAGAGAAGTGTGGATAGTTCCGCCGACAATGATGATGCTGACAGCGAGGTACAAGTTGTTGATGCGTCTGATGTAGAAGGAGATCTTACTCCTGCTCAGTTGTCAGCTTCTGTTGAGAAAATCAACAAGAAAGTCAACAGACAGACGGCGGAGAAAGGGAGACTGACTGCTGAGAGACAGCGTCTAGAGGCTGAGCTGAGAGTGTTGCCAGGTGTCCTCAGGGAACGGGAGGAAGCTGTCGTGGCGGCTAGAGCTGCCAGAAAGCAGAGGTTTAATGTTGAACGCGGGAAGACTGAGACCTGGTGGAAACGGCGGTGTGAAGTATTAGCACGCCATTATTTTGCCCAGTATAAGGTGGCTGAAACCCTGGGTAAAGATCTGCAGGCTGCTCAGGAGCTTTTGACTGGTCACAAGAACACATTGCTGTTTGGGTTGAGTGACAAGTTTTTCTCCGAGAGGTTCAAGAATCTGCATGAGTGCCGGGAGCGTTTATTGACCTGCCGCACGGAGGAAAGGGGAGTGTGTGACAGTTTGATCCACTTCGAGTTGTTACATGCAGAGGTTAGAACTCTGGCCAACTGTATTGAGTCCCTGCAGGTTCGAATCCTGGAGTTGAAGGTGGCCAGCCTGTCCAAGCGGCGTGATACTGAGTTGAGTGAGGCTCAGAGGCTCAAGTCCAGATTGGATGCTTTGGGTCCATTCCCTAACCCTGATGATACTGGTTCAGACATATTTGAGGTGTCTGTTGATACTTCTGTAGACTCTGAAGAAGATGCTTCTGAAGGGACAGAGTGTGAGGATGAGCATGATTACTCAAGCGATAACCATGGTGGACTAGTCCCTGGTGACCATCCAGATATTCCCTCTACAAGCAGAGGAAGTCCTTAGGCCAAATATTCTGCCTAGGAGCAAAATGTAAGTAGTTTAATCATATAATTATTATTTGTATTGATATAAGCCAATTTGTCTAAATAATGATTATTGTAAAGGATCTGGGAATTAAATTTTGTACTTTGCTACTTATGGATGTTGTCATCCTTGTTTTTGAGAAAATATTTTGAGACCATTTTTAATTTAAAATCTTTATTTAAATTAATAACTATTTTTTGTAGGTTTTAACCTGTAATTCAAGCCACAAATAAGAAACCTAAGAAATAGTAAAAATCTCAAGTCATAAATCAATGCCAAATATATAAAGAAATATTTATGAAACTAAGAGCTTAATTTTGTGCTTATTACCGAGTAAAAAATATGTTTCAGAAGAATAGTGAAAAAGTCAAAATGCGAGTTGACTAGGCCAAAGAAATTTTAAGGCTTCCTTGAAAGGTAAAAATTTATAGACTCGCACAGTTAAAACATTTATGCAAAGACAATCAAAGTGCATGGGCCGCAAAAGAATTAGATCACCCAGCACTTCGCCTTTAGTGGGCTACAAAAGATCCAAGTCACAATCTTATGAAGCTGTCACCAGAAAAGGCAAAGCTACAACAAGATCGGCGAGTTTATCCGCCGATAGACAAACAGTGAGAGTATCTGTTGAAGATACTTTAACAAGTGAGGAAACGTTGTCCTATGACAACACATTAGAACCATTAATCGGTCTAAGAAGTTATATTAGTGACTTAGAAAGATATATAAACAGTGACAAAGTGTTATTTGGTGAACTTACAGATTATAGTTGTGTCACAACCGGTGCAGGGAAGCCATTACTTAGCAGCACCAGAGAGTCCTTGATCGATGAATTTGATGATTGTGACGAGCATATTGAAGATACTACAGCCATCAAAATAATTGTGAATAGTGCATCTGAATCTGAGAGTAGTGAGGTATTTAGCCAAGCCCTTGATGATACTATATTTGTCAGCAGAACCAGCAGTCCCCTTTGTCCAGTAAACGGTCCACCGCCGCCAACCGCCGCAAGCCAGCCGGGACCGCCAACCGCCGCCGCCATTTTGTTGCCGCCGCCTGTTGAACCGAACCCGTTGTGCCCGGCAGCCGCCGCCGCGTTACCGCCGCCGCTGTCTGCCATTGCCGCCGTTTTGGTGTGCCCGCCGACCGCCGACTCTGAACTGCCGCCGCCGCGAGATAACACTGTGCCACCAGTAAAGCCTAGGACAATCTTCACACCCACACCCAGCCCCCGCCCGGCAAGTTCGCAGACAGATAATAGCCTGGATAAAAGTGTTGAGATTGTGTTACCCCCCTCGTCAGAAAATAGCCTGTGGGAACCAGTTGCAGCCACAGACAACGTCATGATGGAAGCTGTTGACACATTTCTGCGGGCTGAGATGGCCTGGGCCGACGACTACGACCAAGTTGACCTATCTCAGGTACCACTCAACGGAATTAATCAGTTGGTGGAGAAAGCCATACAGTATAAAGATGAGTTATCAGAGGCTTACATTAAACTTAGAAAGGCAACACCTGAACAGTTAAGTGAAGTTGGATCCCTGGAAAGTGTGCTGGAGTTAAAAAATAAGTTTGTTAGTTTCAAGAAGCAGGGATGGGCCAAGTCCTCCCAAATGTCTGGAAATGTTCGAACAGAGCAGTCACGCCCGGGCACGGCTACTTCACAGATGTCTGCCGCCACCGAGGAAATAGTTACAGCTAGAGTCACCAGCCGAAAACCAAAGCTGCTGGCCCAAGCAGCTGGGATACAAAATGACCTGACTGAGTTCATTGGACAGAGGCCAGCAAACAATCAGGCGCTAATAGAGTTGGAAAATGACTTGGACACGACAAAAGCTGAGGCCAAGGAATGTATTGAGGGTTTGAAAGAACTTGGAGCTCTGGCAACGACCGTTGGTTTGGCTGACCCCGCCAAGGAGTTGATTGAAGCTGCTGACAGGATCGGAGAACTTAGAACGCAGGCTGTTACAAGTGTTCGTGAGGCTAGGGCTGACCTAGGTATACCAGCTGGCCCCATAAACAGGCATATTGCACTCAGCTTGAAGCCACCAGTATTCAAAGGTGAGTTCAAGGATCAGATAGACTTTTTTACCTTTGAAAAGAGATTCAGAGAATATGTTGAATCAATTGGCATGAGTTCCCATTCAGATAAGCTGTTAAAATTGAGAGCAGAATGCGTTACTGGCGCAGCCAAGGACTCAATTGTTTCGGCCAAGACATACCAAGAGGCAATGGATATTCTTAGAGATCTCTATGCCAAGCCAGAGGTACTTATAGCTGTCAAGTCCCAGGAATTGCTAAATATGGGAAGATGCCCAGACAACATGATAGCCAAGAGGTCATGGTGTATTAATGTAGCAAACAAGTATACATATCTGAGAGAACTTGCTATAGAACACGAGATTGATGACTTCATTCACACTAGTGACCTGCCCCATAAAGTAGTTGAGCTGATGGTCAAACATGATCAAGATAAGTTTGAGAATAAGATAACCAAGTCACATAGAGCTGACCCGTCGCAGAGGATCACCAAGCAAAGGGTTGGCGACAAGATGCTGTCATTTCTGAAGGATATGGTTCAGGATATCAGCTGCAAGTTGGATTACAGGATAGCCAAAGGATTCGGCAACACAGAGGAGATGATGAAAAGTCTGGATTTAGATGGAAAACGAGTTAACAAAGTTCAGAACCAGACAACAAATCAACCAGGTAAACGCCAGTCCTACCATACCAACGAAGCCAGTAATAATATGGAAACCCAGCAGCCAAGTGACAACACATCTGACGCAAAGTCTAAACGCCAGAAACGACGTGAAAGACAGGCTGGTAGCCAATCAGAGAGGGCCGCTAGGCAAGCCATCACACCCGACCTGAATATTAGTGAGCAAACAGTTATGACAAATAAATCAGCCAAGCCCCAACAAGTTAAGTGCTGTCTATGTGAGGGAATGCATGAGTCTATGGTGTACTGTCCAGCTTTCAAGAAAGCTAGAGTTAAAGATAGATGGATTCTCATTCTGAAGACAAAGGCATGTTTCAGGTGCCTCCGTTCCGACGCAAACTTCACCTTGGACAACAGGGAGAACTGGTTTAAGGAACACAAGCCATATTGTTCTGACAGGAATATATGCAAGCACGGGCCATGCCCAACAAAGGACCAGTGGTTCCAGAATCACATACTAGTCTGTGGCCGACATTATAAGCAGAATTCTGAGGATTATTCTGATTTTTTGTCAACGATTGATACCAGTAGGCTACAGGGCTCAAGGAAGTTTTTCTACACTTCCCCGCAGATCCTGAATGTACAGCCCCTAACACACACACAAGATACAGACATGCACCAAGTGAAGCACCTGGCTAAGTCTCCAGTGTATATGTTACAGCTGACACCTGCACCTGACGGGACCCCACTTCTAGTTTTCTACGATTCTGGTTGTATGGAAGCTGCTATTTCAGACCGAGCTATGTCTGTCCTAGAAACCACCTGCGCCAGACCGGGCCCAACCATTCTAGATGTCGCCGGGGGACAGTCGTACCAAATACCATACGGATACGAGAGATTCTACCTGCAAACAGATGGAAACGGCCAAGTGGAAATAGTTGGATTAAGGATGCCAGAAATAACGTCAGAGTTCCCTACCTGGAGATTAAAGGAAGCATGGGAAGACCTCAAGGTAGAGTATATCAAAACTGGAGGCAAATTGGAGGATCTGCCAACCTGTCCTGATGAGATTGGTGGCGCTAGTGTGGATGTTATGTTAGGTATTGAGTATTTGTCACATTTCCCCAAACCTGTATTTGAGCTGGAATCAGGATTAACACTTTTTAAAACAAAGTTCAAATCCTTCAATGGAAACTACGGAATCTTGGGTGGACCACACAGCAGCTGGACAAATACATCAACAAACACACACATAATGAATCCAAGAATGTACTTCACGGATGGGATCAAGTCAATCAATTCACAACACATGGTTGCCAGAACACAGTTAAAATTGGAAACACCCTGTATTTCTGAGGATTTTTTAGCTATGGAGAATCCGAATAATACAATGTATCAGTCAACAGGATGTGAGTTAAATGGTGAATTTGATTGGATGGATGATATAGATACTGTAGAAAATCCCATCGTTATGTACTGCTACCAGGCTGTTGCTAGAGACCTGAAAAGATTTGAGGAAGCGGATAATATTGGAAGCGAGATTACATATAGATGCCCAGGCTGCAGGATATGCTCAGGTTGCAAAAAAGGTGAGCTAATAGAGGCACAAAGCTTAATTGAGGAAGCGGAACAAGCTTTAATTGACACATGCGTCACATTGGACAAAGATCAGAGGAAATTATTCACCAAACTCCCCTTCATTAAAGATCCGGAAGTCAAGCTAACGAATAATAGAAGAATAGCTGAGAAAGTCCTCCAGACGCAAATAAAGCTTATTGAGAAGAATCCTGGAATGAAAGCTGAAGTTGACAAAGCCCACCAGAAGCTACAAAGTAAAGGCTACGTCGTACCTTTAACTAGTCTACCTGAACAAGTCCAGAAAGATGTACTCACAAACCAATATTATATCCCATGGAGAACAGTATTCAAATCAGGTTCATTATCCACCCCCTGCAGGTTAGTTTATGATGCTTCATCCAGGTCACCAGGTGGCGAGTCATTAAATGAAGTGTTGGCGAAGGGAGAAAATAAGTTGGCAAGACTTTTGCATCTGCTTATAAGGTTCAGATATGGATGTGAGGCGTTTTCCAGTGATGTATCAATGGCATATAATCAGATTTGGTTGGAGACTTCAGAATACAAGTATCAGAAATATCTGTGGCGAGAAAATCTGACCGCTGAGGAAGCTACAATTGTGATGGTAATTATAACGATTATATACGGGGTCCGCCCGTCAGGCAATCTAACAATAGCTGGCTTCGCTGAAATTGTCAAACACGCTAGAACCATTGGAGGTAAACTCCTATCTGGAGCACGCGCCTTGGAGGACAGCAGTTACATGGACGATATATTTTCTGCCTTTCCAAGCTTGCGGGAGAGAAATGACGCTGCTGCTAGCTTAGTTGAAGTCTTAAAGTTTGGAAATATGTGTGTGAAGGCTATTACAAGAAGTGGAGAACCACCTCCGGCAGAAGTATCAGTGGATGGTGTCCATGTTGGTCTGGTTGGATATCTATGGGACAGTAGAGCAGACACTATAAAGTTAGACATCAAGCCGTTAACTTTTGGCAAAAGTAAACGAGGCAAACCTGCAGACCCGGTTGACGGAGACATCAGAGAAGCTCTGGAAGGTAAATTCACGAAGCGTGTATTGGCAGGTCGGGTAGCTTCTGTGTACGACCCTTTATGTGCCAGCTGTCCTATTATGTCACAGGTTAAGATTGATATGTCTGAAGTTTGTAAGTTGAAGGTTCAATGGGACGACAAACTGCCGCCGACAATGATGGATACATGGGTCACCAACATCGAAAGAATGCAGCTGTTACACACAATAGAGATACCCAGAGACATTGGTAACAAGTTGGAAGGTAATAACAAGTTTGATATGATAGTCTGTAGCGATGCTTCCCAGTCAATAGCAGCCGCAGTTGTGTATGCCAGATTTGAAGTTTCACCAGGCAAGTACCAATGTAACTTTGTTATTGCTAAAAGTAAAATTGTAACGAAGTCCACCATCCCCAAGAATGAACTTCGAGCAGCTACAATGGCAGCAGCTTTATCACATGTAGTCAGATTGAATCTGGGTCAGTGGATAGGCAGAGAAATATTCGTCACAGATTCTACCATCACTCTATTCTGGATGATACAAGATTCCCGTCCATTGCAAGTTGGTGTGAGAAATGCAGTTCTTGAAATAAGGCGTCATACAAGCATGGAGAACTGGTTTCACATACCTGGAGAGCTGAATCCTGCAGATATACCTACCCGGCCAGTGGAGGTCAAAGATATAGTTGGTGATTCTGAGTGGTTTAGAGGAAAAGAGTGGATGTCCGGACCTGTGGATGAGATGCCGTTAAAATCAGCCGCTGATATAAAGCTGTCAGGTGAGGAGAAGGTTTTAGCCGCTAAAGAAATCAGAAAGAATGACGCTAGAGGTATGGTCCTGCACAATGTCATTAAAACTATATCTGAGAATTATGAAGATAAGAGAGGCATAGTATTGAATAATATTGTAGCCCAGATGGCAGCCAGGTACAAGTTTTCTGATTATCTTATTGATCCAGGTATGATGTCTTGGCCGAAATATTTAAGACACTTGGCTTTGGTAATAAAGTGTCTGAAGATATGGAGACATTAAAAGGACAAGTTCAAAGTGTTGGCGGGTAAACCTATTGTAATGATTGAGCTAGATGATCTACAAGCAGCTGAAAGATACACATTCTTGAAAACAACAGAGGAATTGGTAGAATTCAACGATGTTAAATCTTACAAAGAGCTGGGAAAAATGAAAGATGATGTGTTCACCTACACAGACAGAATTCTAGAGGTAGAAAAAGCTAACAAAGTTGCCGGCGCCATGTTAGACTTGGGCCCCGTTAGTTTTTGTAAACCAGTTGTCGACAGATTCTCACCAGTAGCTTACTCTATAATGATTCATGTGCACGAGGAACTTACCCATCATGCCAGCGCAACTGCAGCTTTACGAAGAAGCAGAGATATTGTTTTCATATTGAGAGGCAAAAGTTTGGCTGAAGAGATTAGAAAATCCTGTGTATATTGTCGAAGATACAAGGCAAAGTTGGAGCAAGCAGTTATGAGTAAGTTACACAGTAACAGGTTGACCCCCGCCCCCCCATTTTATTTTACACAATGTGACCTGTTTGGACCATATACAGCAAGATGCGAACATAGAAGTCATCGAGCAGATGTTAAAATATGGGGAGCAGCGTTTAAGTGTATGACAACCTTAGGAGTGTGGATTGAAGTTATGACAGCTTATGATGCCAGCTCGTTTACCTGCGCCTACAGAAGATTCAGCTACAGATTTGGACATCCAGGTAAAATCCACATTGATAGTGGATCCAATTTGATGAGTGCCTGTGCTAAAATGGAGATTTCTCATGAAGATTTGACCAAAGGAATCAATGGGAGGTATGGTGTCCCAATAGAGTATCATGTTTGTGCAGTGGGATCTCACGAAGGTCAAGGACAGGTGGAGAGGTCAATCAGAGAAATCAAGAAAATTTTCAACGCAGTTTTCAAGCCATTTTCTCTGACCATCATGCAGTACAGTACAGCCTTTTACTTTATCAGTAACGAGTTGAATTCAATTCCAATTTGTTTGGGCAGCAAGTACACAAATTGTGATAATCTGGATCTGATTTCCCCTTCAAGATTACTTTTGGGCAGAAATAACCATAGGTCACCGGTTGGAATAGTTGTGGCAGACTTACCTTCAAAGTGGATGGAGACAATGGAGGGAGTGGCAGAAAACTGGTGGAAAGTTTGGGAGCAAGAGTGGCTGTTAAACTTGGTTCCAAAGTCTAAAAAGTGGGCATCTGGAGAACCGGACTTGGAGGTAGGAAATGTGGTTGTGTTCCTGAAGGAAGGCAAGGAGGCTGATATTGGCCAGACACCATGGAGGATTGGATTTGTCCATGAATTACATTTGTCTCAGGATGGAGTTGTCAGGGAAGCTACATTGGCATACAAGGTTGGAGATGAAAAGGTTTATCGATATACCAAAAGATCTGTCAGAACCTTGGCTGTTATCCATAGAGAGCATGATGTTGAGCTGTTTAGTCAGATTGGTAAAGCCGCCCAAGAAGCAATGGTCCATATTGCTATGAATATGCCACCAAACAGCTGGGAGTTGCCAGGAGAGCCAGCGGGAGAGACTGGGCCAACAAAACTGGCCGTCTTCTGCATCTGTGGGCTAGGGCTCGAACCAGCGCCCCCAGTGGAGGTAAACTTTAATTGAAATTATTAAACATTTAGCAAGTAGTGATAGCTCTAAAATAATTTCAAATTTTAATAGACCCAAAGTTTATATTGTAAAGAAAAGACTAGCATGTAGTGATAGCTAGAGTAATTTATATAAATAACCTTAGGTTAAGTTAAGTTGTAAATCTTTAAAGTTATAAGAATTAGAATAGTTGACTAGTTGTGCAAGACAACTAACTTTTGTTTCAGTTAAATACAATCATAAGCTTGATTGTAGCTCTGGCTTAGGCTTGATTAGCCGCGTTGCCATGAGCAAGGCTCTGGCTTAGGCTTTATTAGCCGTGTTGCCATGAGAAGCTCTGGCTTAGGCTTAAATAGCCGCGTTGCCATGAGAAAGGCTCTGGCTTAGGCTTGATTAGCCGCGTTGCCATGAGAAGTTCTGGCTTAGGCTTAAATAGCCGCGTTGCCATGAGAAAGGCTCTGGCTTAGGCTTGATTAGCCGCGTTGCCATGAGAAGCTCTGGCTTAGGCATAAATAGCCGCGTTGCCATGAGAAAAGCTCTGGTTTAGGCTTAAATAGCCGCGTTGCCATGAGAAAGCTCTGGCTTAGGCTAAATTGCCGCGTTGCCAAATACTATGTTGCCAGTGGTCCAATACCCACAGATTCTTCTTTCCTGGCCGGAGTGTAGTAATCAGATCTTAATTTAGAATCTGTTGATATGAACCAGCCAGATGATGATACCTGGAGGGATAGACCACCCAAGATTATCTCAACCATAAAGAGGAAACATGCAAGATCAAGGCTTGAAGATTGTTTCCAAACTATGAAGTTAAAGTGGATGCTCCTTCAAAGAAGAAGGCTGCTATTATAATATGTGACTTAATTTATGTTCATTTGCTTGGATCTGTGCCAGTTTAGTGAGCAGTTTATGCATTTAATTAAGTAGCTAAAGGTCCAAAGCTATATTTGAGTGAAAGGTCTTTATTGAGATATTTAAGTGGATTAAAGGCCTATTTTATCCAAACCATTTTATAATTGTACAGATTTTATACACCTATTTTATACTATTTATGTAAGGCCAGATGTGGTCATAACACCTTTTTATATAATTCATGATTATTAATGTTGGCATTTTATTTCCAGATCCTAATAGTAAATGACCTAAAATTAACTTGCACCATTGTAATAAGCAGTTAATTAGAGGTATGTTGTTTATTGATTTAAAAAGATATGTCTTGAATATAAATGTCTTATTATTAATATGAAATTATTGAAAACTTTCTCCCTGGTTGTCTCTGGTCAAGTAAAGAAGGGGAAGCTAAACATATACAAGTTAAATATGAACAATACCTTTCTTTTAGTTAATGAGTAAGAGACGAGCTGACCATTCCCCCAGGAGGCGATACTCTGGCGATGAGATCCCAGATGTGCAGGCAGCCCACCTTGGTGAGGTAGGGAACCGAGATGCCCCTGGGGAAGATGATGAAGTTATCTATGAGGGAGAGAGGAGAGTTGTAGAGAGAAGTGTGGATAGTTCCGCCGACAATGATGATGCTGACAGCGAGGTACAAGTTGTTGATGCGTCTGATGTAGAAGGAGATCTTACTCCTGCTCAGTTGTCAGCTTCTGTTGAGAAAATCAACAAGAAAGTCAACAGACAGACGGCGGAGAAAGGGAGACTGACTGCTGAGAGACAGCGTCTAGAGGCTGAGCTGAGAGTGTTGCCAGGTGTCCTCAGGGAACGGGAGGAAGCTGTCGTGGCGGCTAGAGCTGCCAGAAAGCAGAGGTTTAATGTTGAACGCGGGAAGACTGAGACCTGGTGGAAACGGCGGTGTGAAGTATTAGCACGCCATTATTTTGCCCAGTATAAGGTGGCTGAAACCCTGGGTAAAGATCTGCAGGCTGCTCAGGAGCTTTTGACTGGTCACAAGAACACATTGCTGTTTGGGTTGAGTGACAAGTTTTTCTCCGAGAGGTTCAAGAATCTGCATGAGTGCCGGGAGCGTTTATTGACCTGCCGCACGGAGGAAAGGGGAGTGTGTGACAGTTTGATCCACTTCGAGTTGTTACATGCAGAGGTTAGAACTCTGGCCAACTGTATTGAGTCCCTGCAGGTTCGAATCCTGGAGTTGAAGGTGGCC
Source organism: Acartia tonsa (assembly GCF_053477335.1). Classification (NCBI taxonomy): domain Eukaryota; kingdom Metazoa; phylum Arthropoda; class Copepoda; order Calanoida; family Acartiidae; genus Acartia; species Acartia tonsa. Next base: position 46,488,704 of record NC_137268.1, read on the forward strand.
AGCCTGTCCAAGCGGCGTGATACTGAGTTGAGTGAGGCTCAGAGGCTCAAGTCCAGATTGGATGCTTTGGGTCCATTCCCTAACCCTGATGATACTGGTTCAGACATATTTGAGGTGTCTGTTGATACTTCTGTAGACTCTGAAGAAGATGCTTCTGAAGGGACAGAGTGTGAGGATGAGCATGATTACTCAAGCGATAACCATGGTGGACTAGTCCCTGGTGACCATCCAGATATTCCCTCTACAAGCAGAGGAAGTCCTTAGGCCAAATATTCTGCCTAGGAGCAAAATGTAAGTAGTTTAATCATATAATTATTATTTGTATTGATATAAGCCAATTTGTCTAAATAATGATTATTGTAAAGGATCTGGGAATTAAATTTTGTACTTTGCTACTTATGGATGTTGTCATCCTTGTTTTTGAGAAAATATTTTGAGACCATTTTTAATTTAAAATCTTTATTTAAATTAATAACTATTTTTTGTAGGTTTTAACCTGTAATTCAAGCCACAAATAAGAAACCTAAGAAATAGTAAAAATCTCAAGTCATAAATCAATGCCAAATATATAAAGAAATATTTATGAAACTAAGAGCTTAATTTTGTGCTTATTACCGAGTAAAAAATATGTTTCAGAAGAATAGTGAAAAAGTCAAAATGCGAGTTGACTAGGCCAAAGAAATTTTAAGGCTTCCTTGAAAGGTAAAAATTTATAGACTCGCACACAACAGTCACAATAAGACGTAAACAAATCTCAAACACTTCATCACAAAGATATTTGAATATTTGGCGTATTAGATTTTATTCTTCTATTACAGTTGCTGAAATTGGTATACAAATAATTAAAAAGGGACAAAATAGTGAAGACCTATTCCAGTTGTATAGCTTCGAAACCGATGAATATCCGCTGGATTAGAACCGGTTCTCAACCACACTGAAAAATCATAGCATCGTATTATAGACAATTTCCTAGAAATAAGAAAATAAATTAATAAAAGTTTGTTAGCCCCTCGACGTTAAAAAAATGGTTTTTCATTTTAATATCCGAGGAAAGCTGTCTATAATACGATGAGATTAATGACTATTATTATAATAGTTGCAATCCTGTACATACCTCAAACAGCCCAATTTCTTTAGACTTTTTATTGGCCTTATGCTGGAAGCCTGCTCCTGATGGCCGTTTAAATGGCTGTGGCTGGCGTTGTTTATCCTTTTTCTTCTCAAATACTGATTCTTCATGTTTTCCTGAAGTTAAAATATTTTTTTTCGGAGATATTTTATATTTTATACATATTAATCAGCATTCCTTTTGCTAATTTCAGTAAGTTTCTGATGAAGAGAAGGAGGGGACATTGGGCTGATTATTACATTAGTCCCCAAAGTTTTATTGCTTGACCTAACAACTTTGGCGACTTTTAGTTCTTTAAGTTTATTGTCCAAACGTTTAAACCACTAATTGTAATTTACAGAAGGTGTAATTTGTGTATCATCATTGGGGATAAAATCAATTTATCAGCCATTATCTTATTTCATTAGAGTACCCAAACTATTATCCTTTATTTATTACCTGATCTTAAAAAATCTGAGGTGCGCATGTTTAATCTATCTACAGCGTCTTTGTCATGGTTTGTATCCTTTAATTTTCATTTTACTTTACATATAAATGGACATAATAATTACTTGGATGTTGCACCAGATATTCATGTCACATGTGATAATACGAGCTTGCTAAAAAAAACGATTTAAGCCAGGGGATGGTTTCAGGCCTTTGAATAGATAGTCTTTAAATGCTAGGGGTGCATCCGCTGGTGAAAATCCGCACACTAATCTTAGCAAAAAACAAGTGTACAATATATTCTCTGTAATATAAATGGATATATGCGTGGATATATTGACTGGGGAAAATTTGTGTTCAATTTAACTTACTAATGTGGACATATTATTTATTGGTCAGTTTGTTCATCCAGTAGGAGGGAGGAATGGGGTAAAAAGGGTGTATAGGGGTATCGTTGTTTTAGCCAACTGCAAGCATCCATTTATCAGAGTACATGAAATTCTGGTGCACCATCCAAGTAATAATATATCCGATTGTAATATATAAAGTTCCTTTTCATAATAAACCGACATATCCACATCCCAATCATCAGTTGTCTCTTCGTCAAAATCTCCACTCTCTTGACTCTTCCAAAACTAAAAAGAGAACGTTTTAATTATGAAGAGTTTGAAAATTAAATTAAAACAATAGAGGGAGAAAGGGTTAAATAACTGTATGTCCCCACCAAGTGAACCCTATGCCACCTATCAATTGGGCCTTTGAATATCAGGCAATAGCGTCGGAAACACAATAAAGTTTCTAAAAAAGAGCAGAAAGCAATTGGCTAACAGATAAAAAAGGTCCCCATCACTGGATCCAGGTAGTTGTCTAAGTTGTACATCTTTACTTAATACATTTATTGATTGTTATTATGACTGGTGAAAAAATTATTTTATTACTCTTCAGAACTATGAATGTATAAGAAAATAACATTAATTTTCCTTATAAAAATTGTACCTGGACATCTGTATAGAAATTAAGACCACTGCCACCCTTCTCCCAGACCAACTCAATCTCGTCCTCGAATGCTTTCTGTTTGGTGCCAGCCTGTTGCTCCAAATCACCGCCCTCTGCCAGGTAGCTGTTGGAATTAACCTGGAATTTTATGGTGTTTAATAAATTAAGCATTCGGCGGTTTCCCTTAAAGTGTCTGATAAGCACTGAAACACATACCTACCCGTTATTTTGAAAACAAATTGAACATGAGGGTGATAGGTTTATTTCATTAGTTTGCTTATTACTTTAAGGCTGGTTAAGTTAGGTTTAATTGGGTACTGAGTAGCCCCGTGGGGTTGTGCCATTGCAGTTATAGGCCCCGCAGGGTTAAGGATCGCGCATTGGTTAGACATTAATTTCAATTTTTATAAAAAAAATTGTGGGAATGGGTGGAAATTTCCGTCTACTTTTGCGTTGTCCTTTAATAATTTTAGGCTTTTTACCGAGGTATTTTTTCACACATCTGCATAATCATTTATGCTTAGAATGTAATATTTCTAGCTCTTTTAATCAATTTATAAGTTTGTCTACGAATATCTCTGTAAGCTTGTACATAATTAACTTTTTTTCTATCAAATTCATCTCTGGCATAAGATTCTATCTCTACCTGTCTCCCAATAGTTCTATTAGCTTGAACATCATCATGTAATGCTTCATACCTGTCTCCCAATAGTTCTATTAGCTTAAACATCATCATGTAATGTTCCATACCTGTCTACCAATAGTTCTATTAGCTTGAACATCATCATCATCATGTAATGCTTCATACCTGTCTACCAATAGTTCTATTAGCTTGAACATCATCATGTAATGCTTCATACCTGTCTCCCAATAGTTCTATTAGCTTGAACATCATCATGTAATGCTTCATACCTTTCTCCCAATAGTTCTATTAGCTTAAACATCATCATGTAATGCTTCATACCTGTCTACCAATAGTTCTATTAGCTTAAACATCATCATGTAATGCTTCATACCTGTCTCCCAATAGTTCTATTAGCTTGAACATCATCATGTAATACTTCATACCTGTCTACCAATAGTTCTATTAGCTTGAACATCATCATGTAATGCTTCATACCTGTCTACCAATAGTTCTATTAGCTTGAACATCATCATGTAATGCTTCATACCTTTCTCCCAATAGTTCTATTAGCTTAAACATCATCATGTAATGCTTCATACCTGTCTACCAATAGTTCTATTAGCTTGAACATCATCATGTAATGTTCCATACCTGTCTCCCAATAGTTCTATTAGCTTGAACATCATCATGTAATGCTTCATACCTGTCTCCCAATAGTTCTATTAGCTTGAACATCATCATGTAATACTTCATACCTGTCTACCAATAGTTCTATTAGCTTGAACATCATCATGTAATGATTCATACCTGTCTACCAATAGTTCTATTAGCTTGAACATCATCATGTAATGCTTCATACCTGTCTACCAATAGTTCTATTAGCTTGAACATCATCATGTAATGTTCCATACCTGTCTACCAATAGTTCTATTAGCTTGAACATCATCATGTAATGTTCCATACCTGTCTACCAATAGTTCTATTAGCTTGAACATCATCATGTAATGCTTCATACCTGTCTACCATTAGTTCTATTAGCTTGAACATCATCATGTAATGCTTCATACCTGTCTACCAATAGTTCTATTAGCTTGAACATCATCATGTAATGCTTCATACCTGTCTCCCAATAGTTCTATTAGCTTGAACATCATCATGTAGTGCTTCATACCTGTCTACCAATAGTTCTATTAGCTTGAACATCATCATGTAATGCTTCATACCTGTCTACCAATAGTTCTATTAGCTTGAACATCATCATGTAGTGCTTCATACCTGTCTACCAATAGTTCTATTAGCTTGAACATCATCATGTAATGCTTCATGCCTCTCCCATTCCTCACATGTATCGTCGTCATCCTTAAAAACATTAAACAATTTGAGTTTCAACTGAAATAGGTATTAAATGAAGTATTTTTTTCTTCAGTCCATATATATAAAAGGATATAAGAAGTGATTATTGTAAAATTAGATTTTCAATGAAATCCGATATAATGAAAGCGTTTGACTATGTACCATGTCTTAGGAATATTAAGTTTTTTATCTCTGAAGATTATCTATCTCAATAATCCTTATATAAAAGTAACAGGATCTCTATGCCTTTGTACTAAAGGATCTCACTAACAGCTGTATTTATATGGTTCTCCATTACAATGTAGTTTCTCATAGGTCCTGGGAAGGTTTAAAACTAATTGGGGGTTGAGGAGGTCCACCCCCTACAAAAAAAAATCGGGGGGGGGGGGGAAGGGGGTAGTTTTTTTCTTCTTGAAACTAAAGTACCCTTAAAATCCTCTATGGGCGTAGCCGCTATTTTTCAATAATGTATTAGGTAAATTTTAGAATAATAAAAATACCTCTGGATCTGAATTATCTTTGGCATCTTCAACCTGTGGTCCCTTGCTATTCAAATCCTAAACAAACCAATTTAAGGTTAAGTTGATTTGTAACAAAATCTCAAAGGAATTCGATAAAAAATGAAAAATAATTAGAACAAACGTATAATACAATGTTGATCTATGTTTTTTGCATGATTGCATTTATTCCACAAGTTTTACCTGTAATTTTCTTCTATTGTTAGATGTGAGATTTGTAATGATTTTCCCGCGTCTTTCTTCATATTTAAACGGTACAGAGCCATACTTCTTATGGCGGCCTTTTGGAAACTCAAGCTTCAATTTTCCTACAATATTGAACATAAACTATGGTGTGGTCATTTAATAGAATTTAAGAGTAAGGAAGAACCACATTACACCCCTCCCCCCCCCCCCCCACTAGGAACACAAGGCAGAATTTCAGTTTTTTTTGTGATTAATAGGTTGTAACTTAAATCATAAGAAATTTACTTGATAAACCCTAAAATTACCTATTAATTTAGCAGGCAGTCTACAATCCCGGATAGCATCCAAAAAGAATTTTGTTGGGGTACCAACATTACCCCTAGGCATTATGTTGGGTGGCCGCAATTCTGGCATACTTTTCAGGTCCCTGAAATAATTTTCACATAAATGAAAAATTTTTCAGAAAAAAATACCAAACACTGGCTGAATTGTAATAAATTTTCAATAATTCCTTTCACAAGTTTGTTTGACTAATAAAGCAAAGCAAATTTTTAAAAAATTTCGTTTTTATTCTTACATTTTTATGTATTTAGTATGAAGTTTCAACATAAGAATATTAAATTTAAAAAAAATATCTATTGATTAAATAAAAATCGAGCAAGAACGAAAAAAAATTATGTAAAAAGTACCTTTGTTCATCAGAAGTAATTTTTGCCAACAAACATCTGACCACCATTTCACAATCTTCTGAATCAAGCCAGTGTTTACGGTGAAAACTACTTATAAATTCATCTAAACTGTCAGAATGTATTTTAACAAGACAACAACACGTGGTGGTTGTTTCATTTTGGCGGGAACTTTTATCAGCTGATAATTCTTTATCATCTTCCCGCGTTTTGTGCACCCGTGCTGTCACCTGTTGGCTGAATGATGAATGAACATTAGTATTGTTTGAATTTGAAGATGGTTGATTTGTGTTTGATTCATTTTTATTATCTGGCTGTCTTTTTTCAATTCTGTGTCGAAAATGGAAGCATGTAAACTTTTCTTTTTCCACCCAATCTGAGAAGAATCTCCTAAAAGATAAAAAGATTATTTTTTGAATCCTTTGAATGTTTATGAATATTTTGGTATAAATCCTTATAATAAAGTAACAGAATGTCTGTTTGTACCAAAGGATTTCAGTTACGGCTGAACTGATTTAGTTCTCCTTTACAGGGTCCTGGAAAAGTTTATAACTATTTTGGGGGAGGGTACAACCACACTCCCTAGAGAAATCACCCCTGGAAAAATTACCTCCCAGAAAAAAATAAATTCTTCCCCCCCCAAATTTTTTTTCTTTTAAAATCTACATAAAAAATAGAGTTGTTGAATTCAACTCTCCTCTCCTCAATTGCCTCTAGAGGCCTCTAGGGGAGTAGTCACTATTAAATTAATATAAATAGACTGACAACCCTTAACGAAAGTAATATTAGCCTGCGCATTTATTTCTTATAATTTTTCCAATTCTGAAAAGTACCAATCGAGAGCTTGTTAAAGTAACCAATTTGAATAATTTTATATTATGGAAAAGAAACCTATTGAAAATCCATAATAATGTAATAATTTCACAATAAATATGACAATATTAACAATTTTGAATAAGGGGGGGGGGAAGTTTTGACACATTTGCGTAAACAGGGAGTATAGGCTTTATCTTTGGACTGAGAGGATAGGTTATTAGGGATAAAATCATTCTTATATGATGAATTTTCCCAAGTTTAAGATTTTTTGGATAGGCCTCCAGGTTCCGGAGCTCCAGGCCTCCAGGTCCTCTCTGTACAGGTAAAAATTTAAAAAATAATTTTTTTTTTGAAGAGTTAGAAGTCAACCTATGAAACAAAATATGCATATTTTTGAATGTTATTCACATATTTAAAGAAAAAAACGCATATTTTGTTTCATAAGTTGACTTCTAACTCTTCAAAAAAAAATTTTTTTTTTCATTTTTACCTGTACAGAGAGGACCTGGAGGCCTGGAGCTCCGGAACCTGGAGGCCTATCCAAAAAATCTTAAAACTTGGGAAAATTCATCATATAAGAATGATTTTATCCCTAATAACCCATACTCTCAGTCCAAAGATAAAGCCTATACTCCCTGTTTACGCAAATGTGTCAAAACTTCCCCCCCCCCTTGGTAATCATAGACATAATGCGCCATAGACACACAAAAGAGATACAGGGGAAAATATACTTTAAAAATTGTATAAAATAAAAAAATATACTCATATTATACCTATATAAATTAAAAAATTTTGTATCTATGTGTATCTTTTTTACCTATTTTTAAAAAAAAAATTAAGGAAAATTCAGAAATTGAATAAAAGTACTTAATAATTTTAATATTATTGGATCAGTTAAAGGTACACCATAAATATTGAAACATCTAACAATGAACTTGCTGCTATTTATGGTCAAAATAGGTAAAGAATATTAGAGGAGTACAATATATAATTGTTTACATTTTAATAATGACTTTTTTTTGTTTTAATAGGTAATAAAAAATGCTCATAAAACCTAAATACATTTTACATTTTTAAAAATGTAAATCTAATCAAGTGATTTTTAAGGATTGTTACCACTTTACACAACCAGCAATGAAGAGTACAAGTTCAAACCTATATCTTTGAGAACTTTAGTTACAGTGTTTTTTTGGATTTTACCACCTGTAGGAGGCTGGATCTTCTTAACATTTATGACTTTTATCAATCTTAAGGTATTTTTACCTACTAACATTTGTTCAGGGTTTCAGAAAATATAAATTAAACTTGATCAATTTGAAACTAATTTACAATCTAATTAGGTATAACTTTAAAGTAATTTTTTCTCTATTTTATCAAATTATGTTAAATTCTAGGATGCATCAACAAATACAAGAATAGATATAATTTTCATTCTGATTGAAGTAACATTTTTCCTTGGATACAATTTTCTACCACCTCTACTGAGTGCTAAAGCAATTGAAACATCTGGAATCAAACTTGATCTATCTTTGAAGCTGCTAAGACTGAAATTTCCAATGGCACTTAATGTTGTAATTCATATTGGAGGAAATGTGTTCTTGCTCATTGATAATATTCACAAACAAGAACATATTGTAATTATAACATTAAGTGTATTTAATATGGCTATGACAAGTGTAAGGGTTTTATTAGGAAAATAATCTGAATAAGTAATTTAATAACAAATCAAACTTTTTAACACAAATTGAGAAGCATTAAAAAATTAAACTTTTAAAGTACAATGGAAATAAATAAATTAGAATAAAGGTTAGAAAGAGAAATATTGCCATATCTGCGTAAAGTGAGAGGTTAAGAGACATTTGACACATTTTTGAACTCTTTAATTTCAGTTTTTAGTCCATAGAGTTAAAATAAACATAGAAAGAAATATGAAAATCTCTGAGTATTACCAGAACCTGAAGTCTAAACTAAATATAAACTTTCTACTCAGTCCTTAAACAGAGCCTTTAATCACTGTTTACACAAATGTGTCAAAAGTTCTCTTCCCTTTTGATTTAAACCAAACAATGTTAATTGTATAAAGGCCTCTGGTAAATTATTCTTTCAAAAATAAGTTACTTATCTTATACATTGTTAGGCCCCATGACTATCAATTCGATTGCAGTTAAATTCTTGGGAGAATCAAGCAATCTTCACAATGAAAGCATGATGTCAGGATAGAATCTTATAAATCATTAATTTTTAACATAAAATATTTTTGCTTTGACAGACTGTTAAGGAGGAAAAAGCAATGATTTTATTTAATGGCTAGCTATACCTTATTACTTGTATGTACACAGAAAATTAGATTTTCATCCCTACCTACTAAACTTCCTTTCAGGTAGCAAAAAAATTTCAAATAAGATTCATGATCCTTTAGTTGTAGAAAATATACCTTCAAAAGTTGAAAACATAATTAAAAGCTACAAAACATTGAACAAAAGCTGTGAAAACTTGCTATTTCTGTATCTTACTGCAACACCTGTTTTCTTTGTTGGATTTTTGTTCATTAGCTTCAGGGAAAACATAACACTTCTCATACTCTTTAATGTGGCAACCGCCTTCCATGCATTGATTGAAATGTATATTTATTGCTTAATAGGCCAAGAATGCTCTGATTCTTTAAGATCACATCTGGAATTATTAAGGTATACACTTTTCTCCCCAATTTTTCTCACTTTTTTTTAGTTTAATTTTAAATTAATTTTAGGGAAGCTAAAGTTCACACTCAGAAGAGGATTGAAAAAAGAAAAATTGAGAAACGTAAGTTTTTATTTTTCAAAACTGAGTAAGTAGGTAATTATCAAGATATAATAAATTTTGCATATGTATTCGCTTAAAAAAAAAAAATAGGTAAACAACATTCCCTATATACTGGTGTAAGTCTGTGTTTCTGAAGAGTAATATTTAGAGTGAGGGTACCTCCACAGCCACTCTCCAAAGATAAATTGCCCCTGAAAAAAATCCCAACCCTAACATTTTTTTTACTCTTTTTTCAATATCAAAATGGAAAGTGGAGAATCGATTTACCCACTCCTTCCTTAAGTGCCCCTAGAGGCATCTAGGGGGGGGGGGGGAGGGTGAAACTGCTAGTAAAATAAATTGCTTTTGTTTACAGTTGAAAGGATACTGGAGGAAACTGGCCCACTGAGTGCTGCAGGATATTTCACTGTGGACAAACAAAGATTTATCAGCAGTTTTAGCTCTGCTATTGGATATATTGTCATTCTTGTTCAATTTCAAACAGCCCCCTCTCCCCCCGTCTCTTGCAATGATCTTAGTAAATAGTAAAGCTTGCTTATATTCTATTAGGTAAAATAATAGGACATTACCTATATTGATAAGAAATGTCTGTATTGCGTAGAAACAAAATATAATTTAGTTTACTAAAAATTTTCTATGCCTATACAGAAAAAAAACATTTATGATGTAATATGAAAGTAAAAGTACAAGTTTTTATATAGGTATTGTGTTTTATAACATTTTTATTGGCTTACAATTTTATATTTCTTTTTAATACCAATTTTAATAAATTAACATTACCTAGCATTTATAATTTGACATAAATTACATATTATTTTCTTCATATTTACACAAAAAAAATATTTGTACAGTACCTTAGTTAATAATAATTCAATAGTCTAAATGATCTAATGATATTATACAGAATATTATCTAGTATAAGTTTGCCACTCAGAGTTTAATGAAAGGTGTATTTAAAAATTCTTTTTGTGTGTGTGAAAGAAACATAGATGTGCAAATCTAAAAAGTGCTTTAGTTTTTTAATTATGCCCAAGTCAGATATTTCATACAATTTCTAAATTTTTCAATATTTTCATATCTGTCGGCTGCGTATGAATATTTATAAACATTAATCTTGTATATGTGCATATTGTCATTATTTGCTATTATTATTGATTTATCATTCATTATTACTATTTATCATTATTATTACCTAGTATCTTTTTAATGTCGACGTTTTTTATTTTTTGCGAAATTGCCGCAAAGTTGTTTCATTTTTTAGAACTAGATATATTATCAAGATTTTAATTGATTGATTTAAACGCAGACGACCTTTTTTGTACTAAAAGCCACCCTATGTTGCAGAAAATTCTAATGATTCTAAAGGTGAATAAATCTTCTTTTATTTAGTACAAAATGTTCACATATTTTATTAACTTTTTAAAAATTATTCTAGATGTTTTATTGAGAAAAATATATGTAAATTGAATTGAGAAATAAAGTTTGATAAAAAAAATAGTTCTTAATATCAGATCTTTCTTTGTTAACAAAATTACATTATCTTCCCTTCCCTTCCCACCTCAACTTAATAAATACAATAATGTATTTTAATTTGCATATCCCAGTAGAAACACGCGACTGTAGCTTAACACGTAGTGTGTCCGCTCCTCGTCGGGGAGCTAATAGGTTACAATCTTCGCTCAACCCCACGTAATAACTATAGATGTATAAAATTGTTCCAACTAAGCTGCTGATATTTCAGATGCGCGACATTAGTACATAGAGTAGGAGGATTGCCTTGGCCTAAAACAGGCGGAACTTATTACTATGCACAGTAATTTAAGACTTCATGATAAAGGTGATACCATTAAAGAAATAAACCGCAATTTAGACGCTGAGTACATTTAAAGGTACGTGGAGAGGTCTAGAACCCGAAGCGACACCAAGCCCCCTAGAAGTCATGGACGTATGAGGAGGTAATTGACAAGAGCTGGATCTTTAAATCATTTCAATGGTGCGCCAAATCGGGGTGCGCCGAATTTCCACCAATGAGAGCACAGCATTTTACAAAATGCCGCGCTGTGATTGGCTGAAATTCGGCTCATCCCGATTTGACGCACCATTGAAATGATTTAAAGATCCAGCTAAGGTAAAACCCCTGAATGAATATTTACCTCAAGTCAGCGGTATGATAGCTGGCAGGAATATTTGAAACTAAAACTATTATTTCATCATCAGACATTTTACAGGAATCATCTGAAAAAAGCAATAACAACAAAAATCAATAATAAATCTAAATAAAAACAGTAATAATAATTTATTATGAAAAAACAAAATATAGGTTTTCTTTCTACATATATATAAAAAAAAGTTTAATCTATAATATAAATTTTAACGATACTTATTCAATAATCATTTTTGGAATTATTTTAATAGATAAATAGAATAGCACTTTTAAGACCACTGTTTAGAAATAAATTGTTTAAAATTTTTAGGCATAGTGTCTTTTTATAAAAGCTTTTTATAACAAGGGGTAGTTCCATGATTATTATTAAATTTTTTTGTTAATTAGAAAAGAAATTTATAGATTTCAAGATTTTTAAATTTACCATTTTTGAAAAATTATTAATTTTTACAACATCTACTTTACTTTTCAGAAATCTCTTGAGAAACTACTTTTCAAAAATTTAAATATTTAAAAGAGAAATGTTAAGCATAGAGTTGAAAGATTGCAAATGTTTTTGTACATTTTAATATATTTTTATAAAAATTTTATCATTAATTTAAGCTATATATAAAGCACCTTAAATTTACATTGGTCCATAGTTTAAATATTTTTGATTTTGTTAAATGGCGAAGATTAATCTGATTGAACAGATACCAGGCTGTTATAATTTCATATAATACTAGCGGTTTCGCCCCTAGCCTCTAGAAGCTTTGCCCCAAGAGGTGATAAAAAAATTAATATTTATTGTTTTTAGTGAGAGAATGTTGCTATTCTTTCATTCAAAATAAATGCTGGAATAAAAAATAAGGGGGGGATTTTTTGTTTTTGGGGGGGTTAGAGGTGTCCCACCCCCCAAGAAAATAGCTTAAAACCACCACAGGACCAATAGGTATATACCCTCAAGAGTAGAATCCGATCGGTTCAGTGGTTACCGAGATCTTAAGCTTCAGACGGACGGACGGACGGACAGACAGACAGACAGACATCGTACTACATTGTATTATTGATTAATATATTTTTAAAGCTAAAATTGAATTTTGTATTGTAATGTAAAGATTTTGTTCTCGAGAGTAATGAAAAAATTATCAGTAATTCTTTTTTTTACATTATAAATAAAGTTTATTTTCTACTTTTTTGCTTTTAATAAAATAAGCTAAAATCAACATAGGAATATAAAATTTTTAGATCAAATTGAAAACAATTAGCTGTTAGGGCTACAGTAGAAAGTTATAGTAAAAACATTTATAGAGGTAAATAATGAACACATATATTATTTTTCACCAAGATATAAATAAAGCTCTAAATTACAATCATGAGACTTAATATTAATAGCATTAAAAAACACTGTGATTTTTTTTGTAATTTTTCTTTTTATTAAAAAACAATCCAGTTTAGTTAACCTTCATTTGGTTGAAAAATTGAGCTTGAACTATAAGTTGATTAAAAGCGCTTCCTATCCTTAAGGCTATTTTATTTTTTATAATTTTTGTTTTGGTGGCTAAGTTTTGAAGAGAAATATGCCAATAAAAAAATTTCAGTATTGCTTCGAAACCGATTAATATCCGCTAGATTAAAACCGGTTCTCGGCCATACTGAAAATCAGAAATAACATCATATCACAGACAATTTTCCACGAATATCAAAAAATAAATTATAAAATTAAGTTTTGTTAGACCGGACCTTCAGCAATCGGGGTTAACAAAACTGGTTTTGATCTTAAAATTTTTCATTTTAATATTCGCAGTAAGAAGTCTATAATACGATGCTTTAAATAAGTAATACAATATTTAGATTATGAAAAGACTATCTATAGTATTTGACAAATGATTTACCATGATATACACAGATATGGGAATGGCTGGCGAAGGGTCATTAATTTACAATATAATACAAAATTTCAAAATAGATAGAAATAGCTATAACTCAATTTGAGCTTTTTAGACTTTAACAAAACATATAACATTTAATTATTCATGAACATTGTTTGGAAGATTGTGTTATTTGTTAGAGGTTAGATGTTATTTACATTTAATTATTTTTTAAAAATATCAAATAATGGTAAAAAATAGTTATAGGTCTTTATAAACATCCTGTTTTCTTTGGGTTGGAGGAAGGGGGTAGGTAAAGGGCTGTTTACCTCTCTCAAAAAGATTTGAGGGTACATTCTAAGGGGGGGGGGGCATATACCCCCCTCAACAGCTTTCTGGGTGGGTATATTCTGGATGGGTAAGAACAAGACACAATCAAAGGCGTATAATAAGCATATTATAGTCTACATTCTTGTTTCATTAGGAGCACTGGCTCCCGTCAGGTCTGGATAGATTTCTGGTTTGGGGGGTGGTGGGAAACCTTGACAAGGGGTGTGTAACAATATCATAACAGAACAAAGACAGGAATTAATATTCTATAACATAGTTTAGTTTAGTTTCAACACATGGAATAGGTGGAAATGTTAAGGTGTTTTCAAACAAAGTACCTTCATCCCCCCTCTTCTATTTGAAACAATTAAGTTTTTCGTTTGTTTGTTCATGACTTTAGGACATATATTAAATTGGGTTCTTGGAAGACCCACAGGGTTAGGGAACTGCAGGTATTGGCCCCCTAGGGTAATGGCCCCCGCAAAGTTTAGACAGAGTTTAAAAATACGAATAATGAACTTCATTTTAGTCTGTTCTGTTGACTTTGTTAATATTTAGTAAAATAGGTATTAAATATGTTTAATTGTTTGTAATTTATGTGGTTAGTAAGATAGTATTAGGGTGTTAAAAGGGGTAGTTTCACGAGAAAGGCATTTGAACTCAATTTAGTGAACCGCATATTTTTTCCTGGTTATTTAATTAAACTACATTTATATGGCATATATTTGAAAGAATTTCAATTTTCTACCACGTACTTTTTAAAATATCAAGACTTGAAAATCGTCTTTTTAAATTGCATTGCATATATCACAAAAAGACGATTTTCAAGTCTTGATATTTTCAAAACTACGTGGTAGAAAATTGAAATTCTTTCAAATATATGCCATAGAAATATATAGTTTAACCCATTAACTAGCAAAAAATATGCGGTTCACTAAATTAAGTTCAAATGCATTTTGTGAAACTACCCCTTTAGATTTAAAGCAAAAACCACTAGGTAAACAATTAGATTTCTTAGTAAAAGTTTGAAAATAGAAAAAAAGCTAAGTTGTGAAAAAAATAGGTCAATTTGTTTTTGCATATTAGGTAGGGTAAAGCGGGGCGATCTCGGTTTTGAGGTGAAGTCGGTATTTTTTTGACCACCTTCATTAAATGACATTTTTCTCCATGTTCTAATCGACTGACAGAAAAAAACATTTTATCAAATTTGTTCCTTATTAAATTGCCTACAAAAAAGTATAAAATGAAATTTTTGTGAGATGAATTTTTAGGGTACTTATTGGGTCTTAAAGTCGGACGACAAAATTTTTTTTTCTCGATTTTTTTGCTTCGGTCGGAAAAACGGTAAGTTGGCGAAAAACTGGTAAGAGCTAGAGCTTAGACGTCTTCAGGGGACTTATTAAGAATCTAATAGGCTATCCATTTCCGTTTAAAACTTTAAAAAAGCTTGTATAGTTTTTTCTTAAATCGACTAAAAGTGAAGCGGGGCGAATTCGGTTTTTTCACTTTTTATACTAACTTTTTCAATTTTATATAAAAAAGTGAAATTTTCGAGAAAAAAAAGTCAAATTTCTCGTACTTAGAAAAAATTTATTTTTTTTTGTAGAAAAAATTGTCCGATCTTAATAATTTTTTTTGTGAATGCTCTTTATTACATTTAGCAACTTTAACCTTTAAGGCATGCTGTAATTAAATCAATATGTCATAGGTTTTTTGAAGCTGGAAAATCGACCACAGATTTTGCCAAACTTTTCTCTTTTTTTCAACTTGATTTTTTTTAGGAAATTTTGCTAATAGAACTAATTTTTTTTTTGGCCAAATCTATTCAAAATTGCCTGAATTTTAAGGATCAGGCCTTTAAAGTCATAAAAAGTTATTTTTTCTAGTAGTATTTTTATGTTTTTTGTCAAAAAAATTTTCGGAAAAAAAAGTCAAATTTCGCGTACTTCGGAAAAATTTTTTTTTTTGGTAGAAAAAATTGACCTAACTTAATAAAAAATTTAGTGCATACTCTTCATTACATTTAGCAACTTTTACCTTTTGGGCATGCTGTAATAAAATCAATACGTCATCGATTTTTCGAAGCTTGAAAATGCCCTACCGACTTCGCCTCAAGGCGGGGCGAAGTCGGTGCCGTTTTAGAGATCAATTTTGACAAACTTCCCAATGTCCTAGTTTACGTCCTTTTAGGACCTGATTGACTTTAACGAGATCTTTCTACTGGTCTTGGTCCCATTTAAAAAAAATAATTTTTACGATTTGCAGGTTCAAAAAACCGAAAAAAAGACCGAGTTCGCCCCGCTTTACCCTATGTAGTTTTGTAAATTTTGAATAAATGCGGCATTTAAAACATTTGTCAAATTGAAACTTCAGGATATTGCTAAAAAATCTAATTTTGTTCGACTAAGACTATTGAATTTTTTTTTGGACATACAGGCAAAATTAAGGATGTATTGATAAAGCCGTTCAAAGGGAAGCTAGTTCATTTATTATTTGAAATAGTTCTGATTATTTTTGTTATTGTTACGTGCCCAACCTTTGCTGCGCATATAGCCTAGCAGCTGATCTGGTATCTCTGCCAACACTTCTTTGCTCAGCTGTTCCTAAGTTTTAAATCAAAAATTGTCTTTTTTTCCTGAACATTTCTTGCATATTAGACAAGAAAATTTATATATGATCAATGCTAGTGAAAAACGATGAAAAAAATAATCATTTTGATTTTGAATTTGAAAAATGACTTATTTTCAGAAGAGTGGTACCTACTTAAAATTATTACAAATAATGCTGTAAAGTAAAACAAATGAAATTTTTTAAAGCGAAAATTTGTTAACATAGCAACAGGCGTGATATAGGTTAAAATAAAAAGTTATATAGGGGAAAGGATTGAAACAAGAATCGGGGCTAAAAAAACTGGCATTAATCTTGTGATTTTTTATTTTAATATTTGTGTTAATTTTCTGTAATACGTTGCTATGCATTCTCTTTCAGCATGGCTGAGAAGCGGTTCTAATCCAGCAGATATTAAGCGGTTTCGAAGCCATACTTAAATAAACTTAATAAAACTTGATGGTTTCATAGGTTAAAAATAAAACTTGAGAAAAAAAACTTTATGGAAATATTGACGACAATTTTTGCCACTTATAAACCTGAACCTTATCCCAGCCCATGCCTCCAGGTCCCAGGAATTTCTGCAGCTCCACAAACTGGACAATGTCCCTCCTAATCCAAAGGTTTTTCTTAATTTTTTTTTTGCAGGGAATCAGGAATAAGTAAATGGAGTATGAAGTAATCGCAATTTAAGCAGTAAAAAATCTGTCTTATTTAACTAAAAAAACTTGTAATTGAAAATAAGAAATTCGAACATTCATGACATAAAATCGTTGATTATCTAATAATTCAAGACAGTTATCAAATATTAAGCTTAATTTTTACTGACTTATTAATGAATGTGGAATATACGGGAATATTATGACAGGGGACTCATTTATTGGTCAGTTTGTTCATCCAGTAGGGGGGGAGGAGGGTATGGGGTAAAGGGGGTGGAAGAGGAAAAATGTTATTATAGCTCACTGCGTGTTTCACTTTCTTAGATAACAAAATCTGGTTTAAGATCCAAGTAATAATATATCCATTGCTTTATTAGTAAAAAGAAAAACTACGGTTCCTGGCTGTTTGACCGCCAAACGAAAGGAGCTGTTCGTCAGAATCTAACTCGTCCATGGCAGAAAAATCCTCGGATCCCACGCCTAAAATGTAAATATTCAATTTTCACTTTACCCAAGAAGGAAGGGGATATTGGACTGTATTTGGTATTCAAAGTTTTGTGACCATCTTATTCGTTGGCTCAAAAATTTATAATTTGCTTGATCAACTAGTAGTGTCCAGTAGTTTTCGACCAATAATTCTAAGTTCATCGATTTTTGGAGATAATCGTTACCAGAAACATTTCACCGTGAACTGCACTAGATCCGAAAATTGGTAATAAACCAACAGATAAACAGGAAAAATATTAAATAGCTGCGCTTAAAAATCCTCGTTGATATGTTACCTACAATAATGATAGAAAGAGGAAGACTGGAAGCTTGTATAATGGCCGTCTTGGTATCATCTAGATCAGTAATAACTCCATCTGTTATGATCAGCAGTACAAAGTAGTTTGAAGGGTCGCGATCATAGGCACTTGCGAATCTCGAAATATGCCTGAAATGGTAATAAATTTTAAAATTTTACATTTATATACGTAACATTTAAAATGAGATATTATTTAAGATGTTTTTTTTTCTTCAAATTTAATGAAATATTTCAGTAACTTCAAATGGAATTAATTTGCTGATTTTACCCCATATCAAAACCATAAACCATATATTAATTACCTTATTACTGGTGAGAAATTAGTTGGACCATATAGTCTGACACTATTGATTGATTGATAGTAGGCAGATATTACCCCATCTATACCATCACAGTAAGGACTCTGGGGTGAGAGGTTCATGAAGAATTCGTGGGACACCCTGTAATCTGATAAAAGACGGATACTTAAAAACTCTTTCTTCTATCTTTTTGTAGTACACTATCCTATTATTTAAAGTATAAGGTTTTTTATCTGACTCATGATAGATTTCGATAAAACTGAATCGATGGAGTCCTCCATTTTAAGGAAGATTCATATAGGTCATGTGGTTGCTGTTTTATCTTTATACTAGCGGCTACGTCCCTAGCATCTAGGTGTTCTATAATATTCGAAGATATATGAAAGGGCAGAAAAATAAACCAGATCACATTCATTTTAAATAAAATAAAATTGCCTAAAACCATTTTAGGACCTATAAGATGCCTCACTGTAAATGAGAACCATAGCAATTCAGCGGTTAGTGAGATCCTTCGCTACAGAAAAAAAACTTACTACTTTATATAATAGGATTAAAGTCTTAGAGTGGTTTATGCTTTTCTGTCCTTTATGCAGCTGCTAGTAGTCAATACAGGGATATTACTAACATATCAAAAAAATACCTACAAGTTGTTAACAAAATTCAAAATTTAATTTTAAAGTATCCATCCCTGGAGGAATTTTGGCGCCAAAACCGAGCGCGGCAAACTTTTTGTCATAATCATAATCTTGGATGATTCCACCAACTGCTTGAATGGCGGTGACATAATTATTCGGCGTCTGCGCGGCTCCGCGGTAATGCAAGGAACGTGGGTCGTCGGGATTGCCATTGGACGCGGTAAAATCCACCGCCACAGTGAAATGCATCTGTGTTCCACCTTAATTAAAATGTGTTCAAATCTTAGTTTTGTATTAATGGATATAGAATATACGTGGCTATATTGTCAGGAGAAAATTGTTGCTAACATTGACCTCATTTATAGTTCAGTTCGTTCATCAAGCAGGAGGGGAAAGGATGGGGTAAAGGGGGTGGAATGTGGATGGAAGGTACCTTTATTTTACCCAGCTGCGAGTAATTGTATTTTTGTATTTTTGTGTGATTTGCAGGAAATATTACAAACACACACATTTTTAAAAAAAATGAATCAAAAATTTTAAAAAGGAAAAAAGTAAGTAATAAGTCAAAGGTAGAAAAATCTTTAAACATAAGTTAAATTACCTCTTATATAGTCAAGAAAACTTGGTGGGGTTTCACTGGAGAATTTGTTTAATATTAATGTTCCAGAGTTTTGATACTTTACTCCTTTCTTTCTTTGTTTCTCCTAAAAAAAATCATCCTCATATAAAAAGTAACAAGATCTCTGTCTGTCTGTACCGAAG
The DNA here is from genome assembly GCF_053477335.1 of Acartia tonsa. NCBI lineage: Eukaryota > Metazoa > Arthropoda > Copepoda > Calanoida > Acartiidae > Acartia > Acartia tonsa. Next base: position 46,508,352 of record NC_137268.1, read on the forward strand.
GATCTCGCTAACATCTAAACCGATATGGTTCTCCTTTACAAGGAAGATTCTAATAAATAATTAGGTTGTCGTAATCAACCACCCACCTAAAGTGCCCCTAGAGGCCTCTAGGGGCGTTGTTGTTGTATTGGCTGTTCTTTGTCCGTTTCCGGTCCGGGTTGTCATCAGAAGGATGGTGGGGGGGGGGGGGGGGGGGGCTTATGGTGGGGGCTCTGGAGGTGAGCGGAGGAGGGGAGGAAGACTAGTGAAACTTGGATGGGTGGAGAGGAAGGCAGCTACATGGGAGGGATTTTGCCAAAGGTCCATAGGAGTGAGATTTGTGGGATTATTTGGGCAGGAAAAGAGATGTTGGACAGTTTCTGGGGTAGGATTGGCGGGACAGGATGGGCAGTTGGGGGTAAGAGAAGCGTTGATGGAATGGAGGTAACTTTGGAGTTTAGGACAATAGTTGGATCTTAATTGGGAGAGGATGGTTCTGTAGTGCCTGGGAAGTTGGGTCTCGGAAGGGTTGATGTCAGGGGGGGCGTGGTTGAGGACAGGATTTGGGGGGTAGGAATTTATGGCTTGGGTAACAGCAGAGGTGTGGAGTCTGGAGATTGTGGATTTGTAGTTTGTAGGAAGGAGGGTGTTGTCGGGTGAAAGAAAAGGTTGTAGGGTAGGAAGGAACATGGATTGAAGGGTGGATTTTTTGGATCTAGGGCCAGGGGGGGTTGTGACGTTGTGGAAGGATGGATGGGAGGGACGGAGGGAGGAGGCCAGGTACTGGGAACATAAAAGGGAAAGGTGGTTCCGTACTGGTAGGATTTTGGTTTCTTGGTGGAGGTGGCTGATAGGAGATTTTTTAGTGGAACCAGTACAGATGCGGAGGGCTTGGTTTTGGAGGACTTGGAGTTTGTCAATGTTGTTTTTGGAGGTGTTAGGGAACCAAACAGGACAGGCATAGGTGGTGATGGGGCGGAGGAGGGTGTTGTAGGTGGTGAGGAGGGTCTCCTTCTGGTGGCCCCATTTGGTGCCAGCCAGACATTTGAGGATTCTAAGGCGGGAGGAAATTTTTGAGGAAATGGTGGAGACATGGGAACTGAAATTGAAAAAGGTGTCAAAGGTAACTCCAAGGATTTTAGGGGTTTTCTCAAGGGGAAGGGTGGAGCCATTAATTTGGACTTGAGGATGGAGGTTGGATTGGTGTTTGCGGTCGGGTGTGAAGAGGGTGACAGTGGATTTGTTGGGGGCGATGGAGAGGCCGTTGGAGGAGGCCCAGTCAGCGATTGAGGAGAGGTGGGAGTTGATGGATTCAACTGACTGGGGGATGTCAGGAGAGGAGTGGAAGGAGTTAAGGTCGTCGGCGTAGCCGCTAGTATTAAATAACGTCTATAATGAAAAATGCCACTATTTTAGATATTAAAACTTTTTTAAACAAACATTTTTTACCTTGTTAATGACATCATAAGTATTTGTACTTCCAGGTCCAGACCTTAAAAAAAAGATGAAAGTTTAATAAAAAGTTGTACATTTGTGTTTCATTGATATTCATAGATATTAATATTTTTTTTTTTAAATGTGAAAGATAGGAAAATGAAGCAAAATAAAAAAAATGTTTTCTATGCCAGTGAAGTCTTAAATTTTTTTGTTATTTCTTTGCTAGGAGCGATTTCTCTTGGGAGGATGGAGGTAATCTTCCAAAATAGTAATAAACTTTTCTAGAACCTATGAGATTGAGAAGCAACATTGTAAAGTAAAACTATATCGGTTCAGGGGTTACGGATATTTTTTGGTACTGTTAAACACACACACACACACACACATATCCTGTTTCTTTTATGTAAACATACATACACAGCAATTTACAAAGCAATGTTAACCAAGTAGTTACCTCAATTTTCTTAGTGTTGAATCAAAGCTGCCAATAAAGTCGGGTGTCCCATTTGAGTTCCAGTCATACACCTCAAATCTCAGAGTTCTATCATCATCACAGTTACACAGGTCACGAGTTTGAATCTGTACAATGGATATATTATTACTTGGATGATGTTACACCAAATTTTCATGTTCTCTAATAAAGTGAAACTCGCAGCGGGCTAACCATATTCCTCAACTACCATCTTTACCCCATGCATACCCATGAAATAACCATTAAATGAATTCCATGTTAGCAACCTAACAATTGACGGCAATTATTCCCCTGTAATAATATCCACGTATATTTTATATCCATTCCCATGATCTGTATGACGAGGGTCCAACACATTGGGAAATGATATAACTTCGTTACACTAAGGGGGGGGGGAGTTTTGACACATTTGCGTAAACCTGGCACCTAGGCTTTATCTTTGGACTGAGAGGATAGATTATTAATGATAAAATCATTCTTATATGATAAATTTCACGAAGTTTTAAGATTTTTTGGATAGGCCTCCAGGTTCCGGAGCTCCAGGCCTCCAGATGGTCTCTGTACAGGTAAAAATAGAAAAAAATATTTTTTTTTTAAGTTACAGGTCAACTTATAAAACAAAATATGCATCTTTTTTCTTTAAATATATGAATAATATTAAAAAAAGATGCATATTTTGTTTTATAAGTTGACCTGTAACTTTAAAAAAAAAAAAATTTTTTTTTTTCATTTTTACCTGTACAGAGACCACCTGGAGGCCTGGAGCTCCGGAACCTGGAGGCCTATCCAAAAAACCTTAAAACTTCGTAAAATTCATCATATAAGAATGATTTTATCATTAATAACCTATCCTCTCAGTCCAAAGATAAAGCCTGGGTGCCAGGTTTACGCAAATGTGTCAAAACTTCCCCCCCCCCCTTACCTATTCCTTCCCTACCAATAGATGATTTAAAAATACTAAGTGTATTAAAATTATTAAAAGTTAATTAATCATAGAGGTCTGATATCGAATGGATAGAAATATTAGTTATGCCTTTTAAATGCACTGTTTTGTATTCATCTTATTTCTTTAAAAATAACTATCCTATGTAGGAGCTTTGTTGAAAAAATTTACCTTTATTGGTTTCCAGTCAGGATTAAGGGTCTTTTTAATAACTTCAGTTCGTTTCACCAGGATCTTACTATTTCCTTCTGTTAACTAAAACATAAAAAAAGTTTTTGGTTGCATATACGTGTAAGAATTTGTATCATTAACTGTGAAACCTCTTCAGGCTAGAGGCAAAGCTGCTAATTTAGTTAAGGTTATCACCTTATTAACAAATCAAAATCCTAAATTGAATCTTAATACAAGGTTTAAAATACTGGTAACTAGCAGAGAGAGAAGGGACAATGTGCTGTTTATTACGCTAGTCCCCAAAGTTTTATAATAATGTTTTCTTATTCGTTGGCTTAACAACTTCGGAAAGTTTATTGAATTTTGATTGGTTGATTCTTTAAGTTGAGTGTTCAAGCATTTCAACCACTAATTTTACTTTACAGAAGGGGTAATTTTATGTATTATAATTGGAGATGTTCATCAATCTATTGACCATTGTCTTATCTTATCCATTGGAAATTTTGATAAAAATCCTTTTCCTTCATTACCTTTATATTGACTTATATCAGAATGAATAGAATTAGAACCATAGGTACCTTATGAATTTCTAGATATGGATCACTTTTACCAAACCAGTCCATCTTGTCCAATTTCTTCCCACTAAATTCAAATGTCAACTGTTCCCTGAAATAATAAGAATTAGATGTACTGGTCGTACCTCAAGTAGCCTTGTCGAGCAATGAAACCCTCCCCTTCCTTATTTTTGTTAAAATAAGCAGGAGGGGGAGAGGGTAATTTTTAGCTTCTTTGTTTTGTTGCTTTAGCTCTGGTTAGGTTAGGTTATATTGGGTACTGAGTAAACCAGTAGGGGTAACCATGGCGGAGGAAAACTCCGCATTTTAATTATTTTTCAAATAAGGAGGGGGAAAAGCACCAAATATCCCCCTCTAGTTCCCCTAAACAAGGATGACAACATCCATAAAAGCGAAGCACTGAAACGATAGGACAAACGGACATTAACACTTATATATTGTCAGAACTAAATAATCAGAATATAAATATATAAGAGTCGAAGCAAAATTCTAAGTAAATTTGGTTAAAAAAATGCTTTATACAGGATAATGTTTATGGACATACCTACATTTTTAGGACTTGATTATAGAGTTGCTTCGCTTATAACATTATACTTTGTTCTCCCAGGAATCAATATACCAAAAATCAGATCAATCGGATGATTTGATCACATAAAAATTTGTTGTTAAAAAAGTAAAAAAATCAACATGTTTAAAACGGACGTACGGACATTTTGGTAATGATTATAGAGTTGCTACGCTTTCTAAATCGTACCTAACTATTAAAGGAATCACCATGCAAAATTTGAAATCGATAGGACAATCCTAACATGCCTAAATTAACGAAAAAAGCTATCCGTTACGGACGTACGGACGTACGGACGTACGGACGTACGGACGGACGGACGGACCGACCCTAATTATAGAAAAGCTTCGCTTTTAAAAAGTATCTTTAAAAAAATTAAAATTATATGAAATGAACATCTTTACCCTTTAACAAGAACAAATAAATATTTGAAATATATTGACCTAGATTCCATTAGTTCTTCTCCAATGATGGTAATGGTTCCCTTTCCTCCGTCCTTCAGTGGTTTGGTATAGCCTCGACTCTGTGACCCCATTATTTCTCCCAGAGTGGTCTCCAGAAATCCCAAAAAGTCCTAAACACAAAATCTAGTAATTGAAACTTAAATTTTGGACGATCAAGGTAATTTATAACAGGTAAAAATAACAAAGGGTGGGGGGGGGGGGGTTAATGCAACCCTCTCGTAATCAGTGAGCAAATGGCACTTACAATTCGAATTTAGATCTGAAATTTTGCATGAGTAATCCTTGGTAGGTCTATTTTCCCTAAATCGAACAAAAAGTTGAAAAAGTAACGGCTAACAGCTCAACCGTTTAGCCGTTTTTTGGCTATTTTTAGGGCAAATCTGCCATAAATTATGTAGGAATCAACTTTTTGAAACATATTTTTGCTTTAAATCATGTGAAATGATACAAAAAAAAAACATTTTTAGATTTCTAGTACCAGCAACTAGCGGCTAGAACCTTTTGAAAACGTTTTGGAGCAGCATAGAGTATTATGTGGAGATAGGTTTCGTGATGATTTCCCTTGAAAATAGTTTTAAAAATGGCTAAACTTCTGAGCCGCCAGCCGTTAGCCGTTACTTTTCCAACTTTTTGTTCAATTTAGGGAAAATAGACCTACCAAGGATTACTCATGCAAAATTCCAGATCAAAATTTGAATTCTAAGTGCCATTTGCTCACTGATTACGAGATGGTTGCATTACCCCCCCCCCCCCCCCTTTTGTCTATTTCTATTACCTTTATGCCATAGAAGGTCTGTAAAGAACGATCTCGCTAACCACCGAACCAATGTGGCTCTCCCTTACAAAGTATCTTCTCATTTGTCCTGGGTAGGTTTGTAACTATTTTGGGGGAGGGTACCACCATCCTCAAAAAAAAATTTCCTCCCGCCAAAAAAATCTTTTTCTTTAAAAACTAAAAATGGAAATGGGGTAAGGTCGTCCTCCTCCTCCGCTTCATCTAAGGTGCTCTTAGAGGCCTCTAGGGGCGTATCTGCTACTTATAAATAAAGCTAAAGAAACATTTCTGTGTAACTGACCTGGCTATCTAAGTCGTTGCTAGATGAATCTCGATCATAAACATCAAACCTAATCTTTTGTCTTTCTTCAAATCTAAAAATAGAACACAAACTAATATGATGTCTCAATTGCGTATTCCCTAAAAGTACCTTTAGTGCACTGAAACCCCTCCCTCCTTATTTCTAGAAAAGTTTAAAAGTAAAAGTGTTAGGAGGGGAAGATATTCGTTTGTTTATTACTTAAGAGCAGGTTAGGTTAGGTAACATTGGTTACTGGGTAGACCCCCTGAAGGGTTAGGGCACAGCAAGATAATATTTAAAATAAAATCTTGGTCTTATATTTTCTTTTCAAGATAAATATAACCTATGTGGCCATATAATACAAGTTGAATATAAGATAGATATTAAATATTCATGTTTAATCTATTTCTAGCCAGACTTTTCCTGAGTTTGGAAGATTTATTATATAATATATTAAAAACCAAAACTTTCACCGCCATTCAAATTTTATCCTGAAAGCTTTTTCTTGTCTCTAAAAGCTTTTCTACATATATGTTGGTTCCGTAGAACCGTGACGGATAGCTCTTATTGTTAATTTAATATGTAAGATCTGTCTTATAGATTTAAAACCTGGAATGATGATTAAAATGTAAGTATTTCCATATAAAGTATCCTGTATTTAAGTAATTTTTGTTTAACTTCTTCTATATAGGTAATGTTGAAAATTAAATGTTTCATTTTGAAAATGTTCGGTTCTCTAATTTTCTGATTTGTTATCTTCGCTGTTATGGATATTGTCATTCTTTTTTTTGTATATTTTCCCACTAATATTTATAAGAGAAAAGAGGACGATTTTGTTTATCTTAAGTAAATTCAAATATAGGAGGGGGGGTATTAAAGTAGCCTACGGTAAAGGTAGTTCCTGCTTTAATTAGCGCAGTCATACTTAAATATTGGATATACGATATACGTGGACATATTGCTAGGGCAAAATTTGTCGCCAATCTAGCTTGCTGATATGGACCTCATTTATTGGTCAGTTCGTTAATCCAGTAGTAGGGGAGGGGATGTGACAAAGGGGGTATATTTTATAGCCAGCTGCGAGCATCACTTTATCAGAGTACAAGAAAATCTGGTGCAACATCCAAGTAAAAATATATATCGATTATCTATAATAAAGCCTTTACCTGTAAGGCACAACTAATTTCTTTTGCCATACTGGGTTCAGCGTATCTTGGATTGTCTCCGTCCGTCCTGAAATAAAAAAAAAACATTAAGATGTTAAAATGATATTATATTGCAGTAAAGTCTGTGACAGGGAATCCTTGGCCTATGAAAAATATGGGAGGGGGTAAAAATGAAAAACAAGTCATCAAGTTTACACAATTTTCGATAGAGAGACAAAAAAGCTGGTTTCAACAAAAACTTTTCAATAATGAATGACTACTGATTTTTAGCTCTAAGAAGCTATAAAGGTAAAAAAGCTAACATGAAGAAGAAGGAGAGGGAGAATAAAGTATTTTTTGCAAATTGAATCTTGTGCAGAAAATACACTGCAATGCTGTTCTGTGGCAGGGTGTCGGAGCCGTTTAATTTTGATGCGGCTCCGGCTCCAGCTCCAGCTCCGGCTCCGGCTCCGGCTCCGGCTCCTACCTTAAAAATAATATATCAATTTTTTTTCATTATTGAATTTGATAAAATAAAACAATAATATAAAATATTTTGCTTTTATTTGATTAAAGGTATATAAAAGTAGAAGGATGTGTGTCTATTTGTTAAGTAACAATAGTTTTTCAGTTTATTATATGGAAATAGACCGTTGCCAAATTATAATATTACTTTAAAAAATCATTTTTAGCTAATCCGGAGCCGGAGCCGTTTTTAACGAAAAATACGGCTCCGGATCCGGCTCCACCAAAAATGTTGCTGCTCCCGGCTCCGGAACCCTGTTCTGTGGTGTAGCTTTTCTTCTAGTAGATTCGTTATTACTTATTGGTTAATCCGAAATGCTATTAAAAATCACAATCCTATATTATTGAGTTGTAAAAGTGTGTGTAAGATCTAGCAAACGGCTAAACCGATCGTTTCATAATTTTCAGGAATGTTCAGTGTTGGTTCCTGGAAGGTTTTAAGCTATTCGGCGTGGGGTATGCGGTACCAAAATAACGAGATAATCCCCAATGAAAACCATCACCTTTAAATATTTCTCTTAAAAAGTATGGGGCTATGGACTAATTAAAAGTATTGCTTTTACTAAAAATAATATGAGAAGTGTAATTGTTTAGATTAAGACATGCATAAATCAATAACATTTGTTACAGGAATTTATTTACTTCTTATAGCATATTTTCATATTATTGAATATTCTATTTATTATCTTTTTGTGGGAATCTTTTATTCTTTTAAGTCAAGGGCTGAAAAATTAATGTACAACTCTTAAAAAATTAAAAACATTGCAATTTGAGTAGAAATATTCTTTCTCGTATTCATTCGAATCCGGTGGATAGGAACCGGTTCTCATTCATACGAAAAAACTATGTCTAGCATCGTATTATAGCCAGTTTTCTACGAATATAGAAATGTACAATCATAAGATTAAAACTAATTTTAATCTTAAAATTGTACATTCTATATCCGCGGAAAGCCGTTTATAATACGATACGAGAAATAACTATTCCATTATGACTTGGAAATCGATTGTTATCTACTTGATTAAAACCATACAGAAAAACTATGTATAGCATCGTATTACGAAGAATTGTCCACGAATCGTCGAATATCATAAAAAACATAATATTAATACCACTTTTGTTAGCCCTGGCCTTCGGCCCGTCGGGGGGAACAAAACTGATTTTAATCTTATAATTTTTATATCCGCGAAAAGCTGTCTATAAAACCATTACCTGATTCAAAATATTTGCCAGTGCTTGAGTTTGCCATGGATATGACACAGAATGGATCTGATTTGGACAACACATCTGCAGGATTTAGGGAATATAGATATGACAAACAAAGGAAACAAGGATGACAACATCCGTAAAAGCGAAGCTCTTAAATCAGACAGAAATACAAACGAACAATAACTTAATAAGCAGAACATTAATTTGTACATAAAGAGGGTTATTGTTTTCGCGTATTTTCCGTAAAGCTGTTTGTTAGCGTTTAGTCAAATGCGCTTATTAGGTCAAACTGTTCTGTATTTTGACCATTTCATATATTAATATATATATATATATATTTGTTCATAATAAAGAACAGTTTGACTTAATAAGCGCATTTGACACACATTTGCTAACACACAATTTTTCGGAAAATACGCGGAAAAAATGACCCAAAAACTAGGGTTTGGCCGAATATCCGTTTTCGGAAAATATTTATTTATGTGAAATTTTATATTAGAAATCTTAGAACATGATTTTTGGCAGCTGCCAGCCGCCGCAGATGGCAGTCGGCAGCTAAACGGCAGCCTATTTTTATGAATTTTTTTTTGTTACTTCGATATCCTGTTATCCGGCCGGATATCCGGCATTAGAAATCAGCCCAACCATATCCTAGTATCCCTCATGTAAAAAGCCACTTTAATTATCACTTTACCCCCTTCAACAAATGTATTGCTGCATATCTATATTCCTGCCTGCATTAGTTAATTTGTTACAACTGACAGAAAGTTCCACTAACATTGAAGGCATTTCTAGCCCCCCTCCTGAGAATAAGTAGAATGTGTTCAAATAAAAAGGATCAAGCACAAAGTGAATTAAAGCAGAGAAAGAGGAGACAATGGGCTGTTTATTACATTAGTCCCCAAATTTTTACAATAACACTAATTTTAATCTACAGAAGAGGTAATTTTGTGTGTAATCATTGGGGATGTACATCAAATAAATTATTATTTAGTATGCTTACTGTGAGAAGTTATATTATATAATTCACTAGCAGCTTTGCCCCTAGCCTCTAGGGGCTTTGCCCCAAGTAATTAAAAAAAAAATCAGTACCGCTGCACTGGTGCAACAACCATCTCTTTAAAAAAATGAAAGGGATATTTTTTGTTTTTTTGGGTGGTTGGGGGTGTCCCACCTCCATAGCTTAAAACCACCACAGGACCAGTAGGTATATTCCCTGAAGAGTAGAATCCAATGAGATTAGTGGTTACCGAGATCTTAAGGGACAAACCAAAAAAGCTTACTACTTTATATTATAGGATATGTTATATAGTTCATATGTTATTATATGTATAATGTTGTTTGTTTGTATTTGCTGTGATCCTTGTAGACATAATTATCCTTGTTTTAAATCATTTATGGAACACATTCCTCCTGGAGGGATATTTGGTGCTGAAGGATTTGTCCACATTATAATATATTCTAAATTTTCTCTATTCTACTAATTTTATAAATATAAAGTAGAAAAGATTCACATAGTTTCTGAAATATGTAGAAAAAATTATCAAAAATTGTTTTTTTTTACAAATGCATGATTCGCGTAAAAATTTAACAGTTGAATGATCTTATGATTTTTGGTAATTCACCAATCACAAAATGGTTTCATCATGATTTTTGGTAATTTTGGATGTAAAAAATATCAAATATGTAATTTTCTTTCTCACATTTGAAGACACTGAATTCCTAATGTTTTAAAATACTGGGACGATTGAATTAAAAAGGTATTATTATTATCAATTTGCAAAGTTAAATAACTAGGAAATTAAATATAACCTTTAGGTTTCAAAATAAGAAAAGATCACAAAAAAAATTTAAATTTTTTTTTAAAGTGGCAAAATAATTTTCAAATTTCAGGAAAATGGCTGTTATGTAAACATGATATGATCAAATAAAAATTTAGCTTAAGATAACTGAACATTCTATTGTAATACTTATGTATTGTGTTGTCTTTAGAAACCATATTTTAATGAGATTATGATAATGAAGAATACAATTAATCTGATGGGAATCCCCAAACTCGAACATTTCCCACTTCTCTCTCATACTTGTCCTAAACAAAATAATAATTTACACGGAGTCGGGAACAGGACAATGAACGAAAAATAATTTCCCTCCTCTTCAAATAATTTCTTGACACTTTAACGTCAGGTCCAACAACCCAGGATAATTAAGGAGCCCAATATCTCTTTTTCCGGCGAAACAATTGGGGTATTAGGTCAAGTAACACTCATCACCCAACCAACTCTTTGATTGCATGACATTTGGCTGAAAGTTCTAACTGTGCATGGTAATGTGCGTCTGTTTTGGGGCCAAGACATTCCCCTTAATCTAACTATTAATGTCACGCACCTGACATATCAGCAATAAGAACCACTTTTACGTCTTCAATTAAGACGCGGTATTAAGTAAAGATTCGAACCTATCACCTCCCTCCCCGACGACAAGCGGATGCGCTACATTTGGAGCCACGTTCGCTGGTTTATTTTTTCTTTAATGAGATGCTCCCACTTTTATAGAGCCCCTTTTAACAATAAACAATTATAACATGTAATGCAAGTGGATTTAATAATACCTTATCATCACAGGCATATGCAAGCAGGTACAGGCTAGGATGCCAGGCAACTGTGAAAGTTGGAGAATCCACTTTGATTTCATCAACCTTTTCTGTTGATTCTACATGCCCGATATCAATTCTAAAATAATTTAAATTGAATAATAACAAGGATGACAACATCCATAAAAGCGAAGCTCTGAAACGGTAGGACAAACGAACATTAACACTTGTATTGTGTCAGAACTGAATAATCAGAATATAAATGTATACGAGTCGAAGCAAAATTGTAAGTATATTTGTTAAAAAACTGCTTGAAACAAGATAATGTTTATGCACATACTTACATTTTTAGAACTTGATTATAGAGTTGCTTTGCTTATAATATATTGTACTTTGTTGTCCCAGGAATCAGTATACTATAAATCAGATCATTAAGATAATTGGATCACATAAAAATTTGTTGTTAAAAGTAAAAACACGGACATTCTGGTAGTAATTATAGAGTTGCTATGCTTTCTAAATCGTTTTAACAGTTATAAATCTATCTCAACCATAACATTTATAAATTAGTAACTACTGCTGCTTCATAACGAAATATATTTCAAAGAAAAAAATCTTCATTATCAATCGCATCTCTTGTAGAAGTGAATCAAGCAATATTAGCTTGGTCGTACCTAACTATTACAGGAATCACCATGCAAAATTTGAAATTGATAGGACCCTTCTAACCTGTTTAAATAACGAAAAGAGCTAACTGTCTGTGACGGACAGACGTACGGACAGACCCTAATAAAAGAAAATCTTCGCCTTTAATAATTATAGACAAGCTTCGCTTTTAACAAATAATGTATTCTATTTTGTTCAGTAATACCTATCTTGAAAACGGTAGGGATTAGTTACTTACTCAAATCTTCATAAATCCATACAAGGTTTGAAATTTTTAAAAACCATTACAACTTATTTACACATTTTAACTTTAGATGGACAAGATAATTACCTAACAAAATAGCATAGTTACCTGAAAAAAAATTATGAATGTAGAAATGATCCCATACGAAATTACAAGTACCAAATAAAAAGGCCGTAAGGTAGATCAATCAGGTTTGTAAGGAAAATTTGATACATTGGCGGGTTGATCGGAAGCGGATTTGGATAACCTACAATCCCAGAAAAAAAACCTACTTAAAATCTTCGCTGCCACTGGCAAGAAGTTGAGAATCAAAACTGAATGAGATTGTTCGCACAGGCCATTCCAAACGGGAGAAGGTTTTGATACAAGCCAGCTCCTGAAATAACAAGGATGAAAACATCTTTAAAAGCAAAGCTCAATAAATCAGACAGACAAACAGTGACAAATGTAAAGAAACAGTGCATTTAATATTACATTTTTTAGAAGTCTGAAGAAAAATTTATTATATATATGCTTCCTCTAGGAATTAATATCTCAAAAATTAAGTGTATGGATGATCATATAAAGTATATAAGAAAATATGATCAACAAAGAATAAGAAATAGTTGTATCAGGGGCGTCCAAGCTTTTTTTATTTGGGGGGGGGGGGGGGTGGGATTTTTTTTTAAGGCGGGGGGTGATTTGATAATTTGATAGAAATACCTGAGCATCCCAGATAGATACCAAGGAGTCTGCACTACCTGTATAGAAATACCTGAGCATCCCAGATAGATACCAAGGAGTCTGCACTACCTGTATAGAAATACCTTAGCATCCCAGATAGATACCAAGGAGTCTGCACTACCAGTTTAGAAATACCTGAGCATCCCAGATAGATACCAAGGAGTCTGCACTACCTGTATAGAATTACCTGAGCATCCCAGATAGATACCAAGGAGTCTGCACTATTCTGTATAGAAATACCTGAGCATCCCAGATAGATACCAAGGAGTCAGCACTATTCTGTATAGAAATACCTGAGCATCCCAGATAGATACCAAGGAGTCTGCACTACCTGTATAGAATTACCTGAGCATCCCAGATAGATACCAAGGAGTCCGCACTACCAGTTTAGAAATACCTGAGCATCCCAGATAGATACCAAGGAGTCCGCACTACCAGTTTAGAAATACCTGAGCATCCCAGATAGATACCAAGGAGTCTGCACTGACAGTTTAGAAATACCTGAGCATCCCAGATAGATACCAAGGAGTCTGCACTACCAGTTAGAAATACCTGAGCATCCCAGATGGATACCAAGGAGTCTGCACTACCTGTATAGAAATACCTGAGCATCCCAGATAGATACCAAGGAGTCTGCACTACCAGTTTAGAAATACCTGAGCATCCCAGATAGATACCAAGGAGTCTGCACTACCAGTTTAGAAATACCTGATCATCCCAGATAGATACCAAGGAGTCTGCACTACCTGTATATAAATACCTGAGCATCCCAGATAGATACCAAGGAGTCCGCACTACCGGTTGCAAAATATTTTCCACATTTAGAGAACTCGATACAAATACAATTTGCAGGGTGGCACTGAAATAAAAATAATTAAAATTGGGATAATTTTAATGTTTAGTTCAGATAATAATCATTAATAAAACATCAAATTTTTTGTTTACTATGCATTTCTTTTAATAGTGACATGTTTAAAATATAAGTGGCAAGTGAAAATATAGGGGAAATTTCATAAAAAAAATAAGTTTGTTTCTTTAAATCAAAATTGTCTAATTTAATTTAATTTGGCGAGAAAAGAAAAAAACAGAATTTCGACAGGAAACGGCACTTCGCCGCCATTTCTTCACAGTTGTACATTTTTAAAGCAACTGCCAAGCCAAATTCCAGTGCTATAACTCTTTTTTATTGGTTAACTTCTTTTGACTTTAAGTTTTGTTTTCAAAAAGTGTCACACCCGCCCCCTTTTTATGGAGGTAGGAATATTATCCTGCCATAAAAAATCTTATTAAAAATGTAAGTTGACAATACGATAAAATAAATCAAAAAGAGATGGATAGTTTACCTGTATGACATGCTGAACCTCCAGCTCCGGCCAGGTGAATATCTCCATCCTGCCCTCGCTGTTGGTGAAGAAGAACAGGTTGCTTTCCTTGTTCCACGACAGCTCGTTCACCTCGTATTTGAACTGCTTCTCTGCTTTAACTAAATAATAATTACAATATAAGAGTCTTAAATTAGGCAAAAATCATTATGTTTGAATTTATTTTTTTCTTTTTATTTATTTCAGCATGTCTTAGGCTAGGGTTGAATCACGTTTAAAAACAAGAGAAAACTGAACTACACGTACAATGTACATACATACATAAACGTGGAAGCTAAAAAACTTATGATTTTGAAACAAAGTCAGAATACTTATAGATCACTTTTTTATAAATATAGACATTAAAGGCCACATATACTTTTAGAAAAATAAGAATATTTTGAAGAAGGATTAAGAAAAAAAGAAAACAGAATAAATGATTTTGTTATAATGGCTTCAAATTATACCTAACCGATTAATAAACGTAATAGGCAATTTTCAACGAATTATTAAAATCATAAAATTAATACCAGGTTTTATCTTATCATTTTTCATTTAATTATCCGGCAAAAGGCTATAACAATGCAACAAATAACTATGAAATTAGATCTAGTCGTTCCAAATACCTTTATATGTTCTTGCATCAACAAAAGATACAATATCGTCTTTGCTCCCCACAGCAATGTATTTATACCTTTATATGTTCTTGCATCAACAAAAGATACAATGTCGTCTTTGCTCCCCACAGCAATGGTTTTACCATCCGGGCTCCAACATATGTTTATATTTTCACCTAAACAAGGATTGATAAATAAAACAATTTAAAAATGCCATCTTAATAGGTAGGTGTTTATAACTTTATACTAACGGCTCTGCCCCTATTATCTAGGTTCTTTGTATTATTAGGGAAATGGCAGGAAAGGGAAATGGCAGGAAAGAAAAATAGTATAAAACCATCCCCCTACCTATGTCTTGCCTCCTTTGAATGAAAAACACAATCGGTTTAGTAGTAATCGAAATTTAAATTAAAAACAAAACACTTCTTTAGAAATTGATCCAAGCTTAAAGACTAATATAAAACTAAAAAATGATCTTATTCTCTATCTTTAACATTTTGTAGACCCTCTAAAAAAAATCATTAAAATTAATCAAAATTAAGACTCTATGTTATTGTTCATGTTAAATATTAAATATTAGGCTACAATCTATATTTTAAAAAAAGAAATTAAATATGCCAAAAAAGTTGTAGGCAAAAAAAAATGTCCTTTGAGTGAAATATATCACTGATATTTAATTGAAAATCAAATAACAAAGTCTTGTCATTTGCAGGGATCTTAAGGGGATAAGATAATGGATGAGAAATTGATATTCATTCTTATTAACAAATTCAACCTTATGCTCAGACACATTAAAACTGTTTGTTTGAAACCAACCAATCAAAATTTGATAAAAGTACCCAAAGGGTTGATTGTTACCTTTAGTTGGAATGTTTGTGATACATTTATAAGACTTGGTGTCCCAGATTCTGATGGATTTATCCGCAGAGGCTGTGGCGAGCAGGTCAGGGTTGGAGGGATGCCAACACAGCTGGTCAACTGAGTCTGTGTGCCCCTGAATAGTTTAGATATGGTTGGAGGGATACCAACACAGCTGGTCAACTGAGTCTGTGTGCCCCTGAATAGTTTAGATATGGTTGGAGGGATACCAACACAGCTGGTCAACTGAGTCTGTGTGCCCCTGAATAGTTTAGATATGGTGGGAGGGATGCCAACACAGCTGGTCAACTGAGTCTGTGTGCCCCTGAATAGTTTAGATATGGTTGGAGGGATACCAACACAGCTGGTCAAATGGAGTCTGTGTGCCCCTGAATAGTTTAGATATGGTTGGAGGGATACCAACAGCTGGTCAACTGAGTCTGTGGGCCCCTGAATTGTTTAGTTATGGTTGGAGGGATACCAACACAGCTGGTCAACTTAGTCTGTGTGCCCCTGAATAGTTTAGATATGGTTGGAGGGATGCCAACACAGCTGGTCAACTGAGTCTGTGTGCCCCTGAATAGTTTAGATATGGTTGGAGGGATACCAACACAGCTGGTCAAATGGAGTCTGTGTGCCCCTGAATAGTTTAGATATGGTTGGAGGGATACCAACACAGCTGGTCAACTGAGTCTGTGGGCCCCTGAATTGTTTAGTTATGGTTGGAGGGATACCAACACAGCTGGTCAACTGAGTCTGTGTGCCCCTGAATAGTTTAGATATGGTTGGAGGGATACCAACACAGCTGGTCAACTGAGTCTGTGTGCCCCTGAATAGTTTAGATATGGTTGGAGGGATACCAACACAGCTGGTCAAATGGAGTCTGTGTGCCCCTGAAGGTGACAAGGATAGATTTCATGAACAGATAGTCCAGATAGGGTAAAAGGGCTGCCATAAAATCCGTTTACAGAGTTGTTATAGTCTTTAAGATAACAAGAATAAAGGATATAGAATATACCTGGATATTATGACAGGAGAAAAAAGCCTGAATGGGATGATAATATGTGAACAATTTATTGGTCAGTTCAATCATCCAGTAGGAGGGGAGGGGGTAACATTACTTTAACCATCTGTGAGTTTGACTTTCTTAGAGAACATAAAAATCTGGTGTAAGATCCAAGTAATACTAAATCAATTACAAGAATAGAAAAATCATTGATATTTATACAGAGAAATATATTAGGCTAATAACAGCTCAAAAGTAATAAATTGATTATATAATTGACAAAGTTAATTATAGAGCAAATATTCAATGCTTACAAAGAGAAAACAAGGAAAAGAAAGATATGGAAATCACATTTCCTCCATAGCGTTACGGAATGACGAACGGACAAAGTGAATTATAGGGTAGCTTCGCTACTTAGCAGAAATATGAGAATGGTGTAGAATACAGGATCTAAAAAGTCGGACCCTGATTAGCAAGTGATAAACAACGTATAAAAAGTACGAGTTTCATCAGGGAAAAAAACGGGAAAAAGACATATACAAATTCTAAACCAGCTTATTATGAATACTTTAAATTAATTAAACTAAACACTGTTTAAATATAGAGAATTTATTACCTTATACTAAAATCTTTAAAAGTTAACTTTGATGTTTCTTTTATGATGTAAACAATAAAACTAAAATTATTTAGTCTAGAACCAACTATATTCATTTATTATTTATAGTAAATTGTGTTAATCAGAAAATCAGGGAAAAGAGGAATGCTGGCAAAAGAATAAACTTTTGGCTGGTTTGTCAATGTTTGAAATTAATAATGTTTAATTGACCTATTAAACTTAAGTAGAGAATTTGTAGTGAACTTAAGGATGATTGAACTATTTTATTATTTTTCATAAATCCTCTCCCCTGTAAATACACAAAGAAACTTTATTCCTAAAATAGAAATAAAGTTGTAAACTGTATATTACAGGGATAAGGGAATGGATAAAAAAATACTTCCCCTTAATTCAAATTCATCAACAGTAGCTAGGATGTGCTAATTGATGCCTTTTCCAGCTTGATCCCATTTTTTTTTTAAATTAGCATACTTAAATTTTAATCTATTACCCAATCACCTTCTCCGTGAAACTAAGTAACAATGAATTACCGCATTTACTTGTAATAGTATTATTTCGTAATACTATGATTTTATCAATAATAGTGTACATTCAAGATATTACTCATTATTAGTAGCGAGGCTACTCTAATTTGAAATGTCGATTGTATAGAAGAATAGATAGATTTTTGTGTAGATTCCCTTTATGAATGAGTATCCAGGATATAACTTTTATTTACTTAGTATTTCTTTACTTATAAACAACTTTTAGCAGCAATTAAAAAGATTAAAGCCAGTTTTGTTAGCAACTAGGGGTCAAAGGCCCGTACTAACAAAACTGGTATTAATTTTATGATTTAATTCTAATAATAGTGGAAAATTGTCTGTAATTAGAAGCCATGCTAGATAATAAGTTATAAATCAGCATGTTTAAAATGGAAGTACGGACTTTCTGTTAACGATCATTGAGTTACTACGCTTTTTAAATCGGACCCCACTGTAACAGGATATTTATAAAAGGTTCAAAGTAGATTCTAACATGCTTAAATTAACGATAAGAGCGAATCTACGTTCAAACGGACAGACCCTAATAATAGAGAAGATTCGCTTTGAAAATAAAATTAATTACCTTTAAAACATGATCTTTGGTGAGCCTGTCATTGGCCAGTGAGTAGACAACAGCTGTTTTATCATAGGAGCCGGAACCAAGCTTTTTACCACCACAACTCCAACCAACAGAGTGCACCTAGAATATCATTTAAAGTATGGCTTCCAAACCGATTAATATCCGCTGGATTAGAACTGGTTTATGTATTGTATCATAGGAGCCAGAACCAAGCTTTTTACCACCACAACTCCAACCAACAGAGTGCACCTAGAATATCATTTAAAGTATGGCTTCCAAACCGATTAATATCCGCTGGATTAGAACTGGTTTATGTATTGTATCATAGGAGCCAGAACCAAGCTTCTTACCACCACAACTCCAACCAACAGAGTGCACCTAGAATATCATTTTACAGGGTGGCTTCCAAACCGATTAATATCCGCTGGATTAGAACCAGTTCTGCGTCTTACTGAAAAATTATGTATAGTATCATAGGAGCCAGAACCAAGGTTCTTACCACCACAACTCCAACCAACAGAGTGCACCTAGAATATCATTTCTCGTATTCATTCGAATCCGGTAGATAGGAACCGGTTTCTCATCCATACGAAAAAACTATGTCTAGCATCGTATTATATCCAGCTTTCTACGAAAATAAAAATGTACAATCATAAGATTAAAACCAATTTTTTTAGCCGGTGCTTTCGGCACCTCGGGGCTAAAAAAACTAGTTTTAATCTTATAATTGTACATTCTATATCCGCGGAAAGCCGTTTATAATACGATGCGAGAAATAACTATTAAAGTAAGGCTTCCAAACCGTTTAATATCCGCTGGATTAGAACCGGTTGTGAATCTTATTGAAAAATTATGTGTAGTATCATAGGAGCCAGAACCAAGCTTCTTACCACCACAACTCCAACCAACAGAGTGCACCTAGAATATCATTTAAAGTATGGCTTCCAAACCGATTAATATCCGCTGGATTAGAACCAGTTCTGCCTCTTACTGAAAAATTATGTTTAGTATCATAGGAGCCAGAACCAAGCTTCTTACCACCACAACTCCAACCAACAGAGTGCACCTAGAATATCATTTTACAGGGTGGCTTCCAAATCGGTTATTTTCCGCTGGATTAGAACCAGTTCTGAGCCTTACTGAAAAATTATGTTTAGTATCATAGGAGCAAGAGCCAAGCTTTTTACCACCACAACTCCAACCAACAGAGTGCACCTAAAATATTATTTTCAGTGTGGTTTTTAATCCAGTTATTATCCGCTGGATTAGAACCGGTTTGAAAAAAACTAAAAATCTCATTATCTATACTAGTTTTGCTAGACTGGGCATTCAGCTATTATTTTCTATGTTGTATTGTGAATTGTACTTGGGCTAAGTAAAATATTTTGATTGTTTTACCTTACTGTTATGTGAAACAATTTCTCTGGTTTTCTGATTCCGTTTAAATTTGGATTTAAACTCTTCTACGCTTCGAATCTGCATTATGTTGATTATTTATATCTTCTGAAATATGCAATTTATAAATGGTAAAAGTTACAATATTATAATATATAACTTAAGCATTTTTTAATAAATAATATGCATTATATTATGAAGAATTTAAATAAAAAGTGACTTAACAATTCCATAAAAATACTTTAATTCAATTATAAATTTATTTAAATATTAGTATACATTTAGCACTTTTAAAACACATTTATTTTGCTTTGAAAAAAAATCAATCAATGTGCTTATACCTACTTATTAAATGACAATGATAAAAGTAAAATAAAGTTGTGTATGCACGAACGAGAGCAAGTGATTTTAAGCACCTTCGAGCAGTGATTCTGAATGTTTTTTGTGTGGATATACTAGGGTTGTTTTATATCGTTACATCAATTTTAAAAAAATACTTTTCACCTTGGTTTTATATGAATAAAATTTTAAAATGCTACCTAAGCATTTTTTTAATGAAATATCATCAAATGTTTTGTTGATTTCAAAGGTTCAATTAAAATAACACGCCAAAACCTAATCAAATGCTGTAAACTACGAAAGAACACTAACAAAAACTGATTACAATATTACAAGTTACCATCCCTTTATCTAAATTAACATTTTTCATTGAAAAATTTACTTTTGTGTCACAGCATTTTGAACTCAACATAACATTTTAGGACCTATGGTAAAAAAACATGGTGAAACTTATTTCTTTAAAAATTGATATGTTATTAAACATAACCCTAGTATAATCAACAACAAAGACATTTATAACCACTGCTAGAAAATGCTTAGAATCACTTGCTCTCGTTCGTGCATACACCCCTTTGGACTAGAAAAGTTATATTCTCAATATTTTAATATATAACACTTACTTTTTAATGAAATATAAATTTTGATAGTTTTTACAGATAAATGTAACTAGAATTGAAACATTTTCTTTATGGAAGTAAATCCCAAAATAGATTATATTCTTTTTACGCACAACAAGACATTTTTCCCCACAAATTACACTTTTGATTTGATATCTGCAAGTAATTCCTAATAGTAAATTATCTTTTTCTTGATTTGTTCTTTACAAAAAACAATTTATACAATTTTAAACTACCTACCTATTATTTTGAGTAAGTAATCTTTTAAAAACGCTATCTTAATTATAAACAAGATTTTTTTTGTTTTGAACAACAATAAATATGTAAAGAGTTTTCTAGTATGGCTTTGGAATCGATTAATATCCTCTGGATTAGAGCCAGAACTCAGCCATACTGAAAATCATGTATATCATTACAGACAATTTAAAATAAATATTAAAATAAAATTATAAAATTAATAGTTTTAGACCTTACCTTCATTCGTTGGGGCTTAAAAACTGATTTTGATCATATGACATTTAATTTTGATATCCAAGAAAAGCTGTCTATAATACGATGCGATAAATCTTTGATATACTATGTAGTTATTTACTTAGCTCATATTTTCAAAAAATCAAAAATAAATCCCAGTTATGCTTGCCCCAAAAGGGGCCGAAAGCCCGGGCTTTAAATCTTAATCTTATAACTTTTTATTTCATTATCCGCGGAAAGCTGTCTCTAATACGATGCGATAAATAACTACTCTTAGATCACAGATATTCTGTTGTTATTTACTTTGCTCTGATGAGAGCTACTAACTGAGAGCAAGAGAGCCAGACAGAGACAATATATTAATATAAATACTATTTTAGTATTTGTATGGGTGTGTGAGAGACAGGAGAAATAGAATTATAGAGGGGGAGAGATAAGAGAGGTAAGGGATAAAAAAGGGGCAGTACAACACAACAAAACATAATATGAGAAAGAATAAAAGGGAGGTGGGTTATTGCTGAGCATCTTGCAATCACACAGGGATAAGGGTTATAATAAAGTTGTGGTAACGCCCACAAAAAGGATGCCCTAAAATTTCTATTTTTTTTTTGGGTGGGTGGGTAAGGGAATTATTTTGGTGATTTCTCTTGGATGGGTGGAGGAAACCTCCCCCAAATAGGTTTTAACCCTTACCTAGACAAATAGGAAGCTTAAGTGTTAAGGAGAACCATATCAATTCAGCTGTTAACGGATCCTTTGCTAAAGACATACAACCATCCTATCATTTTTATAAAGGATCGTTGAAAACTAATTGAAAATTAACAAAATTATAGACTATATCTTTTTGAAGGTGCAAAAAAATGTATCATCTATTAACCTATCCATGAACTCCCTGAATCTTACGCATTTTACTGCTACAGTTCAGAGTAAACTCCTGGGAAAAGGATTAGAGACGTAAAAAAGGGAAGGAACATTGTTGCGCAAAAAGAAAATATTGTGAAATAACAGTGCTCTAGTAAAACAGTAAATTATTAAAATTAAAATGACCTAACCCTGCGGGGGGGCTACCCGGTACTGAACATAACCTATAATAACCCAAAATAATAAACAAACAAAGGAAAAAATAACACCCCTTCCCCCATCTGTTTACAAATCATTTAAAAATAAGGAGGGGGAATCTGTGCGTATCAGTGCACTTTGAAGAAAAGCGCCAATAATTCATAAAAAGCTTTTAACAGTTAAAAAGCTTAATTAGAATTAATATAAAATCTTACTTTTGACCGATAAAATACAGCAATTTATAGCTATTTGAAAATTAGCTATGCTGTCCTGTAGGGACACTCAAATGGTCAGTGCATCTGTACTACAGAAGTTCTGAGCAGAGATAGATGGATAACCCCACCAGAGAATCATATAGCAATAACATTGTGACGTCACATATATGAAATGTGACGTCATTTCTATATGTATTACTCACGCGTCATGTGTTTGAGATAAAGATAAAGAAAAGTTTTTCCAAAAAAACTACGTACATAAATAATATAAAATTTTGACGTCAGTATAAAACTCCCCATGATTAAATTAAACAGTTAAATGTGTTTTACAGTGGCTTAAGTTTCAGGACCAATAGCAGATAAATAAATCTTTTATCCGATAAAAAGAATATGTCTTTCTAATGATGCTTGAAAATATTTAGATGACCCGAACCTGAGCCCTACGGGGAAACAAAAAAGAGAAGTGAATTTCTTAATTGTTAATTTATCTATCCGCAGATTTTATACAGAGAGAGGGGACATTGGGCTGTTTATTACAATAGACTCCAAAGTTCTATAATTACGTTTTCTTATTCGTTGGCTAAACAACTTTTGGGACTTTATTGACTCTTAATTGGTTGGTTTTTTAAGTTGAGTGTTCAAACGTTTTAACCACAAATTTTAATCTACAGAATGGGTAATATTGTGTATCCTCAATTTATTGGCCATTGTCTTATCCCTTTAGCTCCCTGGTTTTTATAACATGTCCCTATGATCTCTGGAATTATAGCACCTGGCCTCCAGAGTAATCCAGGTATTCCCAGAGCTGCACAGTACAATATAGTTCTATAAATAGATTCCAACCCAAAAATAGACCCTATGAAAGAGACTTGTTTTATGTAGATATAACAAGGAAAGACATTGAACGATAAATTGATGTACATCTCTAATGGTGGTAAACCATATACACCTTTTGTAGATTAAAATTCATGGTTGAAAAATTTGGACACTACTATTTAGGAACCATCCAAGGAAAGTTTCTGAGCAAACTGATAAGAAAGCTTCGTTTGATATCTCATTCCCAGATAATCCAAAAAAGATATATCCCAACAAATTAGAAAATTGCTTTAATAAACTTTAGATTTTTTATTGACATTCCATTATCCCAGGGATCTAAAGGGATGATTCAATGGCAGATAAATTGATGTACATCCCAAATGATGATAAACAAAATTACATCTTCTTTAGTTTAAAATTAGTAGTTGAAATGTTTGGACACTCAACTTAATAAACAAGCAAATCAAAAGGCAGTAAAGGTCCCCAAAGTTGTTAGGCCAACGAATAAGAAAACGTTATATTAAACATTGGGGACTAGTGTAATAAACAGCCCATTGTCCCCCCTCTCTCTCTGCCAATATCCACTCTATCTTTACAATTACTTAAAAGATTCTTTTGATTCAATGCCATTTTTTTTCAGAATTCTTAACCCTATCTCTGTCCGAGTTATAAATAGACGTAAAAGTTTTAAAAATAGACTGGGAAAATAAATAAACTAACTTTAGATGCGTCACAATTATAGCTAGGACAATAACAATAAATTGGGTAATTTAGTTTATAATTAATTTTAAAATCCCATTATAGTTATTTATCTCTTTGTATTATAGACAGCTTTTCGCGGATTTAAAAAAAATTTCTAAAATTATACCCAGTTTGGTCGATCCTGAGGGACCAAAAGCCTGGTCTGACAAAACTGGTATTATTTTTATGTTTTTTTTATATTTTATTATAAGTTGAAAATTGTCTGTAATTCGATGCTATACAAGATTTTTCAGTATGGCTGAGGACTGGTTCTACTCCATCGGATATTTATCGGTTTTGAAGCGAAGCTGGAAAATATGTTAAAGCTGTGTAAGGTACATTGAATATAAATCTTTTTTAATCATTTTTTTATGAGGGGGGGGGGGGGTTGCGCCATTCCCCTTTGACATTTTTTGAGTAAAAAATATAACAACTAAGTTTTAACAAATGTTAAATAATAAGCAAGTGTTTTGATATTTAGATTAACATAATCAAATGTAATTAAGCTTAACCTAGATATTATAATAATTTTGAACATACAATATATATAGATAATAATAGAGATTAAATAATGTAAATTATAAGCCGATAAATAGATAAAAATACAATTTAATTGCATAGTCATACACAATCTGATAGAGCTCCTACAAAATACAAAATCATGATTTCCGTATTATTCATGTTCTCTGAATCTCTTCATTCATACTTAAAAATTTAAGAAAAATTATTTAACGCATCGTATTATAGACAGCTTTCCGCTGATATTAAAATGAAAAATTATAACATTAAAACCATTTTTGTTAGCCCTTAGAGGCCGAAGGCCCGGGCTAACGAAACTGTTTTAAATCGAATGATTTATCATATAAATATCCGTAGAAAATTGTCTGTAATACGATGCTATACATGATTTTTCCGTATAGCTGAGCACCAGTTCTAATCCAGCGTATATTAATCGGTTTCGAAGCCATACTGCACTGTGTGCCCAGAATTCCAATATAAAACAAAAACTCATAATTCTGTTAATTTTGCTTCAAATTAAGAATTTTATTTTTTAAATGAAGGATAATTTATGTAAGTTTTATTTTGGATACCTTAAAATACTTTCAAAATAAAAAAAAAAACATTAATATCGACGAAAGACACTTATTTACTTATTTTGGCAGTAAAGGTTTCGTGATTTGTGAAAAAAATTAAATATATAAAAAACCTTAATTAATATTCTTAACTAATAATATCATATTTATTGTGGTATTTTGTTTTTTGTGGGGGGGTTGGTTGGGGGTGTTAGCCTGAGGGAAGGGGGGAGGGTCTCATGGTCAGGAACCACCATGGCTGCGAGAAAGAGTTAAGCAAACTAATAAAATATTTTACACATTAACTTGATACAGAGATTTTAAAACTTGTAAGGCCAGTTCATAATTTTTTTTGGGTGGGTGGGTAATTTTTTCTAAGGGCAATTTTTCTTGGAAGGGTGGTAGTACCCTCCCCCAAAATACCTCCTCTGGACCTATGAGAAGCTACCCTGTAAAGGAGAACCATATCAGTTCAGTGGTTAGCGAGATCCTTCAGTAAACACAGACAGACAGACAAAGATCCTTTAACTTTTTCAATAATTTTATCATATGCATTATGATAAGTTTTGTTAAAGGATTTATAAACTTTTTAAAATTCTAAATTATTATGTACCCCCTCGCCCTTCCATGTATGGCAAATATAAAGCTCTAAATACTCATTTGCTTAAATTAAATAAATTATCAATGTAATATTTAAATTATATAATAATTCATTTGTTGCAGGGAGGGAGGGGACATTGTCACATTGGGTTGTTTATTACACGAGTCCTCAAAGTCTTAAAATAACGCTTTATTATCCGTTGGTTTAACAACTTTAAAGGCTTTTACTGAATTTTAATTGTTTGTTTCAAATGTTGAGTGTCCAAACGTTTACAGTTACACCACTAATTTTAGTCTACAGAAGGGGTAATTTTGTGTATCATCATTGGGGAAGTTCATCAATTTATCCGCAATTATCTTATCCCTTTTGATCCCTGGATTTGTTGAATTAATAACTATAAAGAAGGAAACATGTTAATAACACTTTATAAAATGATTTCCTATTTTCCTATAACCCATTTTATTGTACTTTTTTATAAAAAAAAATTGGACTGTTATGGCTGCGCTACTTATAGACAAAACAATCCTTGTTTTAAAAATAAAACAAATCTATCACAAATCACCACAAAAGCACTAAGAACTTTAAGCCTAAGGCCTTGCAATGAAAGTATTGATTGTCTGCAATCTGGAAGGTAGGGGACATTGGGCTGTTTATCACTCGATCTAGGTCCCAAAGGTTTATAATAATATTTTCTTGTTTGTTTACTTAAAAGAGTGTCTTAACTTTTCAACCACTGATTATAATCTACAGAAGGGTAAGTTTGTGTATCATTATTGGTAATGTACATCAATTTATTGGCCATTGTATATACATTTATTAACAAATTTGCTTAAATCTTTTAGTTACTTTACAAGTTTGCTTAACTCTTTTATTTATTTAGGGCGTGCATATGGGGTGGAATAGGTTTTAGTTTTATCAAATTGAAACATTTAAGATAATATTTATTTGATTTAAAAAGAATGATAATTGATTAGAAGCAACATGTTCGATAACATAGCTTTAATAAATATTCCTAGATGGTGCATGGGGGGACTCCCCCCACCCTCCATGGGTGAGGGGGGGGGCGTGCATATCCTTTAAAGACTTTAAGCAATAAGAATAAAGGATTGTATATCAAAATTGCATTGAGAACTATAAATATCACGATAAAATAATTTGTAAAAATTAGTGATTTTAATTTATCTTTTTTTGTGTAAAAATTACTATAAAATGGGTCTGACCGCTCCTACAAAATTGTGAATAAAAAATTTCAGCTAACAAGGCCGCCATTGAAACCAACGGGGTTTATTCAAGGAGTGCTTTGGTTAAACATGTGTAAAGGTCTGATATGCGGCCTCGTTAGCTGAAAAAAGATCAAACTATTTGAAGTTGAGAGTATCATGACAAAATATTATAATTCCTGCTTCTTTAAGGGGGAATGCTTTGACATCAATTTTTTCATAAGTTTTATAAATAAATGTTTAAAAATTATTTTAAAATCGTATATTATATTCAATAAGCTTTCAAAAATGGTATAACATATTACTGTTGCTTAATTTTTGGTAGTTTGACGATAATTTAAAGTTTGCATATAAAATGTAATTTCAATAGTCAGACTTTATTGCAAAATCCTAAATATCTAGGTAGGCTACTTCTCGAAGCTGTAAAATTTTAAGTAATTGATATTTTCACCTCTAGCTTTGGGAATCCTTCTCAAATATGACAAAGATTAACCTAAAACTTTCAAATTAATCAATATCCAAAAATGCATTTTTTGGAATCTTGGAGTTTTTGCATTGGCTGGGCACTACACCGACTCAGAATTACCACTTTTTTGAAATTCAATGGGCGCGCTATTTCAAACCATTCCTTTTATGATATAAAGACCAATGATACCAAAAAAACTGTTCTGGTAGCTTTTTTTCAGCAATATGTCAAATTCGATTTTCATAAAAAAGGGGAAGGTTCCCCCCTGGGGGTGAAATTTTTTTTTCTTTCAAACCATTGCTTTATACACCTTCATGAATTCGTCTTGAAGAGTACATTAAGGATCAAAAAACGATTTTAAAATATTTTGATCATAGCAAGAGCTATTCTCAAAAAACTAACAATTTTGGCCATTTTAGCAAAATCAGGTGATTTTGACGGTTATTTGAGGATAACTTTTTCTGGGATCAATATTTTTAAAAAACGTTTTTTGATTCTTAATGTACTCTTCAAGGCGAATTCAGGAAGGTGTATAAAGCCATGGTTTGAAAGAAAAAAAAATTTCACCCCCAGAGGGGAACCTTCCCCTTTTTTATGAAATTCGAATTTGACATATTGCTGAAAAAATAGTCTGAGAACACTTTTAAAGGTATCAATAGTCTTATATTTATGAATAGAATGGGTTAAAATAGCGCGCCAAAAATTTTTGCATCTTGAGTCGGCCTACTGGGCACATAGTGTACTGGAAATAATCTTCATAAATCATAAATATTTGCAGATTTGAAGACTCGTCTATTTTGGTGTATGCTATTCAAATTTTACAACAAGCCATTTTTCCTGCGCCTGTTCTATCTGTTTGGTCACAACTGGGTTTCTTAGTCGCACTTTTATTTCAACCTACAAGATTAAATGATTTTTGTTAAAATCTTTAAGTTAATAATCTAGTTTTTTTTACCGTGGTCGTAAGTGATGAGACTTTAGACAATAAATTAAGTTGTTGACACCTCCAATTACGATAAAAAAATTCTCCCCTAAATAAAAATCCAACAAAAGTAAGACAGCTTATAAGAGGTCGTTTTAAGTAGCAAACAAAGCTACTATAAAAATCCAAATGTCCGTCTCTCCGTTTGTCCGTCCGTTAGACACGAATTTGGGTGTTTTGTATGATAGGACCTAATAAATATTACCTACTAAGAGTAAAAAAATTATTAGCTATAGCAAATAAAATCCTAGAGGCAAAGGACATTAAAAAATCCAGAAAATCTATCAATTTTATTTAACTTTTTACCTTTCCTCCGACAGGTTTCCTGCCACTGTACAAGTCAAAGCTATCGTGTATCTCACACTTTGTCTCCAGAGTGGATAGTTTGACAGTTGCTGTCCCTAGCAGTGTGTCAGACCGTAGGAAACCTCCCTGCAGTAGTTTAGGAGTTCATTTAATGAAAACTCAGGGGTGTATATTCTGCACAAGATTTTTTTTTCCCCGGCTACAAATTTCTTTATTTCCCCTCCCCCCTAGTTTTTTCTCACCAAGTAGGGGGGAAAATGGAAAAATATTTAAAGAACTCTATATTTTATTTATTGCATCCCTCCTACCACACATTCTTTTAGTTTTTTTTACCAAGGAGGGGGGGAATAGAAAAAATGTTTTCAGTTTTCTTAATTTTTACATTGTTTTTCCCTCCAACCCCTAATTTTTTATTTCCCCCCCCCCCCCCTGAGCCGGGGATCCCATGTAGAATACACCCCTGTGAAAACTTTAACGAAACACTAATAAAATTATGATTTTAAAATTGTAATTGAAAATTTACAAGTTGTCAGCAATCTATAACTTATCCACCCTTTTATCTGTAAATCGTCTTTACTTCTCTCTACATTTTCAACAAAAAAAAAACTTTTAAATTTTTGTGACTAGCCCAAAATTTTCAAAGTTAACACTACATGAAATAAGTCCTAAATAGTTCATTTAATTTTCCACTTATAACACTTCACTAATATTCAGGGGTGTATATTCTACATGGGGAAAAAATAAGAAATTAGTGGTTGGAGGGAAAAAAATGTAAAAATTAAGAAAACTAAAAACATTTTTTCCATTTCCCCCCCCCCCCCCCCCCTCCTTGGTAAAAAAAACTAAAAAAATGTGTGGTAGGAGGGATAAAATAAATAAAATATAGAGTTCTTTAAATATTTTCCCATTTTCCCCCATACTTGGTGAGAAAAAACTAGGGGGGGGGGGGGGGGAAAGTAATGAAATTTGTAGCCGGGGAAAAAAATAAATCTTGTGCAGAATATACACCCCTGCTAATATTTTAAAATTTTAAATATTTTGAACCCTTCTTATTGATAAAATTGTCTATTAATAAAATAAAAGAATAGTGGGGACACGAGGGGAGGGGACCCTGTCCCGATTTTGTATTGGATCTTTAAATCAACTAATAGTGCCGTAAAAAATAAAATTAGTCAATCAGCAAAAAGCATTTGTAAGCAGACGAAAAGGGTCTCCGCGACTTGGGTTAGGAAGTTGTCCTGATTATACATCTATAACTGTACAATTATTTAAACTTTAATGCTATTTTAAATGAACTTCTCCCTTAATCCAAACTTCTGCTTTAACATTGCCTCGCTTTAATATTCTTTGGAATCCCTTATCCCTGAAAAAAAAATAAATGAATTTTGCTATATTTTATTTTCTTTGTCCTATCTTTATTTAATCAGGAATCTTAAGGGATAAGACGATGGACGATTTATTGGTATAAATCTCCTATGATGATTAGGTGGGTCGATTTTGGACATTTTTTTCTGAGACCAAAGCGGGGATCTGCAAATGATTTATATGAGTATAATACACCTCTGGATGATTTAAAATTTATCCTAAGTCTTAAAACCGCGGACGACCAGACATTCAATTGTATAGCTATTTGTATATGGGTGTCAAAAAATTAATGAATCAGAACTATGGCTTCATGGTGCTCCCAGGAAAGGCATTGAGAAGTAGAATCAGGAACTTTTGACCGTTTCA
Source organism: Acartia tonsa (assembly GCF_053477335.1). Lineage (NCBI taxonomy): Eukaryota > Metazoa > Arthropoda > Copepoda > Calanoida > Acartiidae > Acartia > Acartia tonsa. Next base: position 46,538,733 of record NC_137268.1, read on the forward strand.
AAAAATCTCGTTCCTAGCCCGAGAAAATCTTAAAAACCTCTACAAATTGGACAATTCTCAATAAACCTTAAAAAATTGTGTTTTATTAGCCATTTCTAAGGCTAGGAACTAGATATTTTGAAACGGACAAAAGTTCCTGATTCTACTCTACAAGGTCTTTCCTGGGAGCACCATGAAGCCATAGTTCTGGTTCAATAAATGTTTTATTTTCATTTACATATAGCTATACAATTGTATGCCTGGTCGTTGGTAAAAGGTTGGTAAATAAAGGGTAAGGAAGCCAAATATGACTTTGACTGACTTATAGTCGGAAATTCATTATTAAACTGGGAAAATGCACAAAAATATTTAGCCCTCTAGTACTAAAAGCAACTGAGATAATAAGTGGAGTGGGCTTGAATGTCGTATTTGCATATTTCTTATTAATGAATTACATTTTTAAGTGGTCGTGTTCTAAAACTCAATTTTTTAAATTCTTTTTCGGTCAGAAATTTTATTTAAGTTAGTTTTATCTGTTGCACATCCCCTCTTTGTCTAATTCCGATATGAACCCGCCCTAATGATGATCGTATAAATTACCCCTTTCGAAAAATTGAAAATTGGTCACTGCATGTTTAAACCAACCAAGCAAGATTATTTAAAAATACCCAAAGTTTTTAATACAACCATTTGGAGGAAGTGTTTATATGTCAAATGTCTCCTCCCTCCTGCCTTAGGCCTATCTACAAATAATCTTATCAGCCTGTCAGGTCTATAATATAATTTACATCTGTTTTCTGTCTACCAGTATATCGCTTGGCCTATCAGTCACTCAGTATGTGTAGTATATCTATCTATCCCTATAAACTATCAATCACCACTTACCTGGGATTAACAACAATCATATGTTTACTGTTGTACTCCGGATTATTACTGTCTTTAACCACAGCTGTTTTGTCTATAGTTGGAGTGTCCCTTGGAAAGGGAAACTCCCATTTCACGTATGTATCAACGTCCTATTTAAACCTACTTTGAACTTTAACAATTAGTAGGTGTCCTATTTTAGTATGAAAAAAAATCAAATTCTATAACCTAAACTTAACTTTTATACTTTTTGCATACTTCTTTTCCTCTATTATATCCTTGGGTAGAAAACTGGCAAAAATGTCTCATATATTGCATGTCTGCTCATAAGGTGCTTTCCCTCAAGGTGCCTGTCGAGCACTAACCCCTTGCTATCTTTATTTTTCAAATAAGAGATTGTTTTTTTCCAATTTGTATACCTAGATAATCAGTTTTTAGGATCTGCAAGAAATTGTCTTAATTCTTTACCCCAAAAATCATTCGTTTTAAGACCTTTATTCCTACGCCTTACCCCAGCGGGGTGCTGAGTACCCAATATAACCTAACCTAGAGCAATAAACAAACAAATGTAAATCTACCCCCACATTGAATTAGCTTCATGATATACATCCTCATTACTACCTACAGCTTTTAAAGTTCAAAATGATTTCCTTCGGATTTTTAACCATGTAGTTAATTCCAGACATGATAGTCAACTCTAAATCGTTGTCTGTAAGGTCGGTATGGCTAACAACCTTTCAATATCCATCATATTTGTTAATTATTCCCCTACACATTTGTTTTTTTTTAAGCAACTCTTAAATGATTACCAGAAAGTCCAAAGTTCCATTTAATACATGTTGATTTTTTAACAACAAATAGGGATTTTTTCCCGCTTAATCCGTAAAGTTGGGCGTTACTGTTGGGTTGTAGTCAAATGCTGTTATTAAGTCAAAGTGTTCTTAATTATATATAACCTAATGTATATATTATATAAGGATCTTGGACAAAGTACCCTCGGACAAAGTAGTCTACGGAAAAAGTAGCACCCGGACAAAGTAGCCTCCTAAGGAAAGTAGCCTCCACTGTTAATAAAGGTCGTGGCCGCAGCGCTCGGCCCCCTTGCCTATAACCTAACCTAACCCAACCTAAAAATTGCAAAAACAATGTTAAAAATTGTAAAAACAATATTAAAACTTGTTAAAATCTACCAACCACTTTTTGTAAAATCCACGAAATTCTAAACCATCTATGTATTAACAGTTTTTTTCATAATAAATGTCCTGAGGATAACATAGGTTAGGTTATAGGCTAGGAGACCGAGCGCCCGCGGCTAAGCAGGCCAGGGGGCTGAGCACTGCAGCCATGACCTTTATTAACAGTGGAGACTACTTTCCTTAGGAGGCTACTTTGTCCGGAGGCTACTTTGTCCAAGGCTACTTTGTCCAAGATCCTTATTTACTAAGTATATTTGCGATAACTTTTATTTAATGAAATCTTCCAATTTTTAACATGTACAAAACGGCCTGCTTACTTGCTTCAAGATCCATGTCAGATCTATATAGGAAATAAATGTCTATAAACGAGCTCAAGTTTTCCAAGGAATATATGACTAAAACTCATAGTGCTCCAATAATCCATAATAAACTCTCATTGCCCAGAACGATAAGACTCATTATTTTACTTTATTAAAAATAAATTCCTTTTTTTTATTTCATGTAGCTATTTACCTTATATTGATGTATTTAATTTCTAATCATAAAAGAGAAAATTTAAATTTATAATATAATAAATTTAAGAAAACTCTGTTTTAAAAGAATTCGATTGTGGCGACATTTTGTGTGGTCAAATATTAAACTAAAATTGTAATCGGCATCATTAACCCTTTAGTGATGGTAATGTAAAGAAAAAAATATAATTTAAAAAATCTTTTTAAAATCATTTAAATTATTAAATATTTACTTTCTTTTAGATAGTAATGCCGGGTGAGGAAAATAGATTTATTGAGAAATAGATATGCATATAGAAAACTAGCCAATAGGGAGATAATTATATCGAGCCAACTCTAGTATAATATATGAAATGGTCCATAATTATGATCAGTTAGACTTAATAAGAGCATTTGAATACAAAGAAACACCCATCTACACGGAATTACGCGAAAAGAATTACAAAGAATCCTAGGATGATTAGGTACTATGTTATAAACAGAGCAATCCAATAAATATAAGAATGTCCGCATCAAGAATTCTGTAATCCAAGATTTTTTTAAGACTTGTATGATATGATGTTTTAAATCCTGGACCTTGCTAAAAGCTCTAGTCTCGTAATGAAACTTGGGTACCGGATCCCCTCGCTTGAAGGCAAAACGAACCGCATCCAGGTCCTTAATAAAATCAATATGTATGTCAATGAAAATACAAGATGTTTTTTTAAATCTAGCAATTTGTGTTCTCTTCTTAATAAACCTAGAATGTTTCTGTTAGTTCAAATATATTGTACAATTTTAAATTACTTAATTTTTTCAATTCTGAATTTAAAAGATGATAAAAACATCTAATGTTACCTTTTTAGAATGCAACGCCATCTGCTCAAACTTGTTAGAACTAGCAATATCCCCAACCTCTTTGAAGTAGGTCCTATTTGACATGCACATTTTTACCTAGAAAATCATTTTTATGAACTACCTTTTATCTATTAATTTATGTTCTTGTCAATTATTTGGTCAGAAAATCAAAAATAACTGCCGCCGAGAACACTGTCCTTTTCTTCGTAACACTTAACAGACATCCAACCCTTTCATTTCATTGCACGATCTTTGTTTGGAAGTCCTAACTGAATAAGGTAGTGAGTTGACTTGTTGAGCCTGATCATGGATAACTCCCACTCTTATTATTTAGGTATAGCGCCTGACAAGTGTTTTCAAGACTCGAACTCGACACTTTCCTGGTGGCATACCGACACAAAACCACGGGTTAAATATTAGAGCATAACAATGGAGGAGGAAGTGATTACTGAATATCCCCACCCGAGGACCCTGTGTCGATATTCAATTGGGCCTTTGAAAAGCATCCAATAGCGTCGGGAAAAAAAGCACAGCCATGTTGCTACAAAAGAGCAGAAAGCAATTTACTAGCAGACCAAAAAGGTCACAAAAAGAGGTATCCAGGTAGTTGTCTGGTAATCCATATACATATGTATATTTATAGATTTATTGGTTAACTTAAATATATTATGTGTAGCTCACCTGTGCTATCAAATCTTGTTCAAGCTTGGCATACATCTCTGCCCTGTCTCCAGTTACTTTGCTTTCCTCCATGCTCACTATCTCAAAGTCCATGTCGTTTGCTTTAGCAGCCTTGCAAAGTGTTATATAAGTTTATTTTATGTTTTAAGTATCTGTATCATAACATGTGTCCCTAATTCAATTTCATAATTATGTTAGTGAATACACATTTTTAAGGAAGGGTTATTTAAGTAAAATCATATAAATGTACATTGAAAAAAATAGCAACATATCCCATTGCAAAGCAAATACACATTCTTGCTTTTTTATCTTAGAAATACATGTAATTATAGTTTTTTCAAACTTGTTATCCTTATATTAAAGTAACAGGTTATCCGTAGCAAAGGATACCGCAAACTGCTGAACCGATATGGTTCTCTTAACAGTAGTTCTTATAGGCCCAGAGAAGATTTTTAACATAAAAAAGAGAAATTGCCATAGAAAAAAAATCACATCCTCTCCCACTAAAAAAAATTCCCCTCGAGGCTTTAGGATCATAGCCTAGAAAGAAACATAGAAATAAACAATCCTGTTGTATTAATTGTGGAGGTGTAGGCAGAGTTGTCATGTCCACAGGCAAACCAGCTTTGCTCACCTGGAGAATTTTTTTTTTGTAAAATTAACCTTCAAACAACGAAAAGGATACTAACACAGAGAGCTAGAGGGGACAAAGGGCTGTTTATTACACTAGTCCACAAAGTTTTATATCAACGTTTTCTTATTTGTTGACTTAACAACCTTGGGGACTTTAATTAAATTTTTATTGTTTGGATTGTTTAAATTAGTGTCCAAACGTTTCAATCACTAAGTGTAATCTACAGAAGGGGTAATTTTGTGTATCATCATTGGGGATGTACATTGTACATTAATTAATCATCCATTGTCTAATACCTTTAGATTCCTATATAACAAAATGATTTGTTATAATCAATTTCTGCCAAAGTTTCTTAAAACTCTTTATTACCTCAATAAGCTTATTAAGTCCAAGTGCTTGTCTAAGATACTCTTTTGCCGTGTCAGTTTGTCCTTGCTGTTTGGCCGCAAGGGCTGCTTCTTTGAACAGCTTTTGTCGCTTTTCTAGGGCTGCTAACTGCTTATCCTGTACTGACATCACTGATGGTTGACGGCCGACTTTCGGCGGCTGCGGCGATCTGCTTGGTGCCGCAGGCGACGGTTGGGCAGGTGAAGCACTAAGTTGTGATCTTTAAAATTTGGAATCTTTTTGGTACAATTTAAGGCATTATCAATTAATATTTACAAAGAAACAACAGTTTATAGTTTTAAATCAAGTATTTGGTACCTAAAATTTAAAATTAAAGAATTTAACATTTTTGAGGAAATCAATTTAGACTTTAAAAATCACCCTGCAGGAACGGCAGCTGGTTTTGGGGGAGTTGAAGCAGCTGCAGGTGCTAACCCAGCTACGGCAGCCGCAGGAGCCGCTTCTTGTGCTGGTTTGGGTGCTGCAGCTCCAGGCTGATCTGCCAACGGAATGGAGCCGAAACCAGGCGGATCCGGCAAATCGCCGCGAGGAAATGGACGTCCCGCCCTGTGAAAATCAGAATACTATACGTTAACAATAAATAATGTTGTCTCAATTTGTTAAAATATCATCCCGCAAACTTTTTGATGATAATTATTAATAAGTGTGATGCATAATACTTAGATGTTTAAGAAAATATATCCACTGTAAATTTGCTGGATGTGTAAATGGCAGTCCCCCTATTACCTTCATCAAATCTTTAAAACCACTCAGTCAAAATAAAAAGCGTGTATGATCCTGTCTGGCAATTTATCTATAGTAATCTTTACCTGTGTAGCTTAATTGCGTCTTCATACTGCTTTACAATTCTGCCCATGCGCCTGGCCTTCGAACTGTTACCAGATTCTTTCGCCTTTGCCTCTTCTGATTTGTATTTGTCCAACCTTTAGAAAAGATTTTTTAGTGCTTTCCATCAAAGTGCCTAGCAGGCACAGACCCTCCCCATCTCTCGAGATAATTAAAAAATAAGTTAAAAATAGGAAAGGAATAGTTATTTCTCGCATCGTATTATAAACGGCTTTCCGCGGATATAGAATGTACAATTATGAGAACTAGTTTTTTTAGCCCCGAGGTGCCGAAGGCACCGGCTAAAAACTAGTTTTAACCTTATGATTGTACATTTTTATATTCGTTGACAGCTGGATATAATACATAGTTTTTTCGTATGGATGAAAACCGGTTCCTATACACCGGATTCGAATGAATACGAGAAATAATTTTATTCTCCCCTCTATGCTATGAAATGAATTTATAAGCTTCGGTGAAAACAACTAAGAATTATTGCATTTATGAAAATCATAATCCTTCCTGGAAACCTACCAATGCATTAAGCTACCTTTAACTATAATAAATCTTAACTTAATATAACCTGACGGGTGTATATTTTCAAATTTGACCCTGCTGAGGGGGGGGGGGAATAAAAAATAAGTGGTTGGGGGAAAAAAATGTAAAAATTAAGATAACTGAAAGCATTTTTTTTCCATTTTCTCACCTTTTTGGTTAAAAAAACTAAAAGAATATGTGGGAGTGGGGAAAATATGAATAAAATAAAGAGTTTTAAAAATATTTTTCCATTTTATCCCCTTCATTGCTCGAAAAAACTAGGAGGAGAAAAAAATAAAAAAATTTAGAAGCGAGGGGAAAAAAATGAATCATGTGCAGAATATATACACACCTGTATAACCTAACATATCAAATATTAAATGGCTTTAAAGGGAACTTCTAATAAGTAATGTTATTTATTTTTTATTAATTGAGAACCTCCTACCTCTGTACTAAAGCCTCCATGATGGTTTTAGGCGCGGGTGGCGCCCCAAACATCTCGGGTTGAGGGACGGGAATGTCATTTGGATTGCTGGGTTCAACAATAGGAGTATCACGACTGAATTAATTCTTATTTTACAATACAAACAAGATAAAAAAATTAAATATAGGTATTGCCTTCAGCAAATTTGCAAATTTTGTCATATCATAAATATGACTTATACTACAGCTACTACAACTGTTTACGAACAATAAATTACAATGGACAAACAAAACTTCCAGACAAAGGTAGTACAATTAAAGAGTTTTTTGACTGTTTGTCTTGCTATTATTTTTAATAGCCTACTTAATAGCATTAAATCTTGTTTTGTTGGGTATAATTCAAAGGTGTTTGAACTCTTTTCATCCGATAATTCTATTTTTAAGCGTAAATTAAAGTATCATTTAAGTATTATAAAATTGCCTAAATTGTGAGTTAAGCTCTGGTTTAGGTTGCTGTGTTGGTTCACCTGATCTGACCAACGAATTCTCATCCTATTACAGTTATTTACTATATATTCTAGCTTATAATATTACCTTAGCTTAGTTTAAAATAATTGCAGCACTGAATCTTGGATAAAATACAAAATAATATATATTTTCCTTTATCCTATTAAGTAAATTAGTAAGGTAGTTTTTCGTCCGTAGCTTAAGATTTTCATAACTACCAAACTAATTGAGTTTTCCAATTCTTGGAAGCCTAAAAAGTCCCAGGTTAGTTTCTGGTTATTTCATTTTAAGCTTCAAGTCTTGGGATGGTTCTTTACTAATATTAAATATTCGAAGACTGGGCCCTTTGATTCTAGGGGCACAGTCACATCACTGGTTAATCATAATTTACTAGCAGAAAAAATCTTGAACTATTTTGATTTATTTATTATACATGCAGTTTTATAAAAGCTCTTCAATTGGGTTGATCTATTTGTGAAAGTTTCATTTCTGCATACAAAGAAATAGTTTTAGGGTAATGTCACAAAATAAAAACCAATCAAATTGAATTGCCTAGCCCCTACTTTAGGCTAACAGTAATAGGAGCAATGCAGCTAGTTAAGTAAATGTTCCTGTGCGACTTGGTGTCTTAAAATCTCTGTACTTGGTAAATCTGCAAGGCTAACTGAATCCTGTAATTTTATAGTTAACATACATTACTACAACAGCTGAGCTTTTATTATTTAATTTGTTTCAGGGTTGTATATTTTACATGGGATCCCCTGCTCAGGGGGGGGGGGGGGAATAAAAAATAAGTGGTTGGAGGGGAAAAAATGTAAAAATTTAGAAAACTGAAAACATTTTTTTCAGTTCCCCCCCCCTCCTTGGTGAAAAAATACAAAAAAAAATGTGTGGTAGGAGGGATAAAATAAATAAAATATAGAGTTCTCTAAATATTTTTCCATTTTCCCCCCTTGTGCAGAATATACACCCCTGTTTTGTTTATGAGTCAGTCTTTGCTCTTCTCTAATTTTCCTTAAAATATTCTTGTATTTAAAAAATCGTATTGATGAATCTTTAATTTTTTCCTTAGAAGTAATGTTTTTAAAAAGCAAAGCTTTTCTAAAAGTAGGGCCGGTCTATCCATACGTCAGTCCGTCCATAACGGCTATCTCTTTTTGTTAATTTAGACATGTTAGAGAATTGTCCTTTCGATTTCAAACTTTGAATGATTATTTCTATGACAATTAGGTACGCGTTAGGAAGCGTAGCAACTCTAAAAATGAAAATATGTATTTAATTGTATCCTGTATTGTTATTGTTTGTTTGTCCTTCCTTCTGATTTTAGAGATTCGCTTTTATGGATGTTGTCATCCTTGTATTCTCTATTTTTATAATTCACATTATTTGTTGAAATGTATGATAACTATCCTGATCTGCTAAATGTTCACATAGCTTTATCCTTTTCATGTACTCCATAGCCGTTGCCTTTTTAATGAAGATTAGTTATAGTTTAAAGACAAAGATAGAGGGGAAAATGAAATGTTTATTAAACTAGCTCCTAAGGTTTTAAAATAAAACTAATCAACTTTTTTACTTTAGTGAATTTTGATTGGTTGATTCATTAAGTTGAATGTCCAAACGTTTCAACCACTAATTTTAATCTACTGAAGGGTAATTTTCTGTTTCATCATTAAGAAGGTAAATCAAGTTATCACCCATTGTCTTATTCCTTAAGTGTAAATGTGACGGGTTCGAATCTTATCCAAAACGGCGTCACAACTTAAGACGTTAAAATGAATGGAATGATTGTTTGTAGTAGGGTTGGCAATCCGGAATCCGGATCCGGGATCCGGAATCCGCCCAATTTTTGGGCCAATTTTGGAATCCGAATCCGGAATCCGTTTTTTAATAGCGGATTCCGGATTCTGAATTGGTAGGCTAAAATTAGCGTCTTGAGTTTTTTCTTTCAACTTCCCCTTTTTGAAGGCAAAGATTATCATCATTATATATAATATCTTTTAAAATCTGGTTCAATTCTCGGAAGTGAATTATAGAAAAAACCAAAAACATTAATTTTTAGGACATATGTAGCACTTAAATTTTTTAATTTTTAAAAAAAGTCTTTTGAAACATTGCTAGAATCCGGAATCCGAATCCGGAATCCGCCAAAAATAAGAATCCGGAATCTGCAAGGAATCCGCCACTTTTTTTGACGGATTCTTTTAAGAATCCGGCCCAAAAATTCGACGGATTGCCATCACTAGTTTGTAGTAGTTAGGATGTTATTGTTAGTGCCATGTGACCTACTTCAAGGGACTTCCCAGCTCTACAATTTTAGAAACCATTCTTTGCGATTTTAACAAGATATTATGGACTGTAATAAATTCTTATAATAAAGTAACAGGATGTCTGTTTGTTTATTGGTCTGTCTGTCTGTAACGAAGGATCTCGCCAACCGCTGAACCGATCGGGTTCTCCTTAACAGGGTAGCTTTTCATAGGTCCCGGGGAAAAAAATTTAAGTGCCACTAGAGGCCTCTAGGGTCATAGCCGCTAGTATTAACATAAAATGGTAAATCGCCAAAAAAAAACTTAGGTAAAATCAACAAATATTTTAAGGAAAATCCTCAACAATTTTTTAAAAAAAGACTTCTACGAAATAAGAGTAACACACCCCTGCCACATTCGATAGTCCACAGGGTTCTAATAAAGGCCACTTAACCACTCTAAAATAATCTCTTTTACCTTGTCGTTTTGTTGTTTCGCAGCCAGTGCTAGTTGGGTTAACTCTTTTCGTCGGGCGAGTATCACAGTTTTTATATCAGTGCTTTTACTTTGGGGCGGACTGGAATGTTGAGACACTCTTTGATTTTAATTTAACAACACATTTATTTAAAATAGGGTTGGCAATCAGTATCCGAATCCGGGATCCGCCCTATTTTTGGTCAATTTTGAAATCCGAATCCTGAATCCATTTTATAATAGCGGATTCGGATTCTTAATTGGTAGGCTAAATTTAGCGTCTTGAGTTTTTTCTTTCAACTACCCCCCCCCCCCCTTTTTTTGAAGGCAAAGATTATCATCATTATATATAAAATCTTTTAAAATCTGGTTCTATTCTCGGAAGTGAATTATAGAGAACACCAAGTACATTAATTTTTAGGACATATGTAGCACTTAAATTTTTTAATTAAAAAAAGCCTTTTAAATATTGCTAGAATCCGGAATCCGCCATAGACGGATTCCAGGGGTGTATATTCTACATGGGATCCCCTGCTCAGGGGGGGGGGGGGAGAATAAAAAATAAGTGGTTGGAGGGAAAAAAAATGTAAAAATTAAGAAAACTGAAAACATTTTTTCCATTTCCCCCCCTCCTTGGTGAAAAAAACTTTTAAAAAAGTGTGGTAGGAGGGATAAAATAAATAAAATATGGAGTTCTTTAAATATTTTTCCATTTTCCCCCTACTTGGTGAGAAAAAACTAGAGGGGGAAGAAAAATAAAAAATTTTGTAGCAGGGGAAAAAAAATAAATCTTGTGCAGAATATACACCCTTGACGGATTCTAGTAAGAATCCGAATCCGGTAAAAATTTGACGGATTGCCATCCCTAATTTAAAACATACTTATGGATATTACCAGCTTTAAAATAGGAATACTTGTATGTTATCTGTCCTTAAAAACCTATCACAACTTGCTTAAAGTGACGTGCTCATGGTGAAATACATATGAAAATAGAAGTTTAAAAAATAAAAAATAAAAAGAAGGGGGGGGGGGGTGATCTGTAACGTCTTTTCACACGACATACCAACAATTTTATTTTGGGGTCTACTCCCGTAGTTTTAGAATTATTGGGGTAAAATATTGGGTTAGTCAATAATTACCCCAAGTTTTGTTATCTTTAATAAAAAAACGGCTTAGAATAGCAAAGCCCATTAGGTTCAGCGGTTTTGAGATCTTAAGCTTCATACAGACAGACAGGCGGACATAGAAGATTCAGAGATAAAAATGATAAAATCAAACAATTCTCCCTCAAAGGTGCTTGACTGCTGCTAGGATGATAGGGTGGGGATTGATAGGGGGTTGGTGGGGGTGATGATCTACTTGGTATGGGAGGTGGTGGACCAGATTCTAAAAGAACAATATTAGTTTTTTTAAAAAAAGATATGCCTTTATTTCTATTAAAAGAAAAATTAACTTATTCTGATGAAAAAAACAGTCAAGATACCAAATTACAGACAACCTTTTTAAGGACCGACGATTTTAGAGGTACAATTAATGTTATAATGGAATTGACTAAATTAGCCAATAAAAAGATAGTTATTGTACTGAAAAGTCGGTAAAACGGACATACTGATGTGTCATATTCATGATTATAGAGCTGGACTACTACTACTACTACTAATGTTTATACCTGATTCTGGGGTTGTGTCGGGGGTTAATTCTGTTTGTTTTCTTGTGCCTAGAAGAGATAATAGAATATATTAAGAACAAGGATGAAAACATCTATAACAGCGAAGCTCTAAAACGGTAGGACAAACCAACATTAACACTTGTAGAGTGTATAAGCTGAATATAAATGTATAAGTCTAAACAAAATTAGTTTCAAAAATGTTTAAATACAGGATGCTGTTTAAGGACATACTTACATTTTTAGAACTTGATTAAAAGATGCTAATATGCATAAATTAACGAAAAGAACCAACTGTGACTTATGTACAAATGTACCCTAATATTAGAAAAGCTGCGCTTTAAAAAATAATCCCGACTTACCTACACTTATCATTGGTGGTATGTCATCTTCATTAACTGGTCGGCCCGCCTGGACTGACTTCTCCAGGTCTTGAAGGGTTTTCAGGCCCCTATTTTAGACAAATCATTAAACGCTTATTCAATTTTCAATTGCTTTTCTATTGGATGATTAAATGACTTAATTTAAGAGAAAATTTTAAATAGGAAGCTTCACTATAGTCTATAGGACTGTAGCTGTTTTATGCAAATAACTGGAAATGATGTAAATAATCAAACAATAAATACTGTTAAGCCACATTTAAAGACAATTTCTTTAATGCTTGGTCCCTGGCACAGCGTCTAGCTTTGCTGGTGTCTCCGTTGTGTTTAGCTATAGCCTCCGCTTCTTTGTAAGCACTCTTTCTTTCCTGGATTATGGACAGGAGACTCTGGCCTGATTAGATAATACAGGGTTGCATTATTAATATCAAAAATAAATTGATACATTATTTCTTGGATGTTGCACCAGAATTTCATGTACTGTAATAAAGTGATGATTGCAGCTGGCTAAAATAATGATAAAACACCCCCCCCCCGCGCCGCCCCCTACACCGTCTTTACCCCATCCCCTTTACAACAAATTTTCTCCAGTCAATATATCCACGTATATCCTATACTATATCCATTAAAAAATATAATTAGAGTAGGGGAAGGCCTTGGCCCTAAACAGGCCAACTCATTCATATGAAAATTAAAGGCTTTCAGACAAGGGTCGACAAAGTCAAGACAAAGAGTAGGTTGACTGTTAAATGTAAAAAAGAGATTGGGTCCCCTTAGTTTTTCTTAGTTGAGGGAACTGGAGTTAAAGTTCTAAAAAGACAGCCCCTCGCTAAATAGAGGTTATTAATATTGAGGTTTTAAATGTGCAACCCTGCCTGCATAGATAGGTTCATCATGAATAGGTTGCACTGGTTTCTGGAGAGGGGCAGGGGCCTGGGATCTACCATAAAAACACATTGATTTATTTATTCAACAAAATAGGGAACAGGGTTATTTCTAAAGTATCTTCCAAGTTAGAGACTAGCTGCACGAAATGCATTTGAATTTAAATTAAGTGAACCAAGTATTTTTTTCTAGGTATTCTGTGTAAAACATTAGCATATAAATGAAAGAAGGGGGAGGGCGAATTTTTTTCTTTTCTCGCCCAATTAAACAATTTTGAATCAAATTTTTCTTACCCATAATTATCATATATTCTACAAAAACAAACATTTTATGGTTTAATACTTAGTACCTTTACTCGTTAAAGGCACTTAATGGAAATATCTCTTTCGACTTAACATTTAAATGAGAGAAAACTTCAATGAATGTAACTTTTTAAAGTTTCTAATTGAAATTAGTTGGAAATTATTATATTTTGTTTTTTTAATAAAAAAATTATGTGTCCCTGGGAGCCGGCGGCGTTTGTTCACTTTCCGAATGATCCATCATTTCAAGTTCTGCCAATAAATTTGGATCCTAAAAATGGATAACATTAACAAGGATGACCAAGCTTTTTAATTTTAGGTAAAATGAAGGGGTTTCAAAGGTTTAATCTAGTGTATTGTTTTTAATTTTTAAGGGAAAAAAAAGGTTTTAAAGCAGAGTTGTGGATCCGGATCCGCAAGGATCCGCATCTTTTGAGTCCAAGGATCCGGATCCTGGGATATAAATTTATGGAAAAATCTACCTAAATTTATATAAAATAGTCACTTAAAAAGACATTCTCGTGATGAGAGCCAATCTTTAAGGTTTAGGTTCAGACTTAAAAATTAAAAGTATTTTTAACTTAGAGATTAAGGAATAAATATTTTTTGAAAAATTTGGTGATTTTATTTTTATTGTCAAGGATCCGGATCCGCACTGACCAAATTTGGAGGATCCGGATCCGCATACAATCAATGCGGATCCACAACACTGTTTTAAAGTATGAGTAAGGTAAACACATCTTTTTACCCCCACCCTTGTACTACGTCCATACACATTACACATTGACAACATCCATAAGTAACAAAGCTCATAAATATCGACATGGAGTAGAGGGCTTAAAGCAAGAGTATTTAGTATTAAAAGGAAAATCCTAAAAAGCTGAAAATACAGGGTCATTCAAGAAAAATGATTTTTTTAAAACTTAATTATGCATAGAAAATAAAATAATTATTTAAAATCCTTTGTATATTTGGAAAACCTATTCTGGGACATTTATGTTTCAAATATTTAAAAATGATTATTTCAACAAATTATGCCCTAAAAACCGTTTTTTTTAAAGGCTTTTTTTTCAAAGATGTATGGATTGAAAGGGTGCGAAAAAAATACACAAATCTTTAAAATTCAAATTGCGCGGCATGTGTTAATAGTAGAAAAATTTTGCGCATACCGTTAGATTCGTCATTAGCTCTAGTTTTTGAAAATATAAGTACCGTTTTTGTGCTATTTGTAGTTTAGGAGCTACGTTGAAAAATGTGAGAAAAAGGTTGAAAAGTTTTAAGTAATTGGAACATTTTATCACGTAGCTCCTATACCATACGCACCACAGGAATGGTTTTTATATATTAAAAAACTAGAGCTTATGGCGATTCTAACGATATGCATAACATTTTTCTACTATTAACACAAGCTGCACAATTTGAATTTCAAAAAGTTGGGCATTTTTTAAAAACCTTAAATTAGTAAATCTTCGAAAAAAGGCCTTTGGAAAAACAGGTTTTTTGGGCATATTTTGTTGAAATAATCATTTTTAAATATTTGAAACATAAATGTCCCAGAATAGGTTTTCCAAATATACAAAGGATTTTAAAGGATTATTTTATTTTCTATGCATAATTAAGTTTTTTTTAAAATCATTTCTCTTGAATGACCCTGTATAAACACAGCTTCTAAAGAGGTAGGTATTAAAAAGATTAGTTAATATTAACACATAACTTAGGTACCTATTTCTTTTATTTTTGTCAACAAGTTGGAGAAATAATTTTTTTTCTTTTAATATATTGATAAACAATATACCTATTCAGGTATTTAACTGTTTAAAATAAGATTAGTACTATTTTCAGAGTGGCTTCGAAACCGAATAATATCCGCTGAATCCGGTTCTCAGCTATAGTGAAAAATCATGTATAGCATCATATTCATACAATTTTCAGCAAATATCAAAATAAAAATCATAAAATTAATACCCGTTTTGTTAGCCCGGACCACCATCAGGGCTAACAAAACTGGTTTTAATATAAATTTCTCTCCCATTTTTCAATTTTGTTACACTAACGGTTGAGTAAGGAAAACACTAGGTACCTCTGTGTCGGATAGATCTTCATCATCATAGTCTTTCATACATTCAGCCACCATAGCATCGAGATTTGGACCACTCGGAGCTGGCTTCTTTGCTCTAGTTAACAGTTTTATAACAAATCATACGTAATAAAAGATAAAGGAGGTTTAATGCAACCATCTCGTAATTAATGCACATATAACACTTAGAATTTGAAATTCGTTATGAAACTTGGCATGAGTAATCCTTGGTAGGTCTATTTTCCTTAAATCGAACAAAAAGTTTGATAAGTAACGGCTAGCGGCTCAGCCGTTTTTTGGCTTTCATATCTTCAGGGGTGTATATTCTGCACAATATTTATTTTTTCCCCGGCTAACAAATTTTTTAATTTTTTTCCCCCCTAGTTTTTTTTTCACCAAGTAGGAGGGGAAATGGAAAAATATTTAAAGATCTCTATATTTTATTTATTTTATCCCTCCTACCACACATTTTTTAGTTTTTTTCACCAAGGAGGGGGGGGGGGGGGGAAATGTTTTAAGTTTTCTTAATTTTTACATTTTTTTCCCTCCAACCACTTATTTTAAATCCCCCCCCCCCCCCCTGAGCAGGGGATTCCATGTAGAATATACACCCCTGCATATCTTTCATAAATTCAGCTACAATGGCGTCTAGATTGGGCTCACTAATCGCTTTACAAAATGAAAAGTTGTGTAGTTAATATGTTCCTACCTAGGTAATACAGAAAAAATATAAGTGGATATGTATGGAACTAAAGCTGTTAGGTATAGGTGTAATTTCGTAGAATTTTTCAATTACCTACCTACCCAAAGTAATTTCATCTGCCATAACCACGTCCACCTCCCATCTTTTATATTTTATTAACTTGAGGGTCCCGATACCTTTGGGGCTTGTCGTCAAAACTTTGCATAAACTAACTTTACCTTCATTGACGTCATAAATGTTTTTTTTTATGTACAAACAGTTCGTTTTTTAATGCTTCATGCTAGGTTGAAAACCAAAAAAAAAGATTGAATGTTATAAACTCCTGCCTAGGTTTACTTTTGCCGCCTCCGCCGCTCATCAAAGCCGCCAGTTCCGCCTCCAAATCTGCATCCGCCTGTCCACATAAATAACTATAGATCAAAAGCAGGTAGCTATTTTAGATTCATCAGAGCAACTAATGCTTGAGTGTATCAAAACCCAAGGGCTAATTTTTAATGCTATACATGAGCGTTATATAATTCAATGGAATGTTAACCTTTAATAATAATTTGTATTTCATGGAAGCTTTCCAAGGGTTCCGGTCTTATTCAAACATTTATATAGTTTTAGGCTATTTACAACGTTAAATCCTCCAAAACAAAGCAAGATTATTTTTTCTATAGTTTTCCTGTCCGCCATCATCGTCGAGCATATCATCCAGATTTCCAAGATCATCCACTCCTTTCAAAATAATCATATTAAATATTAACAAGCGTTTATAAGAATAGTAAGAAAGTATTATTATATCGATTAAGTATCCTAAAAATCCTTATTTGGTTTCTAAGAAGTAGGTAGGTATGAAAAAGACAAATTAAAAAAAAAACTTTCATCCATTTGCTAGACCTCGAATATTTCAAAATTGTGTCATTTTTTTTACTTTCAAAATAATCAAATAAAAGGCTTTGCAGAAAAAAAATCGAGCACTAAGCTCCTTCAAATTAGAGAAAAATAGAAAATAAGGGAGATTAATTTTTCCTCTAGATCTATTCCCTGATATGGCCAAATCCCACCTAAAGTGATAAAGAAATGAAAAACTATGCCCATGTATATTACTATATTCACTTTATTTCAAAAGGAGTATGTAGAGTTTCTTTTCTCTACTAAAAAATTTTTGAGGTAAACTTCAAAAATTCTTTTTACTGTGGCAAGAATCAGCATAGATAAGTCTCGAACCTGGAACGTCCATCAGTCCAAACTGAGCCAGACCGCCTCCAGGAGCCCTTTTAGGACGCTCAGCCTTGGTCTTATCTTTGCCTTTTCGACCACCGAACATTTTTCATATATTTTTAGAACATCTATTTATGTAGTAAATCTGAAATAATAGTTTGAAATTATGATACAAAAGGATTGTTTTGGTTAGAGATAGTCAAATTGAAGTGGGTTAGTCGTTAAATCATATAAAACTTTAGAGTATACAAGTAGAAAATAAAACAGGGATCTTAATGGATAAAACAACGAACAATAAATTAATCAGAAATAAAATCACCCCTTCTATATTTTTGAGCCAACGTATAATAGCGTGGTTATAAAAATTTGGGTACCAGAATAATTTAAAGTCAAATATCCCAAAATATAAACAAAAAAATTAGATGTTAAAATAGTTTTCTCTATCTAAAGCTAAAGGTTTCAGGGACAAAGAAAATACAAAAGAATAAGACAACATAAAAGTTTTAAAATATATATAACTAGTTTTTGTGCGTTTTTTATTTATATTTAAATTAGTCTATAATTATGATTATGGTGAGTTATAGTCAAATATACAAATAAATGCTAATTTAATAACAAAAGATGAGTCAATGATAGATAAAATTAATCCTACACCAATGAAGAGAAAGTAATTCTGCAATTATTCAGCTTAAAGATGGTAGGATTATTTTAACATTCATTTCCCAATCTCTGCTAATTGAGTTCCAAATTTTTTTTCATAGGTAAATAACTAGTCAAGTCGATACACAACAAAAATATCTATATAATATTTTAAGGTACTTTATTACAGAAAGCGTTTTGATTCATACAAAAAGCGTATTATGTTTTCTTCTTCAGGTAGTATTAAGCATATTTTTATTTTCTTAAGAGATCTTAAGTAAGAGTAACTTTTCTTTACCCAATATATCAACTAATGGGCTATTTTTTCTCTTTTTAAAGTCATATAAAATTAGCTGCTGATTTAAAAGATCAGATTCAGTCTTTACAATATTTTACAATAAAACAAAAATAATATCAAGTAAAAACATTTAAAAATCAGGCAAATAACAATTCAACATAAAAAATATTTTGGATAATAGTACAATGTCAATAAGATATTGATTTTAATTAAAATATTAAGTTGGACTTTTGTTTAATGCTCAGAAAATCACAGATGTAAAAAAATGTTTTAATATAAAATAAAAAGATTGTGAAATTAGATTTTTAAAAGTGCTATTATATTGTAATCAGGATAACATGCAAGTTAAAGGCCTAAAAACTAAAATTCATAAGAATATGTCAAATAAAGATGCATAAATCTTCTAACACGCATAAACTTATGTAATATCTGCCAAGTAAAAATCGCATAAGCCCTGATTAATTATTATTACTATGTATATGAATTAATGATTTTGTTATTGTCTTGTGCTTGACACAGCTGTCATTTTAAGAACTTCTTCACAGACCTTCTTGTAGCACCAGGCATCTCCTTTCAATCTCTTTCTACGGATTCCAACAACGTTCAGGTTAGGAATTCTACAAACCTATTAAAAATAATCAAAATCAAACAAATTAAACTTCTTTGATTTCTTTTCTAAAACATTTATGAATGATCAAGCTTTTTGAAGGGGGATAGGTAAATCAACTTTGTTAGGGGTGGAAAGAGTTACCCCCCCCCCCCCCCCTAATAAAAAGGAGTGCAATTTTGTAAAGGGACCGAACGGTGGGTGGGTGGGAGGGGATTATTTTAGCCTTTTAGGTATCTATTTCTCTATTATTTTGGCCAGTCTTTATCAATATTTAACTCGCTGTATCTGTCTAATCTAGTCAAATCTTGAGTGTTAAGACAGTAGACGATAAACTAATATACATCCGCAATGATTATCAACATAATTACCTCTTTAGTAGATGAAATAAAAGTACCCAAAGATAGAAGAAAATCTACATATAATACCTCTAACTCGAAGGAAAGCTTGGCTGTTCCGCTTGGATCAATAATCTTTCCTCTCAGTATATATCCCTTCTGCTGACATTGGATTCCTAAAAGTACAGAGAACAACTTTAGAAACAGAATAAGTACATAGTTCATTCAGTGGTTGATAAGGTAACTGTTTTAAATAAAGGTATCAGAAATTAATATAATTGTGACATGATCAATGATCATGATATCATAATATATTCTTTATTTTTAAAATGTACCTAGTAAGCAATTTATATCTATAATATAGGCATTTTTTAAGATGACCCAGTATAAGTACCACTACACTGTACTACAAATACACACCTTCACTTAATGTGAAAGCAAATTGAAACCAACAATTTCCTTCTTTGTATAAGTATGATACAATGGTATTTTTTCACAAAATGTCTAACGAGCCCAAACCCCTCTTTACTCTGTATGTAGGATAAGAAAGCAGAAAAATAGCTTATAAACATATCATGACTTAAGTCGAGATAGTTGCATTAACCCCCCCCCCCTCTTAAATAACTAATGAAAGTTTAAGGCTAGCTATGCCAAAAGGTTACCTTTGCACATGAGTGCCTTTGTGAGGTCACTCAAGACCTGGTCAGGATTATGACTGGCCGTGGTGGACACATTGCACAGCGCCTTCCCACTCACAACAACTGGACCATTGTCGGAGCTGTTGGCGCGTTTACGCGGGGTTAGCATGTTTTTCATCTTGTTCAACCCACTCTCAATGCTACCAAACACCTAGGTAAATAACAAAATATTGATATTCTATAACTACATTATACGGCCCTAGATGCCTCTTGGGGCACTTGAAGAAAAGGGGGAGTTATTGGGTTGATTTATCTTGGAAGGCTGAAGGTATCCCTTCCCCCCAAAAATAATAGTTATAGACCTTCCGTGTACCTATAAGCTTGTTTCTCTGTAATGGAGAACCATAAAAGTCGAGTAAAGAGTGTAAAGACACAAAGACAGGCATCCGTATATTTTTTTAAAGGATTGAAAATCAGTTCCAAAAGCATGGGAAAGGGTCCATCAATTCGAGTTATTCTTATAAGTTATAAGTATGGAATATGATATCAACACTTCATTAAATCTTTAAGCCTTTAGGTAAATAAAATATTTTAAACCTTTGCAAGTTTTAAACAGGTTTTTCATATAGTCTATAAAGAATACAATAGGCGTTTAATTTTAAGTCTAAAACCTGCGTTTAACAATCAAACAAAAGAAAAACTAACCTTTTTAGAGCTCTTGGGTGTTACAGGTCCCGCGCTTCCGTTGCTACTATTACTGTTGTGTGCGTGCAGAGGTGGTCGGCTGGGGGTCGCGAACACGCTACCCTTAGGGGTGACACTCAAATCGTTCATACCTGAAAAAAAATATTTTCAAGCTTTAGGCAGATTTGCTAAATGTACCATCAAAGGAACTTAACGAAAATTACATAAGTAGCGGAGCACAAATAAAATCATTAAATGACAATCAAACAAAGTAAATTACAGAGTAACTGTTTAGTGGTCATAAAAGAAGAAAACACAATAAATATGATAGAAAAATCACGAAACCTTCATAAAAAAAAGATATATTTTTGATTTAATTTGTCTTTTGGTGCATAACTGACGGACTGCTTTCCTGCATTTCTACCGAAGTTGATGAAAAACATTTCTAAAAATATTTTAAACTTTTTATTTAAGAATAATCAAAAGGCCTAATCTAATCACCCACGTGCCACCAAAACACACACTGAGACATCCTTTTTTATCTTTTTGTGAAATGGATTAAATAATAGAGCATAGACTACCTGAATCCATGGACTTTGATGGGGACAAAACAGGTGTAATCATCATATCTGGCGCATTCTTCTTTGACCGCTGCCGGCGGATGGGCGTCTCCAGGGGGGTGGCAAAGTTTTCTTTGTCATCTATCAGCTGTTGTTGCTGCTGTTGGTCCTTGACAGCCTTCTTGTGGGGGATGTGGTAACGTTCGCTGGCACGATTGCGGTTGTTGGTTCCTAGGAAAAGATATGTTTTTCTCGTATTCATTCGAATCCGGTGGATAGGAACCGGTTCTCATCCATACGAAAAAACTATGTCTAGCATCGTATTATATCCAGCTTTCTACGAATATAAAAATGTACAATCATAAGATTAAAACCAGTTGTTTTAGCCCGTGCCTTCGGCATCTCGGGGCTAAAAAACTGGTTTTAATCTTATATTTGTACATTCTATATCCGCGGAAAGCTGTTTATAATACGATGCGAGAAATAACTATTAAGCATCTTTAAACCGTAAAACAAATGTTAAGAAACATCCTTAAATAAAGTTTCTTTCCCTACCTCCATTTACATTTCTTTCTCTAAATATATGCAATAAAAACAGGGTTGATATAACCTCTTATCTTGACTTTCTCTTCCCAATTTATAATTGAAAGTTACAACCATAACATCAAAATATTTTTTGTAGAAACTTCTTATCTTCCAAATCTTTATTCTATTTTTAAAACTGTTTCTTTCCCTGATCTCCTAATAGTTTAATTTCCCCTTTATTTCAAACTGCGCAAACACTTTAATTTTACCTGTGCTACGTTCAAATGGAACTGCAAGGTCCTCGTTCTGGTGACTAGCTGGCTCCCTGCGGTCAGCCTGTCCCTGGTCCTGCTGATGCTCTTGCATACGAGCTACGTTCTCTTTTCGACCTGGATGCAAAATTAACGTCAAAAAATTGGTTAAGTTACGTAACATTTTATATGTAAACATACATCCTACTACTTAAGCAGATGGACTTCTAATTACTGTATAACTATAGAACGATAGGATATTATTATATAATATGGAGAAAAAAATGGATAATATAATATGGCAAAGGATCAGGACAATATAAAAATTGTCTTGGAAGTTTCTAGGGCCATACAATTGACGAGAAAACTTTATGAATTATTGAAAAAGACATGATTAAAAAGAAAACAATGTTTTAGGACGGGGATTTTCTTCTCTATGGAGTTTGAAAGTACCCTCCTTCAAAATAACCTTTCATGGACTCAAAAGAGAATCATACCTATCCATATCTTCCCTAAAGATAGACAAACATCATGTTACTTTTATATAATGATTTACCTGGTGGTGTGCCAATGCCCAACAGAGCAGCATTATCTAGTCCGCCTTCCAGAGAAGTGTGAAGACCTCGAGGTGAGTTTGCTAGGCCGTTCTAATAACATATCATTTTGTGTGTCAATTTATTGATTTTTTGTTGATTTCCTATTTTATAACTATAGTCTGTCTGTCCTACAATTACTTTAAGTTAATTTTATAAATGCAATTTAGCAGTTTAATGTTGTAAATAAAAATATATAATCTTGTCTTAAAAAAAAAATTCTGAATATATAATCTGCCGCTAAAATGAACCAATCACATGCCCCATGTGTCAATCGACATTCAATAATAGGATGTTATTTTAAAGATGAAGCAGTTGATTGGTTCATTTTAGCGGCAATTTTAGAAATTTGAAAATTCAAAAGTTTGTTGTCGCTTTTTGCTGTTTTGCCATAAAAATTAAAAATAAGTTTATTAATCTTGATTTTATATTTTTTGCAATAAATTAGAAAGGGGAAAGGGTAATGAGATATTTTAATACAAAATTTTGATATCCCTGTTGATTAGCTTCTGAAAGGATGCTCCTCTTGGCCTGTGGTGTTGAAACTCTACAAAATATGTTTTATTTTTCATTGTTGCTAAAAACGAAACTAAAAAATGAAACTACCTACCGATGTAATCACCAATTTTTTGTTTCTTTATTCAATTTTAAAATGATTTTTTTAGTAACCTGCTTTACATAATTAAGAAAGACATCTAACAAAAGAAAATTGGTTCGTTTTCCTATTTGGCTTGGAATCCAATTAATTCCAGTTTTGTCCACATACAGAAATAAACATAATTTCTCTTAACAGAAACTATCTAAGAACAATGCGATAAATATGTGTATTCCTCTTAACGTAATAATCCAAGATTCTAACTTGCATTATTATCTTAGGATGCTTGGATCCGCTTCACTGCAGCATGAAGATTTAATGAGTATTTACAATTAAGAAAATCAAAGCCAAAACATCCAACCTATTATATATTATTTTATCGAGATTATCTTAAAGACATTTTAGTGATTTTAATTAATTTTAATCCATTTTATCAATCTTATGATTTTATCCATAAAGTATAATAATAAGGCATCCCATTTCTAAATCATAATAAGAAGGACATTTTTAATTAATTATGAATTTAAACTAATCACTGGAGCCTCTGTTAGCCTGTACCATAAAACCTTGTACTCAATTATTGTGATTTGTGATTGAAGCTAATAGCAATGTTTTTGTACACAAAGTTTTGTGTTACACGTGTACAGGGCTCCAGTTCTTTAATCCATTCAGATAAGGATGTATGCCATGGAGTAATTTGGGCGCTTAAAGTTAGACTACAACATTTGTTTCATCTGTGGAGTTTGTACCTGGCAACTGGACTAAAACAACAAGGCCTCCAGCCGGAGGTCTCTGTCTACCTAGCCCACCAACATTGCTAGGCAATAAGCCTCACAACACAGGTGTGTGTGTTTACGTAAGAATTAGGTTTTTATCAGGCTAGAAAATTTGCTTACCTGTCCATGAGAAGGTCTGGCAGTGGTTTTAATTCTGGATGCTGATGGTGAGCAGCCAACAAGGCTGGATTGGGCGGCAGGATATGACAATCTTTTCCTGTCTGCTTCCTATGAAATAATCTTTAGAAGTTGTCTGTCTTTATGTCCAGTAAACTTTTCAGAATAGCTTACTTTTTTCTAACAATGCATTTTTTCAATTGTCGGGGGAAAGGTTCGACAAGGACACTAGAACAAAATAATATTTACTAAGATAATTTCAATGTTATAAAATTTAAGCGGTATGGGGATCCTGAAAATAATGTGTTCAGCAGGTACATCTAAAAATATCCATGAAAGCTAAAATATTGACACTTAATTTTAAATTGGAGTGGAATATCAATATTATATGTTATCCCTTATCCATTTCCTGTTTACCTATTAAGAAGAATAAGGTAGGTAGCGGTGTGTGTTTCATACCCCCATCTGAGTAATCTTACCTATTAAGAAGAATAAGGTAGGTAGCGGTGTGTGTTTCATAACCCATCTGAGTAATCTTACCTATTAAGAAGAATAAGGTAGGTAGCGGTGTGTGTTTCATACCCCCATCTAAGTAATCTCTCGGCCTCCGCCTGTCTGCTGACGCCAAAATGTTCCGCCATGACGCCGACTATCTCCTCATCTAAGGCACTAGTTCTGTATCTAAACAATGAATTAACATTTTTAGTACATAGCAAAATGCCCTTTTATCCAACAAAATCCTGTTTTTGAGATAAGACAGCTGAAATATTCTGTGAAAATATCCACAGCCAATGTTTATCTAGTATATGACTTACTTTTTCCGTTGGTCTGTCAGTTATGTTAAACGAGACTATCTTATATAGAGAGGTTTTGTAATTTTCTATTTGTTTATTATCACATTAATAAGCATCAAAAATACACTTTTCTTCTTCATAAAGATTGTTTATTATACAGTGGGATGCTTTCAAGGTGACTGATTTTTCTCGCATCGATGTCACTTTCGCCCTTCTGATAGGAGCTGGATGAGTGATAGACCCTAAGTCCTCCAAAGTTTTCTCTTTGTTATGTCAATATCTTTCTATAAAGACATTAACATCCAAGATTGGTCTATTGTAGCTCCCCTGGTGACTCGGCAAGATCAAATCTTGGATGTATTTAGCTTTCGGTCACCTTGCATATTTATGTTTATAAAAAATACCTGGACTGCCATTTCACTGGTTTTTCATGTCCATCCATGATCCAGGGATGGGTCAACAGCTGTTTCACTGTTATTCTTTTCTTAGGATCAACCTAAAGAAATAAGTTTATACATATAAAGTAGCAAGTTTGTTTTTTCTAAAGTATCAAGTCTTTAATCACTAAACAGATTGAGTTCTCTTCTTTAAGGAAGCTTCACATAATTCAAGGGATGTTTTTCTGTGGATGTGTTTATGCACTTTTTCTAGCCACCATTCACCCTTTCTAAAACAGGTCCACTAGATGCTTTTGGCGCAGCAGCTAGTAAGATTACACAATAACAGACAAGAAGCCAAAATTTCAAAGTTAAATTGTTTACTTTTTCATGACATATAGGTAATATTTATGATGTATTACTCAAAAAAGACAAAAAAAACATCTCAAGCAGTGTAACAGTTCAAGAAAAATAATATTTTAGTCTCAGTACAACAAACATTTAAATATTCAAATGGGAAAACCTTTTTTTTAACTTTTACCATACCAGAAATATTTACTTAGTATGTAAGGGAAAAAACAGTGCTTCAAACAAATGGTTAATACAAAAACTTACTTGCAACATCTGACTGAGCAACTGTAGTGACCCCTGCGACAACCAGGGGGGCTTCTCATACACACCAGCCTGGATTTTTCTATACAGCGCAGCAATATTCTCGTCATCAAAGGGTAAAAATCCGCAAAGCAGAGCGTACAGGAGGACACCCATGGACCAGATGTCAGCCTCGCTGCCCAGGTAATTACGGCCTGATACAAGTTCAGGTGCTGCATAAGCAGGACTGCCACAACAGGTCTCTAAAACTGACTCCATGCCACCCTAAGTTATAAAACAAAAATTAAATTGACTTTCAACTGTGAAAATGAAGGAAAAAAATAAGCGAATTAACCCTGTAGAAAATCTTCAAAGTCTAAGCTAAAAAATCTAATTCTTTGGCGAACAAGGATGACAACATCCTTAACAGCGACGCACAAAAAAAAACAAATATATGTGGATATCAGTGACAGGAGAATGCGGCTGAAAGCTGCTTTACAACATTTGGACTGCCATGGATGTCATACACTCTATAATATGATAGAAATGTTGACAAGAAAAGTCGGAGGTTTAGCTGTAATAGGAAGGGAGTAAATCCCATTTCCCCCATGACGGACAGACAACGTGAATTAGAGTAGCTTTGCTACTAAAAACTACTAATGTACGCAAAAACTATATAAAAAATAAATGCTTTTTGCAAATAGTTGAAAAGAAAATCCACAAATACTCACCTTAGGTTTAGCGCAGAGGCCAAAGTCAATAAGTTTTAGATGATTATCCTCATCTATGAGAATATTTTCTGGCTTCAGGTCTCTGTGTGCGTATCCTGAAAGTTTAAATTATAATTAGAACTGGGAAGCCCATTTAAACATGATTAAGTTTCATCAAAACCGATTCCTTTTTAAATGAAAAATTAAGATTACTATCCTTTTATTACAAGACATACAAAGCTCTCTAGAACGTCAAGCTAACATATTTAAAAGCCGATGAAAAAGACGAATATCCAAGAATTAAATTTAAACAGAAACAGATACATACTACTACTTTACAGATAATGCTTCCAATTACTAGATAGAATGATTGGAATTTATTTTCTAATGCAGAAAATACAACAGGTCCACGGAACTATAACACAAACCTTTTGCAGGCCACCATAAAGAGGTCCCAATCCCCAGACCATACAAATGACGAGACATTAATAAATATGTGATACCTGATTCATGGATATAAGCCACGCCAGCAATAATTTGTCTGAAGAACTGTCTAGATTCATCCTCGCACAGTCTGTCTCTGTCCACAATATAGTCGAATAATTCACCGCCAGGACAGTACTCCAGCACCATGTAGATTTTTGTGTCATTTTCTAATACCTTTAAATAAAAAAGTTATTTTACTAAATACATATTATGATTTATGAATTTAGCTATTTAGCTTTGTTGCATACCTGGTGTTTTTCAGGTCTAGCTTGAACTTAATTAAAGGTTTTTTTTTGTAGTTCATACGCAAAATGAGGGAAAATGCCAACGAAGTTGTTTATTAACAACTCAAATAATAACAATTTATTAAATATGTTTTTGTTTAAGCGGAATTATTTATGGACAATCTCATTTAAGAAAAGTAACATCATAAAAAGAAACAATTTAGTGAAGTGTCCACTTTTTACCTGTAACAATTTGCAAATATTCTGGTGGCACAGAATTTTCATGGCAGCAATCTCTAGCCTGATCCTGGGCAAGTCTTCTCCAAGCTGGCGTTTGTCCATGATTTTGATGGCGACCTTCTGCTGTGATAACAGATGGGTGGCCAGTTTAACCTGTATAATGATATTTTATTTTATTTAATTGCTTGAAAAAAGTGACTTCATTGTTTTTGAAGCAAAGCTGCTCTATAATTAGTATTTACATTGTCCGTACATCCATGCGTCACTCTGATTAAAGGGGGGGGGGGTATGTAATCGGCTAGGAACATTAAGAAAACTGCCCATATTCATTAAACATCAACCCGACAAAAACGTACCTTGGCAAATCCACCAGTACCAATGGTTTCATGTAGTTCATAGAGCCCATCCAATATGGCGTGGGCAGGCCCATTATTCCCGCCTTCCGGCATCACTAGGCTCTGGAAAAAAATATACTTTTAGAAAGTGGATGTTTTATGAATATGACAGAGGTCAAATATATCAAAAAATAATTTATTAGAAGCACAGGGCATAAAACGTTGTTTTTAAATAAGTTAAAAAGTTAGGTAATACTTTTTCTCGTATTCATTCGAATCCGGTGGATAGGAACCGGTTCTCATCCATACGAAAAAACTATGTCTAGCATCGTATTATATCCAGCTTTCTACGAATATAGAAATGTACAATCATAAGATTAAAACTAGTTTTTTTAGCCGGTGACTTCGTCACCTCGGGGCTAAAAAAACTAGTTTTAATCTTATAATTGTACATTCTATATCCGCGGAAAGCCGTTTATAATACGATGCGAGAAATAACTATGATCTGTCAAGAAAAATAAAAACAGCTGTTAGTTGAACATAAATAAATCACAGGGTTAATTTTCAATATAGTTACAAATATTATGTTTAATTCATAATACATATGACATTTTTTCTTATCTTTAAAGCTTGATTGCTATTACTAAGCTTAATTAAACAAATAAATTCACCAAATAACACACATGAATACCTACTCAAATAGAGACAAATACTTAGCATTTTAAATCTATTTAAATCTTGTATTGTTTGTTTTGGTTAAACTTTTAGTGTACCTTGAACCATGAAAACCACCAAGAGTCATTTAGATTAAAGTGAGAGGTAGGTTTCTGGTAAAATCCGCAAAAATCTGTGTGTTTTAAGTCTTAAAAATAGTAGTAGAGCGATAATATTCGCTAAATACGTGTATTTCTTATTGAAAAGAACTATAGACAATTTTTTTTTAAGTTAACATAAATTTTTATCGTTCTACTACTGTTTTTAACTTATAACACATAACCTTTACGGATTTAACCAGAAACATACCTCTCCCTTACTCAATATCAAACAATGTTTCTTATATTAATTATTAATGAACAAAAGAGCACTTATTTCCAGGATTTAAGGGAAAGTCAATGAAAGAAAAGATTAATTTCTTTAAAAAAAGGAATATAAAAATTGAATTTTGTTGAAAAAAAGGCACCTAAGGTCAAAAAATAATTTCCATATAATCTTAGAATTTAATTTGGCCGAAATATCACATTACAATTATGACACACATTTATAATATCACTTTTTATTAGTAATCTCATTACATAAAAGTTGGTATCAGTATAAATATCCAATCACAGATTGAAAAACACATTTTATTTGAATTAAAGCTCAGCAACTAAACCATCGTCCGTACTATAAAAAATTACATTGATTTTATAACTAGTTTTGTAGATTTTCTTTATTAAATATTACTCAAGCAGGGTGTCGGAGCCGTTTAATTTTGATGCGGCTCCGGCTCCTACCTTAAAATTAATATATCAATTTTTGTTCATTATTGAATTTGATAAAATAAAATAAATAAAATATTTTGCTTTTATTTGATTAAAGCTATATAAAAGTAGAAGGATGTGTGTCTATTTGTTAAGTAACAATAGTTTTTCAGTTTATTATATGGAAATAGACCGTTGCCAAATTATAATATTAGTTTTAAAAAATCATTTTCAGCTAATCTGGAGCCGGAGCCGTTTTTAACGAAAAATACGGCTCCGGATCCGGCTCCGCCAAAAATGTTGCTGCTTCCGGCTCCGGCTCCGAAACACTGTCCTCAAGAGATATATTACGAAATTCACCTACAGAACCACATTTTAAAAAAACCGTAAGAAAAGCCAAAAGCATGCTGTAATTGTTATCAATCTTAGGAGCATTGCAATAACAATAATAAAAACCATTAAGAATGTCCCATGATGGATGTAAAATATACGTAGATACTACGAGTCTATGACAGGGGAAAAATTGTCGTCACTTTAGGTAGCTAACATTGAAATAACTTATTGGTCAGTTCGTTCATCCAGTAAGAGATTGGGTAAAGGGAGTCGATGGGTGGTAACGTTATTTATCCAACTGCAAGTTTCACATGATTAGAGAGCATGAAAATCTGGTGTAAGATCCATGTAATCATGTATCTATTTATTTCCCAATTTAAACTTACAATTTTGAGAGTAAAAATTTAAGTAAACAATATTATATAAAAATCAATGTAATTTCCTGTATGTATCATCATTTTTCAGCGACTGGGTCCTAAAAAATATTAATGTGTAAAATAAATTTCAATACTTATGTTAAATCTGAATTTTCATAAAAAAAAACAAGGATGACAATATCCATAAGCAGGTCATTAGAAATAAAATAAAGTTTTTCTTTATTCGAAACTAGCGGATACTCGCCTTTCTTAAGGGAGGGGGGATTTTATTCGGGTGCATTTTCTCTTGGGAGGGTTTAGGGGACCTTTCCCTAAAACATTTTACATTTCTAAACCATTCCAGGACTTATCAGAAGATTCATTTTAAAGGAGAGCCTTCGGTACAAACACATACGACAGACATCCTGTTACTTTAATATAACGATAGAATACCAAAAATCGTTGATTGGATGTACTTCACTGACCTTAAATAATTTCCCAAATCCTCTAGATCCTCCTTGAGTGGACTAATAGCAATGGAGTTTCTGCCCTGCTCTTGCGCTGCCAGGGTCAACTTGCGCTTCTCACAGTTCACATCCAACAGCCAGTCACCTTAAAATGATTTTCTAATAGTAACATAATATCTTTAATTTGAATGTCATTATTACAAAAATTATTTCAGTATGACTTCGAAACCGATTAATTTCCGGTGGATTACAAACGGTATGAAAAAACAAGTATAGCATCTTATTTTGCAACTTTTAAAAGAAAGAGAACATAGAAGAGACATTTAATTTACAAATTACCTTTTTCCGAAAAGCAGTCCAAAATTGAGTATTCCAGCTGAGTTACATCTTTACATCTAAATTAAAAAGAATTTTTAGTTATATTTTTATCAACATTTATCAAATGCAATCAAATCAATAAAAATAAATAATTTTCGTTATTTTTACAAAGCTTAAAACTATGTTAAAAGACAGGGAGGGAAGGGACATTGGGCTTGCTTTATTACCCTTGTCCCCAAAGTTTTATCTTATTTGTTGGCTCAACAACTTTGGGTACTTATCTTATATTTTGATTGGTTGGCTCAAGTTGGGTTTCCAAACGTTTCAACAGAAGGATAATTTTTGATTAATCATTGGTTAAAAGGGAATTATTCATAAAACAAGGATGACAACATCCATAAAAGCGAAGCACTAAAACGGTAGGACAAACGGACATGAAAACTTATATAGTGTAAGAACTGAATAATCAGAATATAAATGTATAAGAGTCGAAGCAAAATTGTAAGTAATTTTGTGGAAAAACTGCTTTATACAGGATAATGTTTATGGACATACTTACATATTTAGGACTTGATTATAGAGTTGCTTCGCTTATAATATGGTACTTTGTTGTCCCAGGAATCAATATACCAAAAATCAGATCAATCGGATTAGATCACATAAAAATTTGTTGTTAAAAAAGTAAAAGAATCAACATGTTTAAAATGGACGTACGGAAATTTTAGTAATGATTATTGAGTTGCTACGCTTTCTAAATCGTACCTAACTACTAAAGGAATATCCATACAAAATTTGAAATCGATAGGACAATTATTGCATGCCTAAATTAACGAAAAAATCTATCCGTTACGGACGGACGGACCGACCCTAATTATAGAAAAGCTTCGCTTTTAAAAAGGAGGTTTAGGTCATTGGTATACCTGAAACAGTTTGTATATCCATCGTTGACCATTTGATGTGGCAGAACTGAGCCCTCCTTATCACATCCAGGGAATACATAGGCCACCAGAAACAAAGTTGTTATCTCGCGCAGCTTACCATTGGGTGGCTCGTCCTAAATGTATTTGATCATACAGCTGAAAATTTGTTCTTTTGGAAAACTCTATATATTTTTTAACAATATAAAAAATGGGGGGGGGGGGGGGGGGGAATTATTGATGTGATGAATAATGTATGAAACAATGCATTAGGTGCATTATGTAGTGGAATTACAAATCATCATTCACGCAGTTTATTTTTAATACTTTTCCCCTCACAGTTCTTAGTTGAGTAAGATACTCACTCCCCCTTAGGTATATTTTAAAATAAATTTTAAAACTGGGGACATTTAGTGTGGTTCAGTGCTCGATCGGAACTTCAGGTAAAGTACCATTTGTTTAGTTTTACCTTATTTGCATCTTCTCTATGAAAAGTAATGAACTGAACATGTTTTGTAATCTGCTCCAAAGCTTCGCTGTTCATTTTAAGATTCTTGAAACCTAAAGTAGTAAACATAAATTCAATAATCCATCCATTTTATATTATTACTAGCGGCTTCGCCCCTAGCCTCTAGGGGAATTGCCCCAAGAGGTAATTTAAAAAAATTAAGTACTACTAGTGCTGCCGCCAGTAGTTTTATGTGAACTAACTTCTCCATAAGAAAAAATCTACCTCTCAATAAGAAAAAAATCTACCTCTCCATAAGAAAAAAATCAAGAAAATAGCTTAAAACCACCACAGGACCAATATGTATATACCCTGAAGAGAAGAATCCGATCGGTTCAGTGGTTACCGAGACCTTAAGCTTCAGACGGATGGACGGACAGACATCATTCTACTTTGTATTATAGATAAAGAAGGGGAGGGAGAAGGGAATGGTGTATGTGACACTTTTATAAATACAAACTTAAAAGTCAAAGGAACTCAACTAAAAAAATATACCAATTTGACATAGCAGCTTTAAAGGATTACAATGTGGAAATGTGAAGAAACGGCTCCGAAACCGCCGATATATTTCAGCTAACAAATGGAAAAACGTAAATATAAGACTTTGGCTACCTGTCTAGTTTACAGTCCAGTATCCACTCCCTCCCTGCAGTTCAATTGTTAAAGAATTCAAATTAAATAAATGAATATTAATAGTACCTGTTCCTGCCAGAATAACAAAGGTATCAAGACCAGCACTTAGGTTCAGATTCTTTATGGCCAGAGCCATCCTGTGAAGATCAACAGGCGTCCAATCATGGGGGGTGTGCACTATTGCCAGATGCGCTCCAGGAAACCTGGAATGTACAGTATACCTTTAGTTTCGAGACATTTGTCTGGGAGTCTTTATTTCCTAATATAAAAGTAACAGGATCTTTGTCTATCTGTCAAGAAGGATCTTGCCAGCCGCTGAATTAATATGGTTCTCCTATACAGTGTAGCTTCTCATTGGAAGGTTTAAAGCTTTTTTGAGGGAGGTACTATAAACCATAGCCCCTAGAAAAACTCCCCTCTCCCCACATAAGTGGCGTCTAGATGGCGTAATTTCACTTTAGTAACGTATTTTTCATCATTGTTTAAATGTAAGAATAAGAATGATAAATTGATATATAACCCGGATCCTATACTAATGAACAAAATAACCCTTTGAACTATAATAACACGTGACTTACTTTATTGAAAGAGGAATTAATCTTGCTACACTTTCGATTCTCAATTGTAGAGGGTCGCCAGCGATTAAGTAACTCCTGAAAATAATATTTTTTTTACAAAAAAAAAACTAATTTGATTTCAAATACATTTATGTTTATCTTTATAGTAGCAATAGGTATGTATATTTCTCAATGAAAATGAAATATCAGGTACAGATATTAATTATTTATTGCATTGTATTTGTATTATAGACAGCTTTCCGTGGATATTTGTGTTTTTTTTTATAAGAACTTTATAAAAAGCCATTTTACCCCACTTCAAGTTATCCGAATTCAATGATCAATGGCTTATTTTCTTCGTTTTTTAGGACAATACAGGGGTGTATATTCTGCACAAGATTTATTTTTTTTCCCCTGCTACAAATTTTTTTATTTTTTTCCCCCCCCTAGATTTTTCTTAAAAAGTAGGGGGGGAAATAGAAAAATATTTAAAGTACTCTATATTTTATTTATTTTATCCCTCCTACCACACATTTTTTTAGTATTTTTAACCAAGGAGGGGGGCGAAATGGAAAAAATGTTTTCAGTTTTCTTAATTTTTACATTTTTTTTTCCCTCCAACCACTTATTTTTTATTCCCCCCCCCCCCCCCTGAGCCGGGGATCCCATGCAGAATACACACCCCTGGGACAATAATAGAACAATAAATAAAAAATATAATATAAACACTAGTTTTGAGGTTTTCATTTTAATATTCGTGAAAAATTGTCCATGTGCCATACATGATTTTTCATTGAGGCTGTTTTAATTCACCAGATATTACCTAATCAGTTTCGTAACCATACCTAAAAATATATTACCTAGTATTGTTAGCACCGATAAACTCAACTCTCGGCGGGCAGGTGACCTTTTTCTTCTTAACCGGCGAGGCTGCTTTCTTCACTTTCACAGCGGACGCGGCTGCGGCAGATTTTCGCATTTCTTTGGCGGGTATTGGTTCGACGGCGGCCGGCTCTTCAATGGTAGTTTCGGCGGGTTGTATTGTAGGGGTGGCAACTTGTTCTGATGCTCGTTTGACTGGAGATTTTTTGCCTTGATTTAAGAATAAATGTTAACAAAATTGTTATGTATCTTCATCAGGGAGTATGGAGACATTGGGCTGTTAACTAGTCCCCAAAGTTTTATATAACGTTTTCTTATTCATTGGCTTAACAACTTTGCAGACGATTAATGAATTTTGATTGGTTACTTCATTAGGTTGAACTACTAATTGTAATCTACAGAAAGGGTAATTTGTATCATCATTGGAGAAATACATCATTTATCGGCCATTGTATTATCCCTTTAGATCCCTGAAGAAAAGACTTACTTGCACTGGATTTATTTGTAGATGCAACGCTTCTCCTCTTCTTTAACAATTCCTAAACCATATTTATTGTTATATCCAAACTAACATATTAGTAATTTGCCTGAAACCAACCCATATCTTTTATCTTTACTTATGAAAATAAGCGTAAATCCTTACTTGAAATTGTTTGAAACTTTCCTAGAATAGAGAACTCAAAAAGTTTAGTGTTTTGCGAGATACAAGAAAACAAAACACCTTAAAACTGTATGTACTTTCCATATGCATTAACACTGAACAATAGATTTAATCAAATTCAATAAGTAGATCTAATTTTTACCTTCATAGCAGGAGTAGGATTTGAAATGCCCTCAATTTCATTCTCTTGTTCTTCCTCCAAATTCTATAATTTTAACAATTATCATTTTGCTCTTAAAACTATCTAGAACACTCTCCCCCTCATAAAGACTGAAAATTAGCTTTCCAGTATGGCTACAGAACTGCTTATTATCCACAGGATGATGAACAATCATATATCGCATCTATTTTGACAAATTTCTGCGAACTATAAAATGAAAATCATAAAATTAATCTTATAATTTTTACTTTTACTGTTCGCCGTATAATACGATGCGACAAAAAACTATTCTTAGACTTTTAAATACTAGATGAAGAATCCCAGCATATATAAAAATTTCTTCACATGCCTATTTAAAAGTCCTTACCGTCAATTTATCACCATTGGCAGGGCCCATACATCTGACTGCTACACTTGCTTCTGTAGATGATGATGTATCTAGGCTATAAAAGAAAATGGTTTTGACTGATCCTTAGAAAACAAAGGCGATTAAATTCAATAGTAGCATATCTGTTAGGGTTAAGCAATGTGCCTATAGTGGAGAAAGAAAAAGATATAACTAAGACGGACGAACACACATTCAGACACGATTACTAATAGAATAGCTTCGCTACTAAAAGTATGGTAAAGGTATTTCTGCCATAGTAAAATGATCAGTTAGTGCTGCGACCACAAACATCAATGTAATAATAATGAATATTTCTTGTTTTCATTTATTTGTGTTAATTTTGTTCTCATCATTTCTAACTTTATCAACTGGTTATTGCTGTGCTGCTTGTGCTTATGGAACTAATAGTGCTTGGTTTTTGTTTAAAATTGATAATATTGACAAAAATAACCTGCTTGTGGCTGCTGCAGGGGTTCGTCTGGATGCCCTTAAAAGTTATTACTTTAGAATTACTCGAATGTTGTTTAAACTCAGGGGTAGTTATTCTAACCAACAATTCTACAAAAAATCACGAAACCTATAAAGTATCTGGTGGTATATTTTGTTTTCGTCATATAACTGAAGAGGGGTGGGAAAAAAGGGGAGAAAAAGGGGAAGGGTGTTGTGGGGAAATTTTCCTTTGGATTTGTCAGAGGTGTATATTCTACAAAATTGACCCGGCTGAAAGGGGAGGGGGGGGGGTGGTAAAAAAAATTTAAAATTTGCTTGGGGGGGGTAATTACCCCCCCCCCCCCCAAAATTTACCCCCGGGGTAAAATTTTTTTTTGGGGGGGGGGGTAATTTAAATTTTATCAAAAATTTAGTATTAAAAATGCGCGCGAAGCGCGCATAAATTTTTTTTGTTAGAGATTTTCTATTTGGGGGGGGGGGTATTTACCCCCCCAAAATTGTTTGGGGGGGGGGTAAATACCCCCTCCTAAATAGTTGGGGGTGCCTACGGCACCCCCAGGGTAGGGGTAAATTTTTAAATGGGGGGGGGGTAATCGTCCCATTACCCCCCCCCCCCTTGGACGTCTATGGGAGGGGGGATAATATAAATAA
Source organism: Acartia tonsa (assembly GCF_053477335.1). Classification (NCBI taxonomy): domain Eukaryota; kingdom Metazoa; phylum Arthropoda; class Copepoda; order Calanoida; family Acartiidae; genus Acartia; species Acartia tonsa. Next base: position 46,575,197 of record NC_137268.1, read on the forward strand.
AATTGAGTTTTGAAATTGTTTTCAATTTTACCCCTTCCTTGCTTGAAAAAAAACCAGGAGGGAAAAAAAATTAAAAATCTGCAGCAGGGCAAAAAATGAATCTAGTGCAGAATATACACCCCTGAGATTTGTTTGTCACAATATCATTCCCTTGTCCCTTGTTTAAACTAAATAGGTAACCATTAAATAAATTGCAAATTCTTTATGAATAACTATTTTAGCCTATAACATTTCCGACAGTAAAAAAATGCATCGTAAGAGAAATACAATTTACAAATTTATTCTGCAATCATCTTGTTGTTTAAATAAATCTAAAGTAAAATTTCCAATAAATAGAGCCTTTAGTTTTCTGGAGAACTTGATTGATTTACTAAACTTCTACTGTATTACACTTGACTATAAACCTACCTTGGAGTACCAGAACCATTAGACTGGGTCATAATAGCGGGCACCATACTTTTTCTTCCTCTACCACCACGGGGAGAGTCTACTAAATCCGTTTCGGACTTCAACTATAAAACAATATATTTTATTGTATTATATAACTCTGTTTGTATTTAAATAAGATTTTTTTATTAAAAAAAATGTATCGCAGTATTGTTATTTTGCACTTACGGGAATAGGTTTTTAAATTATTATATCAATATAGTGATTGCATGGCAAAATTTGAAATTTTTAGCTTATTGGTCAACGAGAGAAGAGAGAAATTTCAAGTTTAGCCATGTGGCCACAAATTGACAGAATATTTAGAATACCCATTCCGGCAAAATCATTGATCAATATAACTAAAATACAATATACAACTTTTGTAGATTGATAATAAAGATAATATCACACAGAAATCTAATATACTACTAAAATAAAGTATGCATATTAATTTCATAGATTTTTGAAAATGCTTTGACGGATTTTTTTCACGAACTGCATATGTAATACCTGTGAAAGAGTAGAAATTGAACGTCTGCCTTTCTTTGAACTCGGAGCTTCGCTAACAGGCGACATGTCGTCAGCTGTTCGCTTTTTAGCAGCAACTTTTCCAGGAGACTTGCCAACTGTGGTGTTGAGGGGTTTAGCAGCTTCTGCTTCGTTAGTAGCACTGTTACTAAAAACATAAAAGTGTAACATCGAAAATTTGATATTAGTTGAGATATTGGTTGAAGCAGACGCTCAACTTAATGAACCAACTAATGAAAATTAAATACAAGTCCCAAAAGTTGCTGAACCTATGAATAAGAAAACGTTTTATAAAACGTTGGGTACTAGTATGAAAACAGCCCAATGTCCCCTGCCTTCCTGTATATTTAGACAACCATATATTTAGATACAACTTTTTGATCAAAAAATCTTAGACAAAAAATTGTCACAGAAAAATGACTAACTACCCTTAAAAAAATTTTCCATTTGAATTTTAATTTTCATAAAAGTTAAAACTTATAAACTCACCTTTGAACATTACCTAGTTGACCTTCAGCCAGCATAATAAGACAATGGGCAAGTTTCTTTAAGATATCATGGTTCATGCCGGTTTCGTTAGGATCAACGGGTTTATATTTCATCTCCTCCTAAAAAAACAAACAATAGGTATTAAATTATCTGGTTTTATTTTTCTTATCCGAATTTTTCACTAGATAAGTACCTATATAAAATATTTCTTTAACTTAAAAATAGAATGAGACGAAAAATTAGGGGTCTGTGCGTCTGTAACTGACATCTATTATCGTTGATTTAGGCATGTTATTGTCCTATAATTTTTTTACTTATCTTAATGATTCCTGTAACAGTAAGGTACGATTTAGACAACTATTTTTTATATGATATAATTATCCTATTCATCTCAATATTGAAATAATAATTCTTCAGACAAAAAGGTAAATTAACTGTTAGAAGACAAGCATCGATGTAAACAAGTCCTAAAATTGTAATTTACTAAGAGTATGTCCTTTCATATGTCATATCGTCATATTTCGAGCTACACGCTTTTGATCCTTTTTTATTTAGGTTAGGTTAACTATATGTAAGTGGTGCCCGGCAGGGTTAGAAATCGTGTAAAACAAAACATACTGGGTTTGGGCTATTTTTGGTACATATCCTGTCAATTTATTGTATGTAAATACAAAATCAAACCTGAATCTGTTGAATATTCTTATTTGTTAGTGTTTGAATTCTGTGTTTTAAAATACTTTTGCTCATTTTTTCAATGGGTTCTTTTTTCTTGAACATCGCTGTTAGTTCATTGTCCTAAAAAATAGAGTCTATGTTGATATTATAAATGATCTTGATCAATACCGTAATTGAACTAAAAGAAAAAGTGTAGGTACAATCCGATCACATCATAGGATTTCATTTTATTTGTTATTGTATCACATATTTCGGCTTTCAAAATGTTATTTACTGGCATAATTTTAGATATTCTGTCACCTATCAAACTTTATATTTGATAATTTTTTGATTAAAACTAAGGATATTTAAAGACCCTTCAAATATGATAAGAACTATTACTCTGTTACTGATAATTCTACCTTTATAGTATGAATAGCGGCATAGGCTGGTGATAAGTCTTTATCCACAAGAGAACTATCATTCTTTAATATTATCATTTTTATCTGAAAAAAATATATTTATCTTAATTTTACTCAGATTTGATTCACATTTTTCAAAACAGTTTTTTTAGATTTCAGCTAGCTATGTAGCAAGGCAATTCACAACACCCATCAAAAAATCTACCCTTATGACTTTGGGGGCGGTTAATATATCTGCATTATAGTAGATCCAAAGGTTTTAACATTCCAACCAGTATACGGACAACCTAACTACGCCATAAATTAATTTGCCGCAGTTTTCATGCCCCTAGATTTATACACATTATTTATACAAATAGCGGTTGTGCTTAGTGTTACACTACAGTCTACAATTAGAAACATTAATACATAAAACGTATCTGTACGTAGATAAGAATTTACCTAATTAATTTATGAGATCAATAACTTGCAATATAAAAAGCCATAACACCTTATTTTCAGTTACGTACATATAGACAGATCCTTATAAACAAAGTAACAGGATGGGAGTCTGTCTGTCTATACATACCGAAGGATCTCGCTGAACCAATTCAGTTCTCCTTGTAGCTTAATAACATGCATAAGATCTTTTAAGGGGAGAGTACTCATCACTAACACGTACGAAAGAGAAATCTCCCCTAAAAAATCTAATGGTTGTTTTTGTAAATTGTAACACCTAATTTCATTACCTATAGAAAATCATTCCTAAACATAAAACTTCTAAATAACAGCTGATTTAAATGAATCATTATATGATGAAAATAATAAAATATATTACTCATTTAAATATTAAAAAATACAACTTTATAATAAAATATATTTTGATATTATAACATGAAATAACTCGTATAAAAACAAAATTTTAAATTTTCACTTGTAACTGGTTAATAAACTTTACGTTGTACGTTAAAATTTCAAATCTGCGCCCATTCTCCACTTCTCTTTCCCTCCTTCGACGGTTTTTAAAGTTAAAAGTTGAGTGCGCGGCATTCTAGCATCTAGTCGGATACTTAAAAATGTAATTCTTTAATTAAAAAGCATCAACGTTCGTTTATACGCATGTAAATATTAGGGTTGGGCCGGATATCCGGTGTGGCCGGATATCCGGCCATTTTCAATAACAGACCGGATATCCGGCAATATAATTTTATATTTTACAACAAAAATCTCTTTTTTTTAAATCTTAAATGGCTGTAATTTTCTTATAATTGAAGCTAGAAGAACAATTTTTTTCTGAAAATGTTTATCTTAATGTAAATTTTATATTAGAAATCTCAAAACATTTCAATTTTGGCGGTGGCAGCAATACTTGGCAGCAACGGATTTTATGGAATTGTAATATGTCATGAAGATATGTCATGAAGATATGTCATGAAGATATAAAAAAGCCTAAGTTTAAAATTTGAAATCTTTAAGTAAAAATTTGCGGTCACAGGAACCGTTTGAAGATTTCTGGAGACCTGGAGGTTCAGGACTTGCAGGATAATACCTGGAACCTGAAATCGACTTGAACACCTATATTACATATGAGGATGTACAACTATAGGGTGTTTTAGTATTAGATAACATAAAATGCTTTGCTTAAGTAAAAAAAATATTTTTACTTTTTACCTGAATGACCTTGCCAGATTTGCTGGCATCCTGTGCCCGCCAGGAAGGAGGTATTAAAAAAATTTCATCTCTCAGTTATGTGTCATACCCATATTTCGAAAGTCACTCAGTTATAGTCCTATACCATTTATACACAGAAAATGGGATAGAAAAAACAGAGGGGGGGGGGGGGCAGGCATTCAACGCCACCTCCCCGCCCATCCTCCAACCGTTAGGGGTTGATATTACAGATTGGGGGCAGTAATAGTTAATTAGATTTATTTGCTAAGAAGAAAGATCATATAATAGTTACTAAATTTTTAAGTTTTAACCTTAATTTCATCCTCCTATTATATAAAGTAGTAAGCTTTTTTGTCTGTAGCGAAGGATCTTGCTAACCGCTGAACTGATGTGGTTCTCCTTTAGAGTGAAGCTTCTTATAGTGTGGTTTTAGGCTGTTTAATTTTTATAAAAAAAAAGTCGTTGTAAGGTTTTAAGTTATTTTTCTGCACTTTCATGTCCCTTCTAATATCCCCAGATACTAGGGACGCAGCCGCTAGTATAATATAAAACACCAGTTTATGAAGAAATTTTTTTGATGGGTATAGCCCCTTTCGTGGCAACGCCCCTTAAGGAGCAATTATTCGTATTTTCACAGTAGCTTTCCTCCTATTTCTAGCCCCTCGCGGGGGACTCTAACCTTTCGGGGCCAATTGCCTAACCCTGCGGGGCAATCACCTTACCAAATATAACCTAACCTAACATAAATAACCTATTAAAAGCAATTTTAAAAATATAACAAATCGCCCCTTAAGTTGCGTTGCCATAGTAGGGATTATATCCTTTTTTGATAATTTAATATGTAGTAATTTGGCCGGATAACCGGATATTTGCCGGATATCCGGTATCCGGTATCCGGCCAAAAAATATCCGGCCCAACCCTAGTAAATATGTATGCAATCCAGCTAGGACCTCATAAATGGTTAAATCAAATGTTCAAAATTTTCAGAATGGTTGTATATGGATCCAAGGAAAGTTTTAGGCTAAAGAGCGGAGTGGGAATGAATCCTTTCTTAAAAATAATATCAAATACAAATAGAAACCCCACCCCCACCATAAAATCAAATTTCTTTTTTGCAAGCGAATGTCTCCCCGTCCTTGAGAAATACTGTATTTGAAGGAAATGCGTTTGAAAAATAGCATCAAAACCATTCCCAAAAATAAATATATTTAATAAATAGCTTGAGACCAAGAAAATGATTTTATTAACAATACACAAGCTTTAAATCATTCTGTTTATTAAAATTAACTAAAAATTTAACAATAAATAATTGAAATTAATCCCCTAAAAAATTATTTGTACTTTCAAAGGTGCATTAAAGTTTTTTTAAGTATTGAACCTTATGAAAAGGTTGCGTGAACTCCAACCCCAATCAATCAATCAAAAAATACAAAAATGACCTTCGTGATTGTAGAAAAAAGCTTTCATTATACTATAAAAAGTTGTCAAACATATAACAAAAGTTTTTTAATGGTTTTTAAGACGCATTTCTATGTAAAATATTTAATTATATTCGTTTTTTACCATAAAATAGAGGATAAACTAAAAAATTATTTTTTAATAATTGTTTATTTACTAAAAGCCTATAACCCCGCGCCATAAAATGTAAACAAATAAACTTATAATATAATTATGCGCATTTAAACCTTCTTTGTCAATATAAAAAAAGCATTTTATTAATAATAATATTAAATATATGCCTTACTTTGTTATTTATGTAATCTAATAATGTTTTTCGTTAGTTTTTCTAAATTTTGATTCGACACGAGGTATTATTGCACCACGTTTTATGGTTAAATTTTGTATTTGATAATTTAATTGTACTTTCAGAGGAACAATGCCCTTTAAGAGACGTAACGGAGGACGCAACAAGCACGGCCGTGGCCATGTCAAGCCCATCAGGTCCTTTACATTTATTATTTTTTTTTTTTAATTAGAAGTACGTTTAACTTCTTCAACGTCTTAAAAATTACTTCTTGTGGGTAGAGATTGGGATAAATGATGGATCCAAACTATTCCGTAAGCTATGCAACTCTTTCTTTTAGTGGAAAATTCTTGTCAGTTTATTGGATAGTGAGATCTCATTATTAACAACCAAATTAAATTGTATAATAAAAAGGAGTAATTAAGATCAGTATATATTTATTTATTAATTATTACAATACATTTGTCATAATCTAACACAAGCTAGGTTGTAATAGTTAATTTAAGTTTATATCTGACTTATGAATATATTTTAGATCCACATTCAATATTTATTGAATTATATAATAGTTTTACCCTAAAACATATTCCTTTACTTTGATCCTAAGGCTGTAACCTCATCTTTACAAATAAAAAAGTTTGCAACACAACAACATGTATTTGTTATTCAGGTGCACTAACTGCTCCAAGGCTTGCCCCAAGGACAAGGCCATCAGAAAGTTCGTCATCAGGAATGTACATCTTTATAAAAGTGCTTAATTATTAGATTAGGTTTAACAAATACAATCCATTAATACTTGTTATACCAATCAAAATTTATTCATTTATTCTCCTCATTTTTGATCCAAATAATCTTTTAAATAGTGGCCTTTAAAATATAAAACGCTTTTTATAGTTTACCTCTTCTTTTTTATGTCATTTTCTATTGTCATATCTTAACAGTTTTTTATCAGATTTTCTCGCCGCCGTTTTTGATATCAGACTCTATTTTCTCTTAAACTAAAGGAAAAGCACCCAAAATAAAATTGCTGGTACTCAAAATCAATGAAGAATGTCTGTAAATTGACCCAACACCCTTCAAATTACACACATTCTCTAAATCAATTTATACAATTACAGCACTACATAAAGTTTATACAACTCTGCAGGAATATTGTTGAGGCTGCCGCCGTCAGAGACATATCCGAGGCCTCTGTCTACACTAGCTACACCCTGCCCAAGCTGTATGCCAAGCTCTACTACTGCATCTCCTGCGCTATCCATTCCAAGGTGAGTTAGTATGCGACTTCATTAGAAGAACATTAATATCCGCTGGATCAGAACACGTTCTGAACAATACAAAACAACCATGTATCGTAATTTCCTAATTATTATTACGTTCTTATTTTATTATCCGCAGAAATGTAGGAATGGAATTTCCAAGATTATCTACCTACATTTCCTTTTCTTTATTCTTTTTAAGAGCTGTACTTCAGAAGTTCCTAACATTGTATCAGATTTGAACTTTTTCTTATTATTTAGGTTGTGAGAAACAGGTCTAAGGCTGACAGAAAGGACAGAACCCCTCCCCAGAGGTTCTCCTTCAACCGTCCTCAGCCTGGACAGCCAGGTGCCAGACCTGGACAGCCCGGAGCCGGCGGTCCACCTAGGAACTAATTCCTCTCTCGTCTCCATAATGTTGGGATACGCCAACTGGCTTGATAATGCGTCATTTAAAGTTTGAAATTCCATCATGTTTAATATATGTTTAATTTAAATCATTGTTAATAAAATAACCAAACTTTGATAATGTGCTTGTTGATTAATTCCTTTCTTGAAATATTTCAGATTAGGGTTGTTGTAAATATTGTGTTATTTATTTATATTATAAAATGGAGGAGCCCAGCCCTAATTTGATACGATTATTCACCCCACTATCTCCGACAACCAGACAGACAACCAGAGCTTTGCAGGTCTGTAAAATAAATTCAGGGATCTTAAAAGATAAGACAATGGTGTATAAATTGATGCAATTATAGTTTCCTAAGACCTCTGCTTCGATCGGCGTTTATTCGTTTGCTTTTCTTTCATTTGACACGAGTTTTTTAAGGGGTGGGTGGTTTTTTTTCCAGAAATTTTTTATCTTGGGAGTTGGTTGTGCTCTACTTAAAAATAGTTATAATTCTTCCAAGGACTTATGAGAAGCTTCTCTGTAAAGGATACTTTATCGGTCCACCGGTTAGCGAGATCCTACGTTACATAGAATTATTGATATCCTCAGAGTTGTTGAGCCGGAGCCGCCATATTTTGCTGGAGCCGTTATTTTCGTTCAAAAACTGCTCCGGGTTAGATAAAAAAGAGATTTTTTACTAATCATAATTTGGTAACTGTGTCGTGTGTAAATGTTCCTTTTGTGTTTTTCAAGTCCATTTTTATCAAAAATTAAACTTTAAAAACCTTCATAAGTCAAAAATAGACTTGGCCAAAATAATATGTTGTATTTTTCTTGATTTTAGGGCGGAGCCGGAGACAATTCCGGAGCCGCACCTAAATCAAACGGCTCCGCAATGCTAGTCATGTTACTTTTCTATAAGGATAACAGCTATTAACAATTGAAAACAGATGTATTAAACTTCCATTTTTTGTAGGAAATGACTGGTAGACGAACCTCTGCTTTATTTAACCTCCGTGAAATGGGAAACAATCTTATAGATCAGACTAACAACCAGGTTAGGAATTATTTCTTTTTTTGGGGGGGAGTTTTGGAAATTGATCAGTCTTTGCATAGTTTTTAAAAAACGGCGGCGGAACGAACAACCGCTTTCGCCGAAAACTTCTCAGGATATTCAAGGATCAAAGCTCCTCTAAAAATATTTTTTCCTGTAATTTATGAAATTTAAGTACTATCTTATATACGGTTAAATCAAAATTCAATAAGATTTTTAAACAAGACTTTGATAAAAAACGTCTTCTATTATATGATTTTGTTTAGCAACCGTTGACAAATGGACGACAGCTGTTAACCGCGACAACTGTAAATACACCACAACAACTTCTCAGAGATACTGGAAGAGATACCCCTGTTCTTAGGAATAACATTATGTAAATTATTTTCCAGTATGGCTTCGAAACCGATTAATAACCACTAGATTAGAACTGTGTCGGTTCTCAGCAATACTGAAAATTTATGTAAATAATCAAATTACGGTCAATTTTCCACAAATACTTAAATAAAAATCATTAAATTAATATGTTATCCCAGACCTTCAGCTGGTCTTAATTTTATAATTTTTAAACTTCATCATTTAAACTATAAAGCTGTCTATAATACGAATAACATATAACACTTCTGACTTTTAATACCAAAGAAAAGTTTAGAAAATTCAATGAGTAAGTTATTTAAGAAAGTTCTCAATGTTGATGATTTAATTTGACTCACAACATTATAATTTACAAAGTGAGAGATGTGATAATTTGAAAAAAATTCAGAAGTTAATTTTATTTTGCACAAAAGCTACCTGCTCTTTTATTTACAAGGGGGGGGGGGAAGTTTGTACACTTATAGGAAATGAAATTCAGTACCAATGTTTGGGAGGGTCGTATGGGCTTGTTTTTAAAGTTATCAACCTAATTCTTTTTGTAGGCTCTCTTATATGACTTGATATACACGTATTTCTTTGAAAATTGAATTTCGGTAATTTCCTTCTAGGGGCTTGTGGAGCAAAAGACCCCCCAAAACACTAAAAATATGAGTTCTGACCTTATTTTTAAAGATATCGACCTTGTTTTTTCTTTATAATACTTTTTTAACATACCCGAATCAACGAACCATTACAGATTTCATTTTGGGACTTTCCTTCTAGGGGCTTGTGGAGCAAGAGACCCCAAAAACACAAAAATATAAGTACTGGGCTTATTTTTGAAGGTATCAACCTGATTTTTTTTATATTACCTTCTTAACTTAACCGAATTAACGAACCATTACAGATTTCATTTTGGGACTTTCCTTCTAGGGGCTTTTGGAGCAAGAGACCCCCAAAACACAAAAATATGAGTACTGGGCTTATTTTTGAAGATATCAACCTGCCTTTTTTGTATAAAAATAATATTTAAACATAACCGAATCTACGAACCATTACAGATTTCATTTTGGGACTTTCCTTCTAGGGGCTTGTGGAGCAAGAGACCCCCAAAAATCATAAAAATATGAGTTGTGGGCTTCTCTTATAAGATATCAACCATATTTTTTTTATAAAATAAAAAAATACTATTTTAACATAACCGAATCTACGAACCATTACAGATTTCATTTTGGGACTTTCCTTCTACGGGCTTGTGGAGCAAAAGACCCCAAAAACACTAAAAAAATATGAGTTCTGAGCTTATTTTTAAAGATATCAACCTGATTTTTTATATAAAAATACAATTTTAATATAACCGAATCTACGAACCATTATAGATTTCATTTTGGGACTTTCCTTCTAGAGGCTTGTGGAGCAAAAGACCCCAAAAACACTAAAAATATGAGTTCTGACCTTATTTTTAAATATATCAACCTGATTTGTTTAGGAACACTTTTTTTAACATAACCGAACTAAGAAACCATTACAGATTTCATTTTGGGACTTTCCTTCTAGAAGCTAGTGGGGCAAAAGACCCCCAATAAATATTTTTAGAGATATTGAGCTGATTTTTTTCATGAAAACTTTTTTCACATGTTTGAACTAGGTAGCCACAAATGATTTTATTTTTGCACTTTCCTTTTAGGGGAAAGTAGGGTAAAACACCTCCAAAACAAAATAAATTGAGTTCTCAGGTTATCTTTAAAAATAAGCTCAGAACTCATATTTTTAGTGTTTTGGGGGTCTTTTGCTCCACAAGCCCCTAGAAGGAAAGTCCCAAAATGAAATCCTTAATGGTTTCTTAGTTCGGTTATGTTAAAAAAGTATTATTTTAAAAAGATCAGGTTGATATCTTTAAAAATAAGCTCAGAACTCATATTTTTAGTGGTTTTGGAATCTTTGCTCTACTAGCCCCTAGAAGGAAAGTCCCAAAATGAAATCTGTAATGTTTTCTTAATTTGGTTATGTTAAAACAGTATAAGGGGGACGTAACTGAAGCTTTTTTGATGCAGGGGGGGGGGTTTTCTCTGGAACCACTTGATGAACCGTGTAAATTTTTTGGACTTAAGCTTTTATGGGTATGAACATCTTATGGTATCAAAGTCAACCCCCACCCCCTAGCCCCACGGGGCTTATAAACCCTCTAAAAATGAACCTAACCTTAATTTTCTCAGAAACCATTTAACTAATAGGGATGATTTCTTAAACTTAAGCTTTTATGCTTATAAACTAACTTCTAGTTTAGAAGTCACCCCCCTGCTGCCAACCCCTAGCCCTCCGGGGCTCCAAAAAACCCTAAAAATGAACCTAACCTTAATTTTCTCAGGAACCATTTGACCAATAGACATGATTTTTTAAACCTAAGCTTTTATGCCTAAAAACTAACTTCTAGTTTAGAAGTCACCCCCCTGCCGCCAACCCCTAGCCCTCCTGGGCTCAAATAACCCTCCAAATGAACCTAACCTTAATTTTCTCAGAAACTATTTGACCAATAGAGATGATTTCTTTAACTTAAGCTTTTATGGTTATAAACTAGCTTTTGGTCTAGAAGTCACCCCCCTGCCGCCAACCCCTAGCCCTCCGGGGCTCAAAAAAACATAAAATGAACCTAACCTTTATTTTCTCAGAAACTATTTGATCAATAGAGATGATTTCTTAAACTTAAGCTTTAATGCTTATAAACTAACTTATAGTTTAGAAGTCACTCCCCTGCCTCCAAACCCTAGCCCTCCGGGGCTCCAAAAAACACTAAAATGAACCTAACCTTAATTTTCTCAGAAACCATTTGATCAATAGAGATAGTTGCATAAACTTAAGCTATAATGCTAATAAACTAACTTCTAGTTTAGAAGTCACCCCACTGCTGCCAACCCCTAGCCCTCCGGGGCTCCCAAAAAAAACCTCTAAATGAACCTAACCTTAATTTTCTCAGAAACCATTTGATCAATAGAGATAATTTTTCAAACTTAAGCTTTTATGGTTATAAACTAATTTTTGGTTAAAAAGGCACCCCCTGGCGCCAACCCCTAGCCCTCTGGAGATAAAAAAAACCCGAAAAAATGAACCTAACCTTTATTTTCTCAGAAACCATTTGAACAATAGAGATGATTTCTTAAACTAAAACTTTTATGCTTATAAACTAACTTATAGTTTAGAAGTCACCAGCCTGCCTCCAACTTCTAGCCCTATGGGGCTCAAAAAACCCTAAAATGAACCTAACCTTAATTTTCTCAGAAACCATTTGATTAATAGAGATGATTGCTTAAACTTAAGCTATGTTGCTAATAAATTAACTTCTAGTTTAGTTGTCACCCTGCCGCCAATCCCTAGCCATCCAGGGCTCAAAAACCCTAAAAATGAACCTAACCTTAATTTTCTCAGAAACCATTTGATCAATAGATATGATTTCTTAAACTTAAGCTTTTATGCTTATAAATTAACTTTTAGTTTAGAAGTTTTTTAAGCCTCTGAGGGCTAGGGGTTTGCGGCAGGGGGGTGACTTCTTCACTATAAGTTAGTTTATAAGCATAAAAGCTTAAGTTTAAGAAATCATCTCCCTTGATCAAACAGTTTCTGAGAAAATTAAAGTTAGGTTCATTTTTAGGATTTTTGAGCCCCGGAGGGCTAATGGTTGGCGGCAGGGGGGTGACTTCTAAACTAAAAGTAAGTTTATAATCATAAAAGTATTAGTTTAAGAAATCCTCTCTATTGATTAAATGGTTTCTGAGAGAATAAAGGTTAGGCTTATTTGTAGGGTTATTTGAGCCTTGGAGGGATAGGGGTTTGCGGCAGGGGAGTGACTTCTAAACTATAAGTTATTTTATAAGCATTAAAGCTTAAGTTTAAGAAATCATCTCTCTTGATTAAATAGTTTCTGAAAAAAATAGGTTAGGTCAATTTTTAGGGTTTTTTGAGCCCCGAAGGACTAGGGGTTGGCGCAGGGGGGGGGGGTGACTTCTACACTAAAAGTTAGTTTAAAAGCATAAAAGCTTAAGTTTAAGAAATCATCTCTATTGATTAAATGGTTTCTGAGAAAATTAAGGTTAGGTTAATTTTAGGGTTTTTTGAGCCCGGGGGGCCTAGTGGTTGGCGGCAGCGGGTAACTACAAAACTGAAGTTATTTTATAACCATAAAAGCTTAAGTTTAAGAAATCATCTCTATTTGTCAAATGGTTTCTGAGAAAATAAAGGTTAGGTTCATTTTTATTGGTTTTTTTTATCCCTGAGGGCTAGGGGTTGGCGGCAGGGGAGTAACTTCTAAACTAGAAGTTACTTCATAACCATAAAAGCTTAAGTTTAAGAAATGATATCTATTGGTCGAATGGTTTCTGAGAAAATAAATGTTAGGTTCATTTTTAGGGTTTTTTGGAGCCCCGGGGGGCTAGGGGTTGGCAGCAGGGGGGTGACTTCTAAACTAGAAGTTAGTTTATAACCATAAAAGCTTAAGTTTAAGAAATCATCTCTATTTGTCAAATGGTTTCTGAGAAAATAAAGGTTAGGTTCATTTTATGGTTTTTTTTGATCCCCGGAGGGCTAGGGGTAGGCGACAGGGGGGTGACTTCTAAACCAAAATTTAGTTTATAACCATAAAAGTTTAAGCTTAAGAAATCATCTCTATTAGTCGAATGGTTTCTGAGAAAATTAAGGTTAGGTTCATTTTTAGGGTTTTTGTCCCGGAGGGCTAGGGGTTGGCAGCAGGGGGGTGACTTTTAAACCAAAATTTAGTTTATAATCATAAAAGCTTAGGTTTAAGAAATCATCTCTATTTGGTCAAATGGTTTATGAGAAAATTAAGGTTAGGTTCATTTATAGGGTTTTTTTGAGCCCCGGAGGGCTAGGGGTTGTCGGCATGGGAGTAACTTTTAAACTAGAAGTTAGTTTATAACCATAAAAGCTTCAGTTTAAGAAATCATCCCTATTGGTCAAATGGTTTCTGAGAAAATTAAGGTTAGGTTCATTTTTAGGGGGTTTTTGAGCCCCGGGGGGCTAGGGGGTGGGGGTAGGGGGTTGACTTTGAAACCATAAGATGTTCATACCCATAAAAGCTTAAGTCCAAAAAATTTACACGGTTCATCAAGTGGTTCCAGAGAAAACCCCCCCCCCCTGCATCAAAAAAGCTTCAGTTACGTCCCCCTTTTTTAAAAACAAGTTTGATATCTTAAAAAATAAGCTCAGAACTCATATTTTTAGTGTTTTTGGGGTCTTATGCTCCACAAGCCCGTAGAAGGAAAGTCCCAAAATGAAATCTGTAATGGTTCGTAGATTCGGTTATGTTAAAATAGTATTTTTATATAAAAAATCAGGTTGATATCTTAAAAAAGAAGCCCACAACTCATATTTTTATGATTTTTGGAGTCTCTTGCTCCACAAGCCTCTAGTAGGAAAGTCCCAAAATGAAATCTGTAATGGTTCGTAGATTCGGTTATGTTTAAATATTATTTTTATATAAAAAAAAGCAGGTTGATATCTTCAAAAATAAGCCCAGTACTCATATTTTTGTGTTTTGGGGGTCTCTTGCTCCAAAAGCCCCTAAGAGGAAAGTCCCAAAATGAAATCTGTAATGGTTCGTTAATTCGGTTAAGTTATAAAAGTATTATAAAAAATCAGGTCGATATCTTCAAAAATAAGCCCAGTACTCATATTTTTGTGTTTTGGGGGTCTCTTGCTCCACAAGCCCCTAGAAGGAAAGTCCCAAAATAAAATCTGTAATGGTTCGTTGATTCGGGTATGTTAAAAAAGTATTATAAAGAAAAAATCAGGTCGATATCTTTAAAAATAAGGTCAGAACTCATAATTTTAGTGTTTTGGGGGGTCTTTTGCTCCACAAGCCCCTAGAAGGAAAGTACCGAAATTCAATTTTTAAAGAAATACGTGTATATCAAGTCATTTAAAAGAGCCTACAAAAAGAATTAGGTTGATAACTTTAAAAACAAGCCCATACGACCCTCCCAAACATTGGTACTGAATTTCATTTCCTATAAGTGTACAAACTTCCCCCCCCCCCCCTTAAACATCCCATAAAACTAGAACTTACTTAAGTTGCACTGTAAATAGCTTAGGTAATCATTTAAAAGATCGGACAAAACCTGCTGAAATATGTGAAGAATTGAAAATGAAAAATATTGTCCTTCTAATTATACTAGCGGCTTCGCCCCTAGCCTCTAGGGGCTTTGCCCCAAGAGGTAATTAAAGAAAAAAAATAGTTACCTCTGAAGACGCCCCCACAAATTTTAAATAATTTTTAAAAAAAATTGAACGGGGATTTTTTTCATTTTTTGGGGGGTTGAGGGTGTCCCACCCCCTCAAGAAAATAGCCTAAAATCACCACAGGACCAGTAGGTATATTCCATGAAGATTATAATCCGATCGGTTCAGTGGTTACCGAGATCTTAAGGGACGGACAGACAGACAGACATCATTCTACTTTGTATTATAGATGAATCTCTTAAGACGTACATAATATGACTAGTGCACAATACTTGCATCAATCTACTACTTACTAAACCTAACATAATGTTAAACTGCTGTGCAGGGATAACAATGTATCTGGTGCCGGATCCTTTCTCTCCACACATACACCTTCTCCCGATGAGGCTGTCATCCAAGCCAGGGGGAAAAGACAGGTAATCAAAATAAATAGGTCATTTTCAATTATTTTTAAAAGCTTATGGCCATCGTTTAAACAAAAAAAATATCTCTAAAATCTAATTGTAAGTTGAAAACAACCATTAACCATCTGGGACTTTTATAGCCCTTTACTTATCCCAACCTAAATTAAAACTCCAATACAAATTTTCTTTTAAATTTATATCCGGATATATTTTAGATTCCCCTGACCTACTCTCCCGATATTACTCCGTTGAGACAACAGATGCAAAGAAACAAGTTGGCCCAAGTTCAACAGGAATATAACAATTTCATATAATGCATTTGAGCAATTTTCAAATAAAAAATTTATCCATGATTTGTTTGTAAGCAATAGACAAAAAGCTTAAAAATCTTGAATAGTGAAGTACTATAAATACATAGGAAAGTTCTAAATGCGAGGGAAAAAAATCCTAAACAATTTCGCGCTTTTTCCAATTCCCGATTATTAGTGTGTGGACATTGACTGTTATGCCAGCCGTTTGACATTAAGCTGAAGTCAAAGTTCTAAGTTTTATACCTAATGATTTAACAATAACAATGAAATTTATTTTAAAATTACACAATAAAGTATGTACTATGTAATATGTATGCTTCCAAAAATAAGATAAAAATTCGCGTTATAAAATTGTTATTGATAATTAGTGCCAGAATAATCGTCTGTCCCTGCCAAATATTCGAATCTCTCCTCGTAAGAGGTTGAACCTGACTGATACACCCCCCTCCCCACAGATGTATGTCATCCCACCTGAAATTGCTGGCATCAGTCCTCTTGCTAAAAAGGTAACTTTTTAAATATTTGTAACATTTTTCAGGAACAAGGGAACAGGATTTTTACTAATATTTCTAATTCAATTCGTTTATCTCTGCCCTTTATATCCACTTCCCTTTGATTACATCAAAAACCCGCAGGGTGGGAGGGGACATACGGATGGCTATTACGCTAGTCCCCTAAGTTTTATAATGGCTCATTCTATTAACTTTTGGGACTTTTATTGAATTTTATTGGTTGGTTCATTAAGTTTAGTGTCCAAACGTTTCAATCACAAATTGTGATCTACAAAATGGGAAATTCTTGTATCATTGGGGACGTGCATTAATTTATCGGCCATTGTCTTATCCCTTTAGATCTCTGAAAAACCAGTCATACTCAAGTTGAATCTTTGAATTTTTGTTGGACAAAAGCGGACGACACGGAAAACCATTTGACATCAGAAGTTTTTCTTAATTCACCTAAATATTCAAGAATTTAATCAACAAACACATATTTTCATTCCTAACGAATCTTTTATTTTAGTTAAGACTGGAGGAAGAAAGAGGTGTTGATCCAACCATTGCTGTTCGTGGCCTAGCACATTCTCAGCTTGTTAATCTCATTACTGATATTATTAAGGTGAGAAATACAAATACAAATTGCGTAGAAAATCTGAATTTAACAAACCTCCTAAAGTATCAAAATAAAATACTATTGGAATATACGAAATTTTTGCTTAAAAACAGAAAAAAAATACTTTTAAAAAGACTAGTGACTGTGTCTCTAGCATTAAAGGGCTCTGTATTCAGAAGGTTGAAAGAAGTTAGTAGTTAAATAGCTTAGAACCATTCCAAGATTCAAAATTAAAAGTAACAGGGCCTTAGAAAGATTCCCTAAAATTAAAAAGTAATCTGTTTACCTAGTGGTTAGTGTTAGTTAAACGGAAAGACAAAAAAAACTTTACCACTAAATGTAATAAGATGTACATATAATAAATATACATATGTATGTAGTACAGTACATTGTTCCTAACAATTTTTAATTTGAATTTCCCTTACCTAGTGTAAATAAATATTTAGATGAATCCTAAGATCAGAGATGATGTAGTGAATATGTTACCTGAACCTGACCTAATCTCAATGGAAGAAGCTCTCAACTCTAGCAAGAAAAATATTTTTAAGGTAAAGTTTTTACCACCACCAAATAAAAACCTGTTCTGATCCATAGAATTAATTCTTTTTTTCTAGTGGCTGCAACCCTGGCATCTGAAGGCTCTGTATCAAAAGATTGAAATAATAGCCCAAAACCATTCCATGACTTAAATAAAATAATAAAATAGCAGGGGTGTATATTCTGCACAAGATTTTTTTTTTTTTCCCTGATACAAATTTTTTTAATTTTTCCCCCCTAGTTTTTTCTTACCAAGTAGGGGGGAAAATGGAAAAATATCTAAAGAACTCTATATTTTGTTTATTTTATCCCTCCTACCACTCATTTTTTTTAGTTTTTTTCACCAAGGAAAGAAGAGAAATAGAAAAAAGGTTTTCAGTTTTCTTAATTTTTACATTTTTTTTCCCTCCAACCACTTATTTTTTATTCCCCCCCCCCTCCCTGAGCAGTGGATCCCATGTAGAATATACACCCCTGTAAAATAGCCTAAGCTCCCATAGAATGGAGACCGTTATAGCTTTGAACAGTAGTTAGTGAAACAAACAAACAAACAATGAAACCTAACTACTTTTAGAATAGGATTTAAGACTTGGAGAAGTTTTAACCTACTTTACACAACCAATAATTTTCATTTACATTAGGGGTATTTTTGTTAATCATCATTAAGGATTTATATCAACTTATTTTCTTTGTTCTAGTCGTTACCTAACACAAGGCTGGAATCAAAAACAGACTCGATGGCATATAATAGAGTAGCTACGCACCTTTCAGCATTTAGGTAAACTATTATTTAATTATTTTATTTTTCACTCCTTAATTTTTTACGAACGCAAGCAATCAAGATTAAAGAAAATATGATGATCAGTTTCAAAAAAAAATCTATCAATTCTTACACCAGTCAGTCCATATGTACAATGTACACAAATTAATCGTATCATCCTTGTTCATCATACGTGGATATTATGACAGGGGAAAAATTGTCGTCAATTTAGATTGCAAACATGGAACTCATTTATTGGTCAGTTCGTTCATCCAGTAGGAGGGGACATAATTGGGGGTATCGTTATTTTGCCCGTTGCAAGTTTTATTTTATTTAGGGTTGGCAATCCGGATCCGGAATCCGCCCAATTTTTGAATCCGAATCCGGAATCCGTTTTTTAATAGCGGATTCCGGATTCTTAATTGGTATGCTAAAATTAGCGTCTTGAGTTTTTTCTTTCAACTCTCACTTTTTGAAGGCAAAGATTATCAGCATTACATATAAAAAATTTTAAAATCTGGTTCGATTCTCGGAAGTGAATTATAGAGAACAACAAGAACATTAATTTTTAGGACATATGTAGCACTTAATTTTAAAAAAAAAAATTTTAAAAGCCTTTAAAAATACTGCTAGAATCCGAATCCGGAATCCACCAAAAATAAGAATCAGGAATCCGCCACTTTTTTTGACGGATTCTTTTAAGAATTCGGAATCCGAATCCGGCCCTAAAAATTCGACGGATTGCAATCACTAATTTTATTACAGAACATGAAAATAAGGGTTGGGCCGGATATCCGGTGTGGCCGGATATCCGGCCGGATATCCGGCTCTATAATTTTTTATACTTTACACCAAAAATCTTTGCTTTTTACAATCTTAAATAGCTATAATTTTCTTATTATTGAAGCTAGAAGAACATTTTTTCTGAATAAGTTTAACTTTATGTAAATTTATATAAGATTTCTGAAGAAATTTAATTTACATTTTTAATATCTGGTAATTTTGCTGGTTATCCGGCCGGATATCCGGTAATTTGGCCGGATAACCGGATATTTGCCGGATATCCGGCCGGTTACCGGATATCCGGCATTTGAAATCAGCCGGATATCCGGTATCCGGTATCCGGCCAAAAAAGTATCCGGCCCAACCCTAATGAAAATCCAACATAACATCCAAGTAATAATAAATCCATTTTTTAGGAAAGTAGTGAGCGAGGGGGTAAAACGGTTACAATCTGGAGAACAATGGAATGCCCTGCTTGATTATACCATCATTGCCTGGGGCTATGTACAGGTAATTTAATTTGGTGCTTTCCCTTGATCTTTCTATTGAGCACTGCCCCCCCCCCCCTTCCTGTTTATTTTAGAAAAAAAATTGAAAATAAGGCGGGGAAGAATTTTTTTTATACATAAAACCTGCGGTGTCCCTAACCCTGCGAGGTCTCCTCTTTCGAGGACTAACTCATTACCAATTATAACCTAATCTGCTCTGCAGCTCTATACCTCTAATTTTATATTTTTCTATATGAAAGGGGGTGGGGTCGATGCTTTAAAAGCTTTAGCTCCTTATTTGTTGACTAGCGGCTACGCCCCTAGAGGCCTCTAGTGGCATTTAAAATGTGTTTTTTTTATATTTAAAATATGTCTATGTTGCGTTTGACGTGTATGTTTGCGTTGAACTCTCTTTCTAAAATCAAGAAACGTAAAAAAAAATTCGATTTTTTGTGATTTCTCTTGGGAGGGTGGTGGTACCCTCCCCCAAAATAGTTAAAAACTTTTCCGGGACCTATGAGAATATACCCTGTCAAGAAGAACCCGATCGGTTCAGCGGTTAGCGAGATCCTTCGGTACAGACACACAGGCAAACAGACAGACAAACAGACAAACATTCTGTTACTTTAGTATAAGGATTGATTAGATAAAGAAAAGTAAGAGTTGCCTTCACCTTTTCCGCTATTCCTTACATGCCCATTATAACAGCAAAGTGTGTTATTTCAATGTTGGATGGTTTAAAAAGTAAATTGATACTTACGGTAAATTTTGTTAGTTTTTCAATTTATAGATTCTAACAACTTTTCTAGGCTACCCCTGTTTGGGATAACCCCGCCCACAACAGCACTAGAAAAACCTGTTTCAAGAATCTGGCCTGTGCGGCCCTAACTGCCCTCAAGACTGGAAAGTTTACTGTACAGCAGCTTAAACAGGTATAATGGTTTTCCATCATTGGAATAGATATGGGATATATGTGGATAATGATATATTACCAGGTGAGGATTTGTCGTCAATTAAGCTTGCTAATATGGACCTTATTTATTGGTCAGTTCTTTCATCCAGTAGGAGGGGAGAGGATGGGATAAAGGGAGTGGATGGGGGGTATCGTTATTTTAGTCAGCTGCGAGTATTGCGAGTACATGAAAATCTTGTGCAAAATCCAAGTAATAATACATCGATTATTACTAGGTATATCTGTCAGGGAGTGGACATTTAAGGCAACTTATAATTGAACATAGTTTTAACAAGGATGACAACATCCATAAAAGTGAAGCTCTGAAATGGCATGACAGACAGACGAACTTTAACCCCTGTATAGTGTCAGAACTGAATATCCTTATAATAAAGTAACAGGATGTGTGTCTGTGTGTTTGTAATTGGGTTATCAAATTCGACTCTCCCCTCCTCAAGTTCCCCTAGAGGCCTCTAGGGGCGTAGCCGCTAGTACAAAATATAGCAATATAAGTTTTGACAAAATTATACGTAAATTTGTTGCAAAACTTCTTTAATATAGAGTACAGTTCAAGGACGTACTGACATTTTTAGGACTTGATTATAGAGATGCTTTGCTTAAAGAATTGTACCTTATTGTAATAGGAATCAGTACACAAAAAATCAGATCAATCAGGTGATTATATCACATAAAAAATTGTTAAAAAAAGTTAAAAATCAACATGTTTAAAATGGACTTACGGACATTCTGGCAACGATTATAGAGTTGCTACGCTTCCTAAATCGTACCTAACTACAACAGGTATCATCGTGCAGTTTGAAATCTATAGGACAATTCTAACATGCCTAAATTAACACCAACAAAAAAACGTGACTCACGGACAGACCCTAATTATAAAAAAGCTTCGCTTTTAAAAACCATCTAGCAATAGTTAGCTCATAAACAGACTCTTAGGACTTTAATGAAATACTTTTTATTCTTAGGTGCGTGCCAAATTTGACAAGCTGGCTCCAAAAACCTCAGAGCTGGATGTTTGTATTAAACACATGGACGACCTTATAGAGAACAATACTGAAGAGTAAGATACTAAGTTGTAGAGTAGCTTCGCAATTGACAAAAAAAACATCTTGTAAAACATTTTAAACCATATAACCTCAATTGTAATTTAAGATAAACATATTTAACAACTAACTTTTTAGAAAAGACTTGAAAATTTTAGAATTTTTAAAAAAAAAACATCTTACATAGAGAAAATTATTGTATATTAGCGTATTCTTTTACAAGAATATAGGGAAAGGACAATTGGTGGACAATTTATTCAATTTTAGACCTTTAACTCAATAATCTTTAAACTCAGATTTAAAACATTGAAAAAAAAAACAAGTTAGGTAGCTAAAGCAAACTTTATTATAATAATATTTTAGATTACAGCAAAAAAAATGAATTTTAGATCAATTTTTCCATCCCTCTTTTCATGATAGTATTACAATTAATTTATTGTACTATCACAGCCACGCTTATTTACTTCTGTCTTCTGTTTCAGCCTAGAAAAAAAAACAGTTTCTACTTAAAGAAAATTATTAGTTACCCTTAAAAATACATTATATATCATATGTGCCTTTGTAAAACGTACGCTTATCTTGTGATTAATTTAAATCAATTTTATGCATTTTGAAATCAAAACATATATTTGAAATATTTTATAAAACTTAGGTATTATTTTACAGCTCAAATTATAAAGTACAACTGTGCCAAAAAAATATTTTTACGGGCATTTATAAAAGACTTGATAACTTGTTTGATAATCTATATTTTTTTATCGGGCATTTTTATATAATATTTATTCAAGTTTTGTGTTTTGATGCGTAGCATTTCTTTCACATATCGTGTTCTCTTTCTTTTAAGTTCATTCTATATTATTTTCCATTTAACCCCCCCACCCCCCCCCCCCTCCTCGAAACCATACTATTTTTTAGTTATTTATTTGAAATCCATATTATTTAACCCTTCTTTCTCGTATTCATTCAAATCCGGTGGATAGGAACCGGTTCTCATCCATACGAAAAACTATGTCTATCATCGTATTATATCCAGCTTTCTACGAATATAAAAGTGTACAATTATAAGATTAAAACTAGTTTTTTTAGCCCGTGCCTTTGGCAACTCGGGGCTAAAAAAATTGTTTTAATCTTATAATTGTACATTCTATATCTGCGGAAAGCGGTTTATAATACGATGCGAGAAATAACTATTATTTCGCTCCTCTCAAATTTATAATCTTTTCAATTATCTATAAATTATTATTATTTCATCCTTGTTTTGTTAAATTAATTTTTAATCTATTAATAAATATGATTTGTTTATATGATATAATTAAGATATAAACCGGTATAACTTTATATGGATTCCTTGGAAAAATACAATTTTTCTAGCATTACTTATTATGCAACTTAAAGTACAATTGACACGCATTCTCGTGTCCTGAAAATTCCAAATCTACAAAATAAAAAAAAGACACTGCGTTTATTATGCGTAAAAAATAACTCAAAGACTAATTATAATTTGATCTTATTACATCTGATTTTGTTATTATATCTTATTTTTTGTGTGCTTAGCTCAATTGAAAATTTTAGTTTCATGTAAATTTGTTAATATTTGATTACTTTGTAATAATGAGCAAGATATTTTTTTATTTCATTAATTTTTAATTAAATATTTTTTGTATATAGAGTACTAGAGTGGGTGAAAACAATGGAAAATAAACTTCTTTTATCTCTATTTCTGCATCGAATTATATACAGCTTTCCGCGAATATAATATGAAAATTATAATATTAAAACAAGTTTTGTTGGCCCGGGCTAACAAAACTGTTATTAATTCTATGATTTTTATTGAATATTTGTACAAAATAAAAATACGATGCTATTCATGATTTTACAGTATGGCTGAGAACAGGTCATAATCCAACGGACATTAATCAGTTTCGAAGCCATAACGGAAAATATTCTAACAATTTAAATTAAGTTTCTTGCTTATTACACTTACAGTCTATGATTTATAATAATATTTTGTTAATATTATAATATCTGATCTATATGTTATATTTGTCTGTGGAAAGTTAGAGAAGAAAGTCGGAGAGGAAAGTTTGAACCTCTGTTTTTTTCTTTCAGAAATTGATTATTGCGAACTATGTAAAGAGAGAGAGAGAGAGAGTGATATATACAACATATACAAGCTTTGTTCTATAATACGAGAAAAAAAACAATTAAGTGAGAAAAGGTATTTATTTATCTATTATGATATTAAATTAAAATATTTTTTATCGTTATACCTCTTTTTTTTATATTTTAAATGCACATTATTAGAAAAACGTCTATAGATTTGCATAGATTAACCTTGGTAAAGTATTAAAATAAAACTATATAACAATTATATAATAAAAATACTAAATATTTCCTTATTTAGAGGGGGAATACTAAGAGATATAAGTTTTCCGGAATTGTAATGTAGGGAGTAGATTTGAAATCTGCATCAAATTTTAAGGATTTTTTATAAAATTCGTTTTTTGTATAATTCTTTATCTAAAAGCGGAAATACAAATCAAGTTAATTAATTTTGGCATCTGTGATTGGTGGATTTAAAAAATCTGCGCTCTGATTGGATGTCGTACATCATTCAACCAATTAGAGCGCAGGTAGTTTAAAATCCACCTATCCTATTGGTCAAAATTAATTAACTTAAAATGTATTTTCGCTTTTAGATAAGGAATTTTACAAAAAACGAATTTTATAAAAAATCCTTAAAATTTGATGCAGATTTCAAATCTACTCCCTACATTAAAATTCCGGAAAACTTATATCTCTTAGGGAATACAGACCCCTGTCCTTCTATTTGTTATGTATTTTAGAACATGTTTTCATCTTTCAGTAAGGAATTTTCCAGTAAGGCTTTGAAACCGATTAATATCCGCTGAATTAGAACCGGTTCTCAGCCATACGTAAAAATCAAGCAGCATTGTACTACATAAAATTTTCTACGAATATTAAAATGAAAAGTTAAAATAATTTTACCTGGGCCTTCGGCTCTGCATGGCTAACAAAACTAGTTATAATTTTGTAATTTTCATTTAAATATCCGCGGAAAGATGTCAGTCAAAATATCAGTTATTTATGCGCTACTAATAAAAAATATTTAATAATTTAATTTATTTAGATTAAAGAGGACTATCCACGAACATGAGCAAGTGATTTTATGCACCTTCCAGCATTAATCCTTAGTATTTTTTTAGTGAATATACTAGTTATACGTTAAATATTTAGTTTATCGACTAAAAAGTTATGCTTCACCATGGTTTTAAATGAAAAAATCTTTAAAATGTAAAGCATTTTTAGATACAATATCATTAACTGCTTTGTTGAGTTCAAAGGATAAAATAAAATAAAAGCATCAAATGCTGTAAATTGCAAAGGTACATTAATTAAACTGTTTAAAATATTACAAGCTACCAACTCTTTTCTAAACATACATTTATAATCAAAATGATATACTTTTGTGTCAAAGCTTATACCCAACAGTTTGAACTCATTAAAACATTTGATGAATTTGCACGAAACTATGCTTAACATTTCAAAGTTTTTTTTATATAAAACCATGGTGAAACCTAACTTTTTAGTCGATAAACCAAATAATAAACATTAACCTAGTATATTCCCTTTAAAAATGCCAAGGATCAACGCTGGAAGGTGCTTAGAATCGCTTGCTCTTGTTCGTGGATAGTCCTCTTTCATGTTTCTTTTAGGAAGCAATCTAATATAATATACGAGTGGTGAAAAGCCTTGAAAATGGGAGGAGTATTAAGTTTGACGAGTTTGGCCTGTTGTTTCACATCCTCCATGTGCGGGGCAGGCTGTGCTATGTGCCCAAATTGTAAGGTAATAGTTATTTATTGCATTATAGATGGACAGTTTCCCGCAAATTGTAAAATGAAAAATTATACCAAGTATTAGTTCAAGTCTTGTTAGCTTTCAGGGGCCGTAGGTTTGGGCCTTCAAAACAGGAATTAAAAAATTATCTTATTTTATTCGTGGAAAATTGCTTAAATTAAAAAAATACCTATCGTAAAAACCAGATATTGTTTCATTATGGTTAACGAGATTTTAATAGACCAACAAATATTTTTTAATGCTTTTTACAATAGGAATGTTTTAATCGAATATTATTACATGGATATTGCACGAGCGAGATTTTTATGTATTCAAATAACGTGATACTCAAAGCTGGCAAAAATAACTCTACCTCCCATACACCCTTTTCATACTCTCTTCTCCAGGGTTTCGGATCCGCATTGATTTTTTGCGGATCCGGATCCTCCAAATTTGGTCAGTGCGGATCCGGATCCGGATCCTACCGGATCCGGTTCCAGATCCTAGACAATAAAAATAAAATCACCAAACTTTTCAAAAATATTTATTTTTTAATTCGAAGTCAAAAATACTTTTAATTTTCAAGTTTGACCCTAAACCTTAAAGATTGGCTCTCATCAAGAGAATGTCTGAGATTTTATATAAATTTAGGTAGATTTTTCCATTTTTTCCGCATTTTTTTTAGTCCAAGGATCCGGATCCGCATTTTTTTGCGGATCCGGATCCGGATCCTTGGACTCGAAAATATGCGGATCCTTGCGGATCCGGATCCGAAACCCTGCTCTTCTCCTACTGGATGAACGAACTGACCAATAAATGAGGTTCATATTAGCAACCTAAATTGACGATAAATTTCCCCCTACCAATACATACAAGTATACTAAATATATCCATTATTGTATAATTTATTATTTTCGTGTTCAGAACTCAACAGCCTCAAGAGTGATGTATGGCCTACTGTTGTTGTTGACTCTGGTTGTATCCTGCATCATGTTGGCTCCTGGAATACAGGTATCTTTATACAATACAGATAGGGATAGAGAGGGGTATTATTGTTGTATCCTGCATTATGTTGGCTCCTGGAATACAGGTATTTTTATACAATACAGATAGGTGGGGAGGGGGGGTATCCTGCATCATGTTGGCTCCTGGAATACAGGTATCTTTATACAATACAGATAGGTGGGGAGGGGGGGTATCCTGCATCATGTTGGCTCCTGGAATACAGGTATCTTTATACAATTATACAGATAGGGGAGTGGGTATCATGGTTGTATACTGCATCATGTTGGCTCCTGGAATACAGGTATCTTTATACAATACAGATAGGGGGGGGGGGGGTATCATGGTTGTATCCTGCATCATGTTGGCTCCTGGAATACAGGTATCTTTATACAATACAGATAGGGGGGGGGGGTATCATGGTTGTATCCTGCATTATGTTGGCTCCTGGAATACAGGTATCTTTATACAATACAGATAGGGGGGGGGGGGGGTGGTATCATGGTTGTATCCTGCATCATGTTGGCTCCTGGAATACAGGTATCTTTATACAATACAGATAGGGATGGAGGGGGCATTAGATAATAAATTCTTATTTGGTAGGCTAAAATTAGCGTCTTGAGTTTTTTCTTTCAACTCCTCCTCTTTGAAGGCAAAGATTTTCATCATTATATATTCTCGGAAGTGAATTATAGAGAACACCAAGAACATTGATTTTTAGGACATATGTAGCACTTAATTTTTTTAAATTTAAAAATCCTTTTAAAATGTTGCTAGAATTCGAAATCCGCAAGGAATCCGCCACTTTTTTTGACGGATTCTTTAAGAATCCGGAATCCGAATCCGGTCCAAAAATTCGACGGATTGCCATCACTAGTTTAATGGGGAGTAGGGTAATTGGATTTGGTACCAAAAGTATTTTTAAAAAAAAACGATCTCTTATTATTTGGCTTCAAAGGTTACTTTTAAGTACAGTAGGGCTAATTTTGTTTATCTTAATTTGAGATCACTCTTTTCCCTTAAGAATCTTGTATTTACAATACAGTTAGGGGGGGGGGTGAGTTTCTGGGCCTTTTCATCCTTCATCCATGGATACTTTGAGAAAATTTTAATAATGGAAAAGAAACGGGGGCCGGGATTTTTTAAAGCGAAGCTTTTCTATAATTAGGGTCGGTCCGTCCGTACGACCGTAACGGATAGCTTTTTTCGTTAATTTAGGCATGTTAGAATTGTCCTATCGATTTCAAATTTTGCATGGTGATTCCTTTAATAGTTAGGTACGATTTAGAAAGCGTAGCAACTCTATAATCATCACCAAAATGTCCGTACGTCCATTTTAAACATGTTGATTTTTTACTTTTTTAACAACAAATTTTTATGTGATCTAATCATCCGAATGATCTGATTTTTGATATATTGATGCCTGGGACAACAAAGTATAATGTAATCAGCGAAGCAACTCTATAATCAAGTCCTAAAAATGTTAGTATGTCCATAAAGCCTATCCTGAATCAAGCTGTTTTTCAACAAATTTACTTACAAATTTGCTTTGACTCTTATACATTTATATTATGATTATTCAGTTCTGACACTGTACAAGTGTTAATGTCCGTTTGTCCTACCGTTTCAGTGCTTCGCTTTTATGGATGTTGTCATCCTTGTTAACTTACCGCTTCAGGAAAGTACGAAAATGCTTCAAGTGCCCATCTGTTCAATTTTTGTTTTGTATAAACATTCATTGATTTTTAGGACCTGCTGGTGAAGGTTCCCTTTTGTGAGGAATCCCACTCAATGACTCAGGAAAGAATACTTTAACTAAATACAGAATATAAAACAAAGGGATCTACTGCAGTTCACGGTAAAATATTGCTAGTAACGCAATTTTCCCAAAATCTATGAATTTTAAAGGCTGCTAGCTGCCAAACGGCTGAACGCACAGATCATACCCGCACACCATTTTAAGCGGCATAAGAAGGCCTACAAATAATCTGGAATAGCCAAGATCCAATGATGCACAAGGAAAGCTTCACTGAAGAAAAAACGCGTAAAATAGGTCTTTTTCGTGCATTTCTCTGCACTGAGAGATAATTATGCATTATTGATTTATGGCTATTTGAGATTATTTGTAGGTCTTCTTATGCCGCTTAAAACAGTGTGCGGGCATAATCTGTGCGTTCAGCCGTTTGGCAGCTAGCAGCCTTTAAAATTAATAGATTTTTGGAAAATTGCGTTACCAGCAATATTTTACCGTGAACTGCAGTAGATCCAAACAAAGATTTAACATCTAGATTCTGTAGAGAACCTTTTTGAAATGTAAATTACTTTTCATTTATTTTCCTCGCTGTAGATGGCTTATTTGCGTCGGACGGAATGAAAATCATATTCTTGGCCTATTTGTCTAATAATAATGTTTTCCTATTCGTTGGTTTAACAATTTTGGGACTTAAAATGAATTTTGATTGGTTGGTTAATCAAGTTGAGTGTCCTAACGATTCAACCGATAATTTTAATCTAGAGAAAGGGGTAATTTTGTGCATCATCATTAGGGATGCAAATCAATTTATCGGCCATAATCTTTTTCCTTTAGATTCCTGGTTATTTTAATTTTAAGAACTAAAGTTGTAAGTTTCTTGCTCCCAATAGGTTATAGTGCAAAAAATGGCGGATATCGGTGTGACTAATTTGAAGATCAAGTGTGCTGATGCTATTGGCTATTTGGCTGTTTACAGGTAATACTATTTTTGTTTTGTCGTTCGTCTGTCTTTTACATTTAATCTAGTTTGTTGATTGGTTAATTTCATTTTCCAGTATGGCTTCGAAACCGATTAGTATCCGTTGGATTGGAACCCTCTCTTAGCAAAACTAAAAATTGAGCGTTATCCTCTTAGAAATTTTTTTTTCAATTTTGAAAATTTGAGTACCCCCCCCCCCCCCCCCCCTACCGACAACGACGAACAACTATGTTAGGTTAGGTTTTAGGCTAGGGAGCCGAGCGCTGCGGCTAGGCAGGCAAGGGGGCCGAGCGCTGCGGCCAGAGTTCATAGTTCGCTGTCGGGGGGGGGGCGGGGGGGGGTACTCAAATTTTCAAAATTGAAAAAAAAATTTAAGAGGATAATACCAAAAATTGATTTTTAGCATCGTATTACAGACAATATTCTACCAATTATATAAAAAAAACATAAAATTAATACTAAATTTGTTAGCTAGGACTAAAATGAATTGGTTTTAATGTTATAATTTTTATTTTAATATCCGCGGAAAGCTGTCTATTATACGATGCGATAAGTAACTATCATATTTGAAAAAAATGTTTTTTTAGAATATGCTTTGTTGTGACGATATTCTTTGCAGTGATGGCCTTGCTTATGGTTGGGGTTAAAACCTCCAGAGACCCGCGTGCAGGAATGTTCATATCGGTGAAAATTTTGAGTTACTAGCGGTTACACCCTTAGAGGCCTCGAGTGACACTTGAGGTGGGGGAGAAATTGACCCCCACCCCCCTTTCAACTTTAATTTATACTTTGTCTTTTTATGGGGGAGGGTCTTTTATTCTTCTCTTTTGAGGTGGTGGTACCCTCCCGAAAATAGTTTTAAATCTTCACAGAACCTCTGAGAAGCTACACTGTAAAGGATAACCATATCGGTTAAGCGGTTAGCTTTATCTTTCGGTTCAGAGTCCAGACAGAAGGACACAGATCCTGTTAAAATCAATTCTAATATCTTCTAAAAGACTGCAGAGCTGGATCTTTAAATCATTTTAGTGGTGAGCCAGTTTGGGGTGTGCCGAATTTTAGCCAATCACAGTGCGGCATTTCATAAATTGCTGTGCTCTCATTGGTGGAAAGTTGGCTCACCTCGATCTAGCTCACCATTAAAATGATTTAAAGATCCAGCTCAGGTATTCTTGTATATTTACGTTCCATGTATCTGAATTCAATATGAACATAAACTTGCAACAGGCTTGCAAAATGGATGCTGGGGCCTCAAGTACCTGGTCATTGTAGTGGGATGCATTGGCGCATTTTTTATTCCCCACGGAGGATTTGGACCTACATGGATGTACTTTGGACTCATTGGTGGCATGCTTTTCATTATTATCCAGGAAAAAATATGTTTTACTGCTATTCAAATCAGGGATCTAAAGGGATAAGACAATGGACAATAAATTGATGTACATCCCCAATGATAATACAGAAAATTACCTCTTCTGTACATTACAATTAATGGTTGAAACGTTTGGACATTCAACTTAATGTACCAGAACCATCTAATTAAAGTTCATTAAAGTCCACAAACTAATGATAAACTAATGAATAACAAACGTTAATATAATACTAGTGTATTAAACAGCCCAATGTCCCCCCACTCCCTACCAAGTCATTTCGATCCTTTAGTTTAAAGCTTGCCTGAATATTAATAAATATAGTAGATCTAGATCTCTAATCAGTAAATTTGACCAATAAGAACACATTTGCTAAAAAAGATGAATTTGTTATGATAAAGCTAATCTACGAAAAATTATATTGTCAAAAATATTCGTCGCTCGTATGAATATATGAGTGATAATAAACAAAAACCTCGTCTACTAGAACCATTTTAAGTTAGGTGGATTTTTATGTTAACAGCCCATCTGGGGTAATAAATCTATTCATGACAGCCCTTTTTTTTACCAAAAATACTTAGACAAAATCTTTTAGAACATATATTTTTTGATGACTAGTTGGTACTGATTATTGACTTTGCGCACAGCTGGGCTGAATCTTGGCAGGCGGAATATCAGAATACTGATGTAAGTATTTTTCTCTGTCTATTCTATTATTAATAAACTAAGCAGTAAGGATTTTTTGTCAGTAGCTTATATTTCAACTACTGAACCAATTGTCCATGGGTGGATTTAGGCTATTTTCCTACTTTCCTTCCTCCTGCGAATCGGAGCCGTTAGTAGGTTAATATTAAATGGGTGGTTTTTGTCTCTACGCAGTATCTAATCTTTGTCAAGCGTCATTAAGATAAATTGCTGCACAATTCTATTGTTGTTTTGTAGGTAATAGATTATTTTTTTAGGATCAGCGTTGGTTTTATGCTCTGCTCTCCTTCACTGGTCTCTTCTATGTCGCTACTTTGATCACCATCATTCTGGAATTTTCTTATTATACAGGTATTGTTTTGAAGAAAGAGAACAGTAACTTTTGAAAATTGCGTAAAGTTGTGAATAAGCTTCCAGTCAAATTTGCATATTAAGCCTAACTATTGTTAATGTTGACCAAACGCATATTTTAAAACAGTTTTACCAAGAGAAAAAAAGCTAACTGCTGATCCTACTTAAAGTTCTCCTTTATAGTGAAGCTTCTCATATTTCCAGAAAAGGTTTTTTTTAATTAATAGATTCGACCATCCTCCCAGCCCCTAAATAATACATAATGCTTTCTCGTCATCTATATGGCCTCAAGAACTTCTAAAACAGTGGTCTGTAAAAAGTCTTCCATTTTAGGAACCGTGCATGGGGAGTGCAAATTACACGAGTTCTTCATCAGTTTCAACACCCTGCTCTGTCTCATCCTCTCCATCACTTCTGTTCTGCCAATTGTTCAGGTACTACCAGCAAAAAAAACAGGATGGAGGGGACAACAAATTATATGGTACCCAAAGTTGTATATCAAATGGCTCTAAAACTTTGGGTTCTTTATATAATTGTGATTGGTTGGTCTCAAACTACCTAGTAATTCAAGAATTTTTTCATCCAATAATTTTTATCTACAGAAGGAGTAAATAAATAGGCCTTACAACATTGGGAATGTACTTGTACACCAACCTATCTTTAAAAAAGTAAGAGATATATCAATTCTATGTAATAAAATACCCCCCCTCCCCTCTCATCCATTATTAAATAACCACATCTTTTTTATCCGTTCTAAAATATTGCGTTCGGTGAATTATTTTATCTAAATCATTGTTTCCCATTTTAAATATTTTTAAAAACCGAAAGCATAAGTTTTGACTGGAACTATATAATATTGTTAATATTCAGGCCCAACTCTGGTCTACTCTAGTCCAGCTTTATGTCTCTGTACATCATGTACTTGATAATATTGTTAATATTCAGGAACACCAGCCCAACTCTGGTCTACTCCAGTCCAGCTTTGTGTCTCTGTACATCATGTACTTGATAATATTGTTAATATTCAGGAACATCAGCCTAACTCTGGTCTACTCCAGTCCAGCTTTGTATCTCTGTACATCATGTACTTGATAATATTGTTAATATTCAGGAACATCAGCCCAACTCTGGTCTACTCCAGTCCAGCTTTGTGTCTCTGTACATCATGCACTTGATAATATTGTTAATATTCAGGAACATCAGCCCAACTCTGGTCTACTCTAGTCCAGCTTTGTGTCTCTGTACATCATGTACTTGATAATATTGTTAATATTCAGGAACATCAGCCCAACTCTGGTCTACTCTAGTCCAGCTTTGTATCCCTGTACATCATGTACTTGATAATATTGTTAATATTCAGGAACATCAGCCCAACTCTGGTTTACTCCAGTCCAGCTTTGTGTCTCTGTACATCATGTACTTGACCTGGTCGGCCATGTCTAATCAACCAGGAAAATAATCCTTGCCATTTATTTGAAAGTTATGCCACCCGAAGAAATAAGTATGTTGCCTCCCATTTTTAATCGTCTGAGAAAAGCTTATTGATTCACTTTAAAACTTAATGTTTAGGTGCATATTTTAGCCGTTATACTTATTTTACATCTCACATATAGGGCGACTGGAATAACTACTCAATAAAGATTATTAGATTCGATTTTTTTGGTATAAATATATAAAGATAAAACAATTATAAACGAAATAAAAGACTATTACGTACATATATAGTTACATACTACATAGTATATACCTAGTATATTAGGTAAATTTTTATTGATGTGGTTATTTGATGTAATATTCTTCCAAAACGGCATTTTCCTATAAGGTAGGAATTATGCATTAATGTGTATTCACACATTGTTTTCATACAGGCCTAATAATGTTACATTCAGGACAATAAGGAATAGAAGAAAGTAATATTTAAAAATAAAATAAAATGAAATTGGAAAAGTAGTAATGACAGTAGTAGCCAAGGCCATCGACCCATCGGCCCTCATGGCTTACAAAACTGATTTAAATCTTTCAATTTTTCTTTAATATCCGCAGAAGGTTGTCTATTATACAAAGAATCAAGGATTGAATAAAAACTAGACTCTGCATGTAAACCTGACCTGGCTAACTTGGTCCTGCATGGTAATGCTACCCATGGAACCTCTACCGATCAGGAAATTAGTTGATACTGAATTTAATATCGAAACTACTCTATGATTCTCTATGTTATTGTTTAAGCAAAGTTAAAAAATATAAAATAATACTTAATGAACAAGCTAGCACTAATAATTCATAGAAGTATTTAAAAATTTTCCAGAAGACTCCTTCCTCCCCCTATCCCCATTATTTTTAAAAATTAAAGTTTTGTCTGCAATAGGAGGTAACTATTTTGGGGGGAAAAGGTTGTAGATTTATTTGGTCGTTATCACCCCCCCCCCCCCTTTTTTTTTGTTCTGACAATGGAGAATATTGTTTATATTATAAGATTTACTGTTCAGAAAAACCAAGTTACTTAAAATTATTCTTCAGGATTTTAAATTTTTTCCGTTTATTAATGACAGAAGTATTATCAACAAAAATTACCAGGATAATGTTGCACCATCAATGGATACATCAAGCATTATTGGTCTCATTGTTTGGTTCTCTTGTGTACTCTACTCTAGCATTAGGTAATGTTAGCAAATTCTAGCGGATACGCCAATAGCAACTAGGGGCAATGTAGTCGAAGGGGCAGAGAAGGGCTTGAAAAACGGCATAAACTATCCCAAGACTTAAATCTGAAAATAAAATAGCCTAAAACTGCCACAGGACCTATGTTAAGACTACCTAAAATAGAGAATCCAATCTGTTCAGTAGGTATTTATTGTGATCTTTTGAATCTCACAAAAAGACTATAATAGGATGTATTAAACATTTTAACCACCTGTCAAATCCATTCAGATCAAGCTCCAAGGACCAGGCAGCTAGACTGACCATGACAGACACCATCCATCTCACAGATCCGGAATCCAGCTCTGTAGCCGATGGACAGCAGTCATCTAGGTATTGATATATTGATTGATTTCTATCGTCATGTTATTTAGAGAACCCAAGAGCATCATCCGCTTGTAGTACTCTAATGCCCACAATTGGATATTAGGTTAAGTAACACCACACGGATAACTAAACCTTTGATTGCACGACCCTTGTCTGGAAGTCCAAACAACGTTTTTTATTCGTTGGCTCAAAAATTTTGAGAACTTTAGTGTCAAAACATTTCAACCAATAATCTCAATTTTCAGAAAGGGTGATTTTGTTTATTTTCATTATATAAATTTACCGTTCACTGTCTTATTTCTTAAGATCACTGCCGCACCTATCTTTTCATGGTAGATTCATGGATGTGATACAAATTCATTAATATTTAATCAATTCATATCAATGCACGGTATTATAAATAAAAAGGGGGGGGGGCGTAATGACATTTATTCGTAATCCGTGAGCAAAATGGTCTAAATATTTAGCTAGACCCTTCAAAATTGGTATATAAGCCTAGTCCTATAGGTATTACATCTAAATGGCAAAAAAATCCAAAATTTTTTATTTTAAGGTTAGGTTAGGTAAGAAAAACCCTGCGGAAATGGGGTTTTTAGGCTTTTTTGATCTATTTTGATGTGGAAACTTACCTTAAATTGTTTTTTTCTTAGGGTTTTAACTTAAACACACTGTATCTATTCATATGGACATTATTTAAGATGATTCAGCAAGTCGGGGACCGACCCCAGAGGGCTAGGTGGGTGGCCCGCAGGGGTTAAGTGCATTTTTCCCAATACATATGTTGTGATACATCTAATTATAGGTTTTTTAGGTCAAGGAACTCAAATATAGAGCTAAAATAAGCATTAGACTAATCTGAAGCTAGCCCCAGCGGGCTAGGTTGGTGGCCCGCAGGGGTTAAGTTCATTTTTTCTAATATATATCTTGTTATATATCAAAATATAGGTTTTTTAGGTCAAGAAACTCAAATTCTGAGCGAAAATTAGCATTAGACTAACCTGAAGCTAACCCCCCCGGGCTAGGTTGGTTTTCTGCAGGACTTAAGAGCATTTACCTAACCTAACCTAGAAACTTCCTTATAATTTTACTTGGTTTTTTTTAATAAACTTTGTCTATTAATGAGGACTTTATTTAAGATAATCCAACAAGTCGGGAACCGACCCCAGCGGGCTAGGTTGGTGGCCCGCAGGGGTTAAGTGCATTTTTTCCAATATATATCTTGTAATATATCAAAATATAGGTTTTTTAGGTCAAGAAACTCAAATTCTGAACGAAAATTAGCATTAGACTAACCTGAAGCTAACCCCCCCGGGCTAGGTTGGTTTTCTGCAGGGCTTAAGAGCATTTACCTAACCTAACCTAGAAACTTACTTATATTTTTACATATTTTTTCTTGAATAAACTTTGTCTATTATTGAGGAATTTATTTAAGATAATCCAGCAAGTCGGGGACCGACCCCAGCGGGCTAGGTTGGTGGCCCGCAGGGGTTAAGTGCATTTTTCCCAATATATATGCTGTGATACATCTAATTATAAGTTTTTTAGGTCAGTTAACTCAAATTCAGAGCTAGAATTAGCATAAGACTAATCTGAAGCTAGCCCCAGCGGGCTAGGGCGGTGGCCCGTAGGGGTTAAGTGCAT
Organism: Acartia tonsa; assembly: GCF_053477335.1. Lineage (NCBI taxonomy): Eukaryota > Metazoa > Arthropoda > Copepoda > Calanoida > Acartiidae > Acartia > Acartia tonsa. Next base: position 46,611,510 of record NC_137268.1, read on the forward strand.
TATTTTCCAATATACATCTTGTTATATATCAAAATATAGGTTTTTAAGGTCAAGAAACTCAAATTCAGAGCTAAAATTAGCATAAGACTTACCTGAAGCTAACCCCTGTGGGCTAGGTAGATCTTCTGCAGGGCTTAAGTGCATTTTACCTAACCTAACCTAGAAACTTACTTATTTTTTGTTTTTTTCCTTGAATGAACTGTGTCTATGAATGAGGACATTATTTTAGATGATCCAGCAAGTTGGGGACCTCCTTGAGTCAGCCTCCTGTATGAAGAATCTTTTAAATGATGGCTTTAGGACTAAACACTGTGTATCTATGTAAAACCTAGCCCGCCTGGGTCAGTCCCCGACTTGCTGGATCCTCTTAAATAATGTTCTCATGAACAGTTTATTCAATTAAATAACCTTCAAAAAAGTAAGATTCTAGGTTAGGTTTGGTAAAATGCATTTAAGCCTTGCAGGCAACCCACCTAGCCCGCAGGGGCTAGCTTCAAATTAGTCTGATTCTATTATTAGCTCTAAATTTTAATTTCTGGACCTAAAAAACCTTTAATTTTATGTATGACAGCACATACTTTTTGAAAATGCACTTAACCCTGGTGGGCCACCCACCTAGCCTGCTGGGGTCGGTCGCTGACTTGCTTGATCATCTTAAATAATAAATAGACACAGTTTATTCCAGGTTAGCTTAGGTAAAATGCACTTAAGACTTGCAGGCATCCCACCTAGCCCGCTGGGGCTAGCTTCAGATTAGTCTGATACTTTTATTAGCTGTAAATTTGAGTTTCTTGACCTAAAAAACCTATAATTTGATGTATGATAACACATACTTTTTCTGAAAAATGCATTTAACCCCTGCAGGCTACCGTTTACGCCTTGACTCGTATCGATGGAGTTTTTCAACTAGCCCGCTGGGGTCGGTCTTCGACTTGCTGGATCATCTGAAATAAGATCCTCATGAATGGACAGTTAATTTGAGAAACAAAACCTAAAAAAATAATATTAAATGTAAGTTTCTAGGTTAGGTTAGGTAAAATGCACTTAAGCCCTGTGGGCAACCCAACTAGCCCACTGGGGTTAGCTTAAGATTATTCTAATGCTTATTTTAGCTCTGAATTTGAGTTCTTGACCTTAAAAACCTATATTTTGATATATCACAAGATGTATTTTGGAAAATAATGCACTAAACCCCTGCAGGCCAGCCACCTAGCCCGCTGGGGCTAGCTTCAGATAAGTCGGTACTCGACTTTCTGGATCATTTTAAATAAAGTCCTCATTAATAGACCCAGTTTATACAAGAAAAAAACCTGTAAAAATTTAAGGAGTTTCTAGTTTAGGTTAGTTAAATGCTCTTAAGCCCTGCAGAAAACCAACCTAGCCCGGGGGAGTTAGCTTCAGGTTAGTCTAATGCTAATTTTCGCTCAGAATTTGAGTTTCTTGACCTAAAAAACCTATATTTTGATATATTACAAGATATATATTGGAAAAAATGCACTTAACCCCTGCGGGCCACCAACCTAGCCCGCTGGGGTCGGTTCCCGACTTGTTGGATTATCTTAAATAAAGTCCTCATTAATAGACAAAGTTTATTAAAAAAATCCAAGTAAAATTATAAGTAAGTTTCTAGGTTAGGTTAGGTAAATGCTCTTAAGTCCTGCAGAAAACCAACCCAGTCCGGGGGGGTTAGCTTCAGGTTAGTCTAATGCTAATTTTCGCTCTGAATTTGAGTTTCTTGACCTAAAAAACCTATATTTTGATATATAACAAGATATATATTAAAAAAATGCACTTAACCCCTGCGGGCCACCAACCTAGCCCGCTGGGGCTAGCTTCAGATTAGTCTAATGCTTATTTTAGCTCTAAATTTGAGTTCCTTGACCTAAAAAACCTATAATTAGATGTATCACAACATATGTATTGGGAAAAATGCACTTAACCCCTGCGGGCCACCCACCTAGCCCTCTGGGGTCGGTCCCCGACTTGCTGAATCATCTTAAATAATGTCCATATGAATAGATACAGTGTATTTAAGTTAAAACCCTAAGAAAAAACAATTTAAGGTAAGTTTCCAAATCAAAATAGACCAAAAAAAGCCTAAAAACCCCATTTCCGCAGGGTTTTTCTTACCTAACCTAACCTTAAAATAAAAAATTTTGGATTTTTTTGCCATTTAGATGTAATACCTATAGGACTAGGCTTATATACCAAGTTTGAAGGGTCTAGCTAAATTTTTAGACCATTTTGCTCACGGATTACGAATAAATGTCATTACGCCCCCCCCCCTTTAATAAATATATCCTTTTTTTAGTGGAGGAGACTCTGATGAGAGTGACGGAGTAACGTACTCCTGGTCTCTGTTCCACATCATGTTTGCTCTGGCCACCCTCTACGTCATGATGACACTCACCAACTGGTAAGTTGTAAACAGTATGCTACGCTTCTTGTCTTCTGATGTTGGTCGTTTGATCTGTAATGCTTCTCAAGAGTCTTTATAACCCTCCCCCTTTTTTAAAAAAAAATTGAAAATAAGGGGGTTTCCCCAACCCTGCGGGGCTTCCCAAGAACAAAAAACTATCCTAACCAGATTTTACTTCATAAAAACTTAGATCAAACAAGGATGATAACATTCATAAAAGCGAAGCACTGAAACGGTAGGACAAACGGACATTAACACTTATATAGTGTCAGCACTGAATAATCAGAATATAAATGTATAAGAGTCGAAGCAAAATTGTGAGTAAATTTGTTGAAAAGCTGCTTGATACAGGATAATGTTTTTGGACATACTTACATTTTTAGGACTTGATTATAGAGTTCTTCGCCTATTATGCTTTGTTGTGCCAGGAATCAACATATCAAAAATCAGACCAATCGGATGATTAGATCACATGAAAATTTGTTGTTAAAAAAGTAAAAAGATCAATTCTAACATGCTTAAATTAACGAATAAAGCTATCGGTGTGTGACGGACGGACGTATGGACAAACCCTGATTATAGAAAAGCTTCGCTTTTAAAAAAATTATGAGAAATCAGCAATTTATATAGGTATATTATTTCTAAACTTTTAGGTACAGCCCTGGGAACAATATCACCATTGAGACAATTTCAGCCAATAAATCTGCAGGTTAGAAAATCATTTTAATCATAAAATAAGCTTTTTTTCTAGGTATGTAATGACATAGGTATTTATTTTTATTTTTAACTAACCAGAAAAGATTTGGTAGAAGCTAAAAAAATATTGTTTATAATGCCATTGTAATAAAAAAAATCTACCCCCACCCCACAATAATTTGCCTCCCCCTATTTGCAGGGTTAAAATGGCAGGTGGGTAACTAAGGGGGGTTTAACGCACGGTTTAATATTTGATTTTACTACCCGCAGAAAACTGTATCATCTTTCAATTTTATTTTTTAGTTTGGGTGAAGATCATAAGCTCCTGGTTTTGTTTCCTAATCTACATGTGGACACTGGTTGCTCCAGCTGTTCTTCAAGATAGAGATTTCTCTTAAGAATTTGACACATTTCTCATCAGAATTTGACAGATTTTTAGTAGAAGTTTGACAGATTTCTCATAAGAATTTGTCAGATTTCTCATCAGAATTTGACAAATTTCTCATGTGAATTTGACAGATTTCTCATCAGAATTTGACAGATTTCTCATAAGAATTTGACAGATTTCTCATCAGAATTTGACAGATTTCTCATAAGAATTTGACAGATTTCTCATCAGAATTTGACAGTTTTCTCATCAGAATTTGACAGAATTCTCATAAGAATTTGACAGAATTCTCATAAGAATTTGACAGAATTCTCATAAGAATTTGACAGATTTCTCATCAGAATTTGACAGATTTCACATCAGAATTTGACAGATTTCTCATCAGAATTTGACAGATTTCTCATCAGAATTTGACAGATTTCTCATCAGAATTTGACAGATTTCTCATCAGAATTTGACAGATTTCTCATCAGAATTTGATATATTTCTCATGTGAATTTGACAGATTTTTTTCTCGAGAATTTGACAGATTTCTTATAAGAATTTGACAGATTTATTAAATAATAATTCCAACATCTTTTCTTAAAATTCAAGTTTTAGTCATTCGTCATTTAATGTTCCTAATGTAGGTATAAAATTTTTTGAAAAAATGAATTTTTTACTCTATTCATGATTATTAATTAGCCTAAAATATCGTACTATGTACATTCATTATCCTGGTTTACAGTAGTTTTGCTGCGTATAGACTGTATGTGTACCAATGATGGTTTAAACGGGCCGAATTATTATGAAACTAGTTGATAACTCAAATAATATTGTATTATATTACAAATTAAATCTAGTCTATCTATGGCTATTTCTTTGGCAGTTATTACTTGATATAAAGCATTTTGAATTTTTTAAACTTTTAATACAAAAGGGGGGGGGGGCGAAAGTGACACTTTTTGAAACCAAAACTAAAAGGCAACAAAGGAACTCAACTAAAAAAAGAGTTACAGGTCTGAGATTTTGCATAGCAGTTGCTTTATAGGGGTAAAATATGGAACTGTGAAGAAACGGCGGCGCAACCGCCGAAAACCGCCGTTTCTCGCCAAAATTTTGTTTGCCTTTTCTCAGCGGTTTTCGGCGGTTGCGACGCCGTTTCTTCACAGTTCCATATTGTACCCCTATAAAGCAACTGCCATGCAAAATGTCAGACATGTAACTCTTTTTTTGGTTAAGTTCCTTTGACTTTTAGTTTTGGTTTCAAAAAGTGACACTTTCGCCCCCCCCCCTTTTTAGACATTTATCTTGTTCTATATAGCTTAGAGTTTAAAAAACTTACACTATCTAAAATTCAAATTTTGTCCTTAATAACAAAACTTTTGCAATATCTTTATGAGCTTTTTCATACAATTTAACATTGCATCGCAATATTTTAATATTATAGTTTTAGTCATATACCCACACACAATTTTCAAAACCCATGTTAAATAGAATCGAAAAAATACTAAATTATAGTAATATTAAAAATTATGTTACATTCGATATAATAAATAAAAATTCTTTCAGTTAGCCATTTGCAATTTAAGACTTAAATAAACGATCATATATAAATATATATAATGTATTTCTTTTGTAAATATTCTCATTTATTTAGTCATTGCATGTAAAAAAATACTGTATTTAAAAGTAAGCTATGCTTTTTTTATGCTTTTGAATAGATCAAAATTCAAACGTTTTCTCACCCAATAAAATTTGACAAAAAGAATTAGTTTACTTTTAAAAGATATTGTATAATTTATGTAGAAATTTAACCAAAATTTATGTAAACCATTCGTGAAAATAAATACCACTAAAATTTAATTATTTGTTGTCGTTTTAAAACAAGACCAAAAACGGTCATAAATGTTAGATGTATAGAAACTCTATGCAACAGATCTTTAGTATAGATGTATATACAGACAACTACTTCCCTTCCGTTTTCAAAGACCTCTTTCATCTGATTTTAAATTATTTTCTGCTACTTGGCTGTGTTAATATAAGCGACACCATTGGTTGATTTTCAATGACCCAATAGAAAGGTTGCTCAAGGCGGTTGCGATGTGGAGATACAGTTATTTAACCCTTTCTCTCTCTAGTGTTTTACTCTAATCTCTATGGCATAAAAATAAAATTAAGTCAAAAATTATAAACATGGTTCTAGTGTATAATCTAAAACAAGGATGACAACATCCATAAAAGCGAAGCACTGAAATAGTAGGACAAACGGACATTAAAACTTGTATAGTGTCAGAACTGAATAATCATAGTCGAAGCAAAATTTTAAGTAAATTTGTTGAAAAATAGGATAATATTTATAGACATACTAACATTTTTAGGACTTGATTATAGAGTTGCTTCGCTTATATTATTGTACTTTGTTGTCCCAGGAATCAATATACCAAAATTCGGATAATTAGATCTGTTGTTAAAAAAGTAGAAAAATCAACATGTGTAAAATGTACGTACGGACATTCAGGTAATAATTATAGAGTTGCTACGCTTTTTAATCATACCTAACTACTACAGGAATCACCATGCAAAGTTTGAAATCGATAGGACAATTCTAACATGCCTAAATTAACGAAAAAAGCTATCTGTCTCAGACGTACGGACCGACCCTAATTATAGAAAAGCTTCGCTTTTAAAAAGACCAAAATATTATATTTTCTGACACTATCATAGAAGAGGATATCTAAATTGGGCAACTTAAACTCTTAAAGCGGTATTTAGCACTTCTGAAAAATTTTACTTAAATTTTATTATGGAAAAAGATCAGAGGTTTTTTTCTGGTGGATGTAACGTCTTACAAAATGGTGATAATCCTTGCTGGACAAGTAGGAAGCTTTACTGTAAACAACACGAATAAGTATTGAAATTCTGCGGTTGTACCCAAAATAATTAATTTTAAATTTATTGTCCCATCCATTATATTCCTGAGTACTTTAGTAGAAACTAGCGGCTACGCCCCTAGAGGCCTCTAGAGGGACTTGAGGAGAGAGTCGAATTTAATAACTAAATTTCTTATTTTAGATTTTAAAAGAAGTGACCCCCCCCCCTTCATTTTTTATTTTAGTTAAAAAAAAAAAAAATTCGGGGGGGGGGGATTTTTCATTTTTAGGGGGGTTGGGGGTGTCCCACCCCCCAAGAAAATAGTTATAAACCTTCCCGAGACCTATGAGAAGCTACCCTGTTAAGGAGAACCCGATCGGTTCAGCGGTTAGCGAGATCCTTCGGTACAAACATACAAACACATAGACAAACACACATTTTGTTACTTTAATTTAAGGATAAATTCCGCTTTTGTCTAGTAAGAACCAGGGATCTAAAGGAATAAGACAATGGCCAATAAATTGATATACAATACATCCCCAATGGTCCACACAAAATTACCCATTCTGTAGATTACAAATAGTGGCTTGGACACTCAACTTAATGAACCAACCAACCAAAGTTGTTAAGCCAATGAATACGAAAACTTTAGGGACTAGTGTAAGAAATGGTCCAATGTTCCCTCCCTCCCTGTGTAAGAAAGGCCTAATTACCTTTCTACATATGAATAATTTATAACAAAGTGCTTATGTTCAATCCACACAAATTAACAAAAAGAAGTTTGCTAAAACATTGTCAATGTCAAAACCAGTGGCTTTCACAGCTGTTCACCAGGGGACAGGTACGTCCAAGCTTTTTAATTGAGTGGGGTAAAATTAAGGTTTGTAACCCCTACAATTTTGTGTATTTTTTTGAAATTTCGAGGGGGAGGGAGGAAAAATGAGGGGTGTCAAAGTTTTAGGCGGGTAATCAACCCTTTACCCCCGCCCTTGGACGTCTATGCAGTCCTTCCCAATTTTAATTTAAAGGGTGGTGTGTTGACACCCCCTACCACACTCCACAGACTCAAATTTAATGTGGTCGGGACTTGACACCAGCAACGTGCACAGCGATTTACCGGGGGGATAGGAAATCATTAGAGGGTGAAAAAAAGAGGATTCAAACCTTCCAATCTTTATTTTAAGGGGGTGTTGACACCCCCCTACCATACGCTTCTGACTTCAAAAAATTTACACAAATTATAACTGAAACAAGGACAATTATGTTTATTTACATTTCAGCAAAAAAATCTGTTAAAATTCTATCCTTCTCTAAAAGAAACAGCTGGTGTCAGTCTGTGTGTTTGATTGTTCCTGAAGACCTCACTAACAGCTACACTGTTATGGTTCTCCTTTGCAGTGAAGCTTCTTATTTATAGGTCCTAAGAACGTTTATCACTATTTTGGTAGAGGATAATTAAACTCTGAAATAAATCAACCCCTCCAAAAATTTCTTCAAAAAACTAAAACTAAAAATACACTACTAAATTAACCGGAAACTTTTGTTTTTATCCCAACAGATCTCGCTAACTGATTAACCTATATTGTTCTCTTTTACAGTGAAGCTTCCTATCCATATATACCCGAAAAGTTCTTTTTATTTTTAATGAGGTCCCTTAATTTGAACGTTTAGATTATTCTTGTATTGACCTGTCCAATGTTCATGTCTTAATTCTGGACATTTTTGGTGCATGAGAATTCAGGATGGAAGGAGACATTGGGCTGTTTATTACACTAGTACCCAAAGTTTTTAAATAACGTTTTCTTATTTATTGACTTAACAACTTTTGGGACTTTTATTGGTTGTTCCATTAAGTTGAGTGTTCAAACGTTTCAACCACTAATTGTAATCTACAGAATTGGGAATTTTGTGTATTATCATTGGGGATGTGCATTAATTTATCTGCCATTGTCTTATCCCTTTAGATCCCTGATGCGAACGAATCATTGACCATGAAAATGAAAGCAAAATTAACATTATTGTCAGGGAAACAGTGATAGAACAATGGGAAATAAATAGATTCCCATTATGATGATTTCCCTTCCTCAAGATTTTAACGGGAAAGGATGAACCAGTTATTTTTCTAGAAAACCAATTAATTCCATCAATATGTGTACTTTGATATTCATAACCCGATTATTAGTACTTTGTTATTCTAGGTAACTCTGTTTTTATTGATCGTACTTGCTTAATTTTCACCAAAGAATTATAGCTAGGACTTTGAAGGTTATAGATAAAATCACAGGTACTTTCACACAAAGTGCCAAGCAAGCAATGAACTAACCCCCCTTATTTTTTAAAATTGCCTATCCTTGGGGGGGGGGGGGGGGGCTGCCCTTTTCCTAATTTACCCTAACCTATCTTAAAAGGTTAAAAACTAATGTAGTTAATTGTTTTTCAACAACCCCCCCCCCCCCCCCGTAGTAGTTGTGACTTTTTACCTTGACACCAGTAACATACACAATGATTTACCAGAGGTGTGAAAATAGGGGGAGGAAGGTCCTATAAATTTCATGATAATACACCCCACTTTTGGGGGGTGCATATAACCCCCTTAAAACTTTTAGGGGTGAGTATTACACAACAAACTATAAAAAAAATATATAGGGGAGGGGAAACTAATATATTTCTAAAAATTAAGGCACCCACTCCCATCTAAGAAGCCCTTGAAGATTACTAATTATTATAGAATATATTTTTTTACAAATACTCTATAAAAACCCTAAATGTGTCATGTCTTTAACAAATGCTCTATAAAAACCCAAACTTTGCGGGCTGTTTTTTTTAACAAATATTCAATTAAAATCCTAAATTTGCCCTGTCTTTTAACAAATACTCTATAAAAACCCTAAATGTGTCATGTCTTTAAAAATGCTCTATGAAAACCCAAACTGTGTCATGTATTTAAACAAATACTATATAAAACCCTAAATGTGTCATGTCTTTAAACAAATACTCTATAAAACCCTAAAAGTGTCATGTCTTTAACAAATGCTCTATGAAAACCCAAACTTTGCGGGCTGTTTTTTTTTAACATATACTCAATTAAAATCCTAACTGTGTCATGTATTTAACAACTATTCTAATAAAACCCAACTCTTTTAACAACTACTCTATGAAAGCCTAACTTTGCGGGCTGTCTTTGCAACTCGTAGGTATGTCAGGGTGTCGTCAACAACATCGACCACACCCGTCAATTGTTAGCTCAATTGTGTGGCATTACCGACAAACACACCTGGCTGCACAGTAACTACACTAAAAAAAACAAATTTAATGTTCATTATAGAAAATAAATCAAATAGAATATGTAATTGAAAACTCTGTAATGTTACTAAATTGTCGCGTTGGGCGTAACGTGTGGCTGTTAAGTTACGCCGAACTGCTTGGTGACAATAGTGTAATATATTTTAAAGAAGGCGTCTTAACTTTTTTGCTTTTTATTTAGAATAGCTAGCCGGTGCTTTTAGTACGTAGTAGATGTAAAATCTTTCATAGAATTCAGATATGCAATTGCCAGTATGAACAAAAAGGTCTACAAAAAAAACCGATTGCATATCTGAATTCTATGGAAAATTTTACATCTACTACGTACTAAAAGCACCGGCTAGCTATTCTAAATAAAAAGCAAAAAAGTTAAGACGCCTTCTTTTTTATCATATGTAACAGCCCTTTGTGTCGCCAATAGATATTTGATTTGATTTATTGTATTCAGAAATGATATTCAAATATACGTGTAGACTGTATTTGTAGTTTCCTTATTTCATTACTTGCACATTTGATATTAGACCCCCTTTTTAAAAGCGAAGCTTTTCTATAATTAGGGTCGGACCGTCCGTCCTTCCATCCGTAATGGATAGTTCTTTACTAATTTAGACATGATAGAATTGTCGTATCGATTTCAGGCTTTGCATGATGATTCTTGTTACAGTTCAGTACAATATAGAAAGTGTAACACTATATTATAGTTATGAAACATGCTGATTTTTAACTCTTTTGACAAAAAAAAATTTTGGTAGTATAATATCCTATTAATCTGATTTTTTAAATAAGGATTCCTTGGTCAACAAGGTACAATATGATATGCAAGGCGTATTTTGCAATTTGGTTTAGTCTTTAGACTTGCAAATTAATGTTCGGCTTATCAAATTTTGACACTCTAACAAAAGGTATTGTTCGTTTACCCTTACTTCTGATTTTAGAGGTTTGCTTTTATTGATGTTGTCATTCTTGTTTTTTTTTATAAAAAAAGGGGGGGGGCGTTCAAACCTGTCCCAAATTATACTGACAAATATTGACTACGTATTTTACCAATTTATGCTTTCCAATTTATATGAACTAGTATATATTATTCCTTTGCAATAAAAACTTATTTCAAGGTTCAGTTACTTGCCAGGGAGGTAGGGGACATTGGGCTGTTTATTACACTCCCAAACAGGGGCGTCCAAGCTTTTTTTTTTGGGGGGGGTAAAAAATTGTAGGGGGGGGGGTAATTCGTGTTTGGGGGGGGTAAAATGGCGCGCGAAGCGCGCCGAAATTTTTTTTTACCCCCCCCAAAATTTTTACCCCGGGGGTAAAATTTGATTGGGGGGGGTAATTACCCCCCCTAAAGTCTGTTGGGGGGGGTAAATACTCCCCCCAAATCTGTTGGGGGGGGTAATTACCCCCCCCAAACTAATTTACCCCGGGGGTAAAATTTTTGGGGGGGGTAATTTAATTATGTAAAAAAAGCACCTACCTAATCTATTAAGTTAATAAGTACTATCCTATAACATAAAGTAGTAAGTAAGGTTTATTTGACTATAGCTTCAGATTTCATTACTTTTAATACTGAGTTATCATTTTTAGGAAAGCTTCACATAGATCCCATGATGGTTCCACACTATTATAGGTCAATCCTTTGAGTGGTTTTAGGCTATTTTTCTCCTCCCTTTTTACCCTTTAGAAAACACGAGTTCTTAGATGCTAAAGGCGCCACTACTATTCAAATATATAGTAGTATCTCATTCTTTAGAACATAAAAATACAATAATTAACTCACTAACCAATGAACCAATATGATTATACTTTAAAGTGAAGCGTCTTATAGGTCCTGGTAAGTTTTATAACTAGTTTTGAGACACCCTGACATCCTCCCAAAATAAATCGCTTATAGAAATTCTTTTTCATTATTTAATGAAATATTTAATTTAGTTAGGTATCTATTTTATGGAATCTTCAGTGCTTTACAATTACATCATAGATCCCCCCCCAAAAAAAAAAAATTTCAGTAAAAATTTTTTTTTAAGAACATTCAATTTGTGGGGGGTAAATACCCCCCCCAAAAAATTTTTTTTAAAGAACATTTATTTTGGGGGGGGGGGGTAATTACCCCCCCCAAAATGGTTTGGGGGGGGTAAATACCCCCCCCAAAATCGTTGGGGGTGCCTACGGCACCCTCAAGGTAGGGGTAATTTTTTTTTGGGGGGGGTATTGTTCAAAAAATTTTGGGGGTGCCTACGGCACCCCCAAAATCGTTTGGGGGTGCCAAATGGCCCATTACCCCCCCCCTTGGACGCCTATGCTCCCAAAGTATTTTATTAGTATGTTTTCTTATTCGTTGTCTCAACATTTAATTCTAATTTGTTGGTTCATTAGGTTAGGTGTCCAAAAGTTTCAACCACCGTACAGTAGTTTTGTGTACAGTTAAGGAGATGTACATCAATTTATCGGCCATTGTCTTATTCCTTTACATCCCTGAGGTGAATTCTTAAAAAACTTTTTGGCTCACTGCCTCACTAAAATTAGTGAGGCTCGCAAAAAAAATTTGTGAAGAATCCTCCAAAATAGCATTAAAATCTACTAAATCTTATGTTAATAACCCTTTTATGATTTTATTTAATTTTCGCAGATTTATTATGCGATTTTGGAGGATTTAAAAAAAAAAATTATTTTGCGACCCACACTAATTTTAGTGAGGCAGTGAGCCAAAAAGTTTTTAAGAATCCACCTCTGGGTAATTGCAGACTATTTATGTCCAATTAAGTAGTGCAGCAATAGCAAGCTAAACTATAGGATAACGTATAATGAGAGATTCCCTATTTTTTTCGTGAAGATTCTTATTACATTTACTCTATAACTTACTTTGTCCGTCCGTCAGTTATGCTACCGTAGAGTTTGATTTATGTAGGTTTTGTGATTTTCTTGGTTTATTTATCAAATTACTATTTTATTCTTAAGAAAATTAATTCTTTATATGAGCATCTTCTAATTAACTTATTTGCTAATCCATCGGTCTTTTCCTAATATTTCACAAAAATCGCTACAAGTGTTTTTATCCTTGTTATGATGTAAAGATAAACAAGGATGACAACATCCATAAAAGCGAAGCACTGAAATGTTAGGACAAACGGACATTAACACTTGTATAGTGTCTAAACTGAATAATCAGAATATAAATGTATAAGAGTCGAAGCAAAATTGTAAGTAAATTTGTTGAAAAACTGCTTGTTACAGGATAATGTTTATGGACATACTTACATTTATAGGACTTGATTATAGAGTTGCTTTGCTTATAATATTGTTCTTTGTTGTACCAGGAATCAATACACCAAAAATCAGATCAAACGGATAATTAGATCACATAAAAATTTGTTGTAAAAAAAGTAGAAAAATCAACATGTTTCAAATGGACATACGGACACTCTGGTAATGGTTATAGAGTTGCTACGCTTTCTAAATCGTACCTAACTACTATAGGAATTATCATGCAAAGTTTGAAATCGATAGGACAATTCTAACATGCCTAAATTTACGGATAAAAGCTATCTATCTCGGACGGACGTACGGACCGACCCTAATTATAGAAAAGCTTCGCTTTTAAAAATAGATGTACCCTCACTAATGAAAGACCCTGTAAAGCAACCTCGTTGGTTCTAAGATTTGTCAGATTACACTCTTCAAAATCCGTATTTTTACACACCTTCAATATGAAGTTAATGTGGTATTTTCTTTTCCTTTCCTATTCCATGCAAAATAACTAAGTAACCTATACATTAATTAAAGTTGTCTTAAAAGAATTTGTTAACTGTGGTGATTTCTCAAGTTTTAAAATCTAAGTAGTCACGCTATGGAATAAGCAAACATTTCTTTAGACAAAATTTCCTGCAATATTTTGGGTCCTTCAGGAAAGAGGTTGTTTGGTGTATACATCTACATATACTTAATACTTATAGATTAATTACATTATGTAAGGTATTAATCTGGTAAGCCGAGCGTTCTCGGCCCACGGGGTAACGAGTTCGGATTCAACGAGCCCTAGCCTTGAATTATTCTACCAAAACAAACTAGCAGGATTTAGTCATACAGAAATTATATATTTAACTGAATAATATTTACAAGCAATGTTTACTATATATATACAACAGATTATAACAATGGTTAGGTTTGAAGGGGGTGTGGGACGCTAGGGCTTAGCTCCCGGCGGTAGACAGGCTGTGGGGGCAACGGTGGTAAAAGGGGAGGCAGCGCCTCCCGGTTATATAAGCGCGTGAGGGACGCGTGATAGTTGCATGTTTGAGTCCCCTCCCCACATTTAGGCAGGCCAGTTTGACCGCTAGATAGCGGGGTCAACATCGGTCATGGGATAGATGGTGATATAATAAGATTAGTGCAGTGGGTTTGTTATCATAAGTCACAGCGTAGCAACTCTGTAAACTGCCTGTCCGTCTGGTTGTCGTATTACCACAACCTCCCCTTCAAGGGTTGCGTGGCTCTTGAGCCACCAGGCCTTGAACCTGGGGATACGACAACCTATGTCTGCGCAGGACAGGCTCTTCCTGGGGCACAGCTCGATGGAGGACAGCTCTGGCTACACAGGCTCCACGGGACACTCGTTGCTCAGTCTGGCTGTGGTTGGATATCAGCATTGTCAGCTCCTGGTTGGCTTCTAGACGGGGGTTGGCTACGGCCAGGCCCCGGCGCTGGAAATTTTGCCTCGTCTGCAGGACTAGCTCTGCCTCGGCTGGTAACTGGACACGGAGGCCTAGGCTAACTCTGGTGGTTCCCAAGGGGGGAATGACGATGGGTGAGGGCGCATAAAATTCCATGGGGGCGCCTGCTTGATTCAGGTTGCTTGGCCTCCTAGCCCCCACACGGATAGGGATGGCTGTCATCAACAGGGGGCACATGGCTTCAGCTTCGTCCTCTGGGGCGGCCTCTTCCATTGCAACGGCTGCTTCTCCTCCCACAGGCTCGCTGCTGGCTGGCAGGTGCTCCATGTCTGTGTCAGGATTCCAGATGGCATCTCTGGGTGGCTCTGGAACTGGCGGCGGCGGCGGTGGTTCGTTGGGTTGCTCCTGCAGGTTCTCTTCTACTGGGTCACGGTCTTGGCTGCTGGGCTGTGGGGCAGCTGCGGCCGGCTGGTGCACTGGGAACTGTCCTGGGTCGCTAGCTGCGGGCGCCGCCGCTCCAACCGGCAGCTCGGTGGCATCTTCGTCGCCGTCCACATCAACTTGAATGTCTGCTGGAATCTGGTGGGCAGTCACATCTCCCGTGTATTTGCGCAGTCGGCCTACATGCGCGGTAACTTCCGAGATCCTGGCTATTGGAGAGGCAGGTTTGATGACATAATGGACTTCTGTAGCTTTCCTCACTACCTTCCAGGGGCCAGTCCATCTCTTGGTGATTTTGGCTGCCTTCCCTGGCACCAGGCGGGGGGCCAGGTACCAGACCAAGTCTCCAACCTCATACTTGGCCGTGCCTTCGTAGGCTGCCGCGCTCCTCCGGATGGCTCCCTCCTCCTTCTGCTGGATGGCATCATACACTGCATAGTAACGTTGCAGGAGGGCTTGAACGTTGGCTGGGACCGAGGCATACTCTGTTTCTGGCAGCCGGAGCACCATGTCCACCGGAAGCTTGGCCTCTCTCCCAAAGAAGGCCAGGAACGGGGTCACGCCGGTAGATCTGCAGGCCTTGGTGTTGTAGGCGAAGGCAATGGCAGGCAAGTGG
Source organism: Acartia tonsa (assembly GCF_053477335.1). Taxonomy (NCBI): domain Eukaryota; kingdom Metazoa; phylum Arthropoda; class Copepoda; order Calanoida; family Acartiidae; genus Acartia; species Acartia tonsa. The sequence continues at coordinate 46,626,890 of NC_137268.1, forward strand.
GGCTCCCAGTTGTTGTCGTCTCTGTCTAAGAACAGGCGCATGCCGGTATTGAGCGTCCGATGGAACCTTTCCACTCGGTTGGACTGTGGGTTGTAGGGTGGTGGATGTGTCAGGCCAATCTCAAGTCTGGAGGCCAGTTCCTGGAATACCTGGCCGGTGAACTCCATCCCATTGTCGGAGTGGATCTTCAGGGGGCATCCAAACGTGGCCAGGTGGCGGTGCAGCAGGGCTTCAGCCACCGTGAGGGTGCGTTTGTTGGGGATGGCGTAGAGGCTGACAAACCGGCTGAACCCATCTTGGCAGGTGAGGATGTAGCGGTTCCCAGCTGGGGTCTCTGGCAGCGGCCCCACCAGGTCGATGAACAGGACTTGCTGTGGATACCCCTGGCGGGAGGGTACATGTATCCCTTGCTTCAACCTCTCCTTGGTAACCTTCTGGACACATTCAGGACAAGTCTGAACCATCAGGCGGACGTCACGGGCCAGGTTGGGCCACCAGAAGTGCATGGCCACACGGGCGATGGTCGCGTCCATCCCAAAGTGTCCGGCCATGGGGGTCCCATGGGCTAGAAAGAACGCGTCCTGCTGGAGGGCCGAAGGCAGCAGGTATCTTGTCCGCTCCCCTGTCAGGGTCTGGTCAGTTGTGGTGAGGCAACCATGCTCGTCAAGTCCCAGGGCTGAGAAGCGGCTGGCGTACTGCTGCTCGTCTCGGTCCTTGCCGCGCAGCTCAGCCTTGGTTGGGGCTCTGCCATCAGCCACCCACTGGCGGACACGGAGCAGGAGGGGGTCTTGTGTCTGGGCTTCTAGTACTCTAGCTGGGTCCAGTCGGACGGCAAGGGGCCGGCTGGCTGCGGACTCCCCTAGCTGGCAAAAGTTATGGAGATACTCAGCCTGCTCTGCTAATTCTTCGGCGCTGGCCGTTGGCATGTTGGCGTCCTCCCGGCGGCTGAGGGCGTCAGCGTTGGTGTTCTGGGTGCCAGGACGGTGGCAGACAGTAAAGTCTAGGGCCGCTAGCTCCTCTTGCCAGCGGGCCACCATTCCTGTGGATGTGTTCAGTGACTTCATCTGCAGCAAGGCTGAGGAATCAGTGTTGATCTGGAAGCTGCGGTAGGACAAGATGCCGTGGAATTTCCGGATTCCATACATAATGGCGGCCATCTCTCCCTTCCAGGACGGGTAGCGAGTCTCGGGGTCGGTTGTCTTGCGCCCCACGGCGGCAATCAGCCTCTCCTTGCCGTCCTGGCATTGACTCAGAATGGCAGAGATGGCGCGGCTGCTGAAATCTGTGGTGAGCTGGAATACCGCTGGCAAGTCAAACCTGGGCGGCGCTCGGATGGGGGCTTGACGGAACTTGTCCTTGAGCTGCAGCAGCTGGGCTTCCATCTCAGGTGTCCAGGTTAGGGTCTTGGCCGTCTTCTGCCGATTCATCTCGTAGGTGAGGTCGGCATACTCTGGGATGAACAGGCGGTAGTATCCAAAGAACCCCAGAAGCGCCAGCAAGTCTTTGGGGGTGCTGGGGGCCGGCCAGTCCAAGATGCGGTCAATATAATCCTCCTGCATGGCTATCCCCTCACGGCTGAGGGTGTGGCCCAGATAATCCACTTTGGCTCGGAACAGCTTAGTCTTAGCTGGCTTGAGGCGGATTCCTCCCCTGCGGTGGGCTTCCAAGACCTCTCGGAGCCTAGCCAGGTGGGCCCAGGTGTCCTGGTGGAAGGTCAGGACGTCGTCAAGGTATGACTGGAGGTTGGCTGTGCCTAGTGGGTTTAGGACCCCTGCAATGAATCTAGAATAGACGGATGGTGCTGTAGCCAGGCCAAAGGGCATCCTTTTCCATTGATACAAGCCTCTGGGGGTGGTGAAGGCGGTGCAGGGCCGGCTGTCCTCGGACACACGGATGGTGTAGTATGCGGCCACCGCGTCTAGGGCACTGTAGACGCGGTGCCCTCCAGCTCGTTCTACCAGCTGCTGGATCCTGGGCAGAGGGTAGCTATCCAGCTCCAAGCACTTGTTGAGGGCTCTGTAGTCGACGGCCCAGCGGGTGCTCCCGTCCTTCTTCTTGATGGGCACCAGGGGGCTGCTCCAGGCGGAGTCTGACGGCTCTATGACTCCCTCCTGTAGCCAGGTGTCCAATTGTTTCTCCAGCTCAGCCTCCTGCCGCGGGTTCAGATCTCTAAATCTCTGGCGGATCGGCTGGGTCCCTGGCTTGAGGCGCAGCTGCAGCTCAACTATATCGGTGCAGCCGGGGGTAGAGTTGGAGAAGACGTCCCTGTACTCCGATAGCATGGTCCAAACCTCCTTCTTGAGCAAGGGGTCCTTGCGCAGGAACTCGTTGTCTTCCATCTCAAGGGCCTCCCACAACTCTTGCATGTCTGGGGGCTCAGCAGGCTCTTGGAACGAGTGGAGACTCGGGGGAGGCGTATCAGAAACCTCTAAAATGTCAGGCTTGACCAGCTCCCCTGCCACTGGGAGGCCAGCGTCCAGCAGAAGGGGCGTCTCCCCTTCATTCACCACCAGCACTCGAAACACAGTGGCGGATCCAGGCCTGTGGGCATACAGGCCTTCTGGGATGACAAGATCCTCCCCAAACCTCTGTTCTGGGGCAGCTAGTTGGATGGCATCCTTGGTGCGGTGGCCGACTAGCTCGACAGGGACCGCCATGACACCGCGGCCAGGCAAGACCACCCTCTTGGCCGTGCGCAGTTGGGGTGGCTGGCCGTCAGTTGGAGTGACAGCGCTTAGCCTGTATGTGGTTGGTGTGGGACCAGCTTCGGCTCCGGGACCCACCGGCCGCGACTTGACGGGCTCGGCCTCGGGAGGGGCTGACGTGTCGGAGCCAGGGGTGGCTCCGAGGGCGTCCGGCCACGATTTGACGGGCTCGGCGCTGGGAGAGGCCAAAGTGCTGGGTCCAGCCTTGGCTCCGTGGGCGTCCGGCCGCGTTTTGACGGGCTCGGCGCTCGGAGAGGCTGAGGTAGCGGAGCCATGCATGGTTCCGGAGGCAGCCGGCCACGACTTGACGGGCACGGCGCCGGGAGAGGCTGAGGCCTGGGAGTTGAGTGTGGCTCCGGGTACATCAGACCGCGACTTGACGGGTCTGGACTCGGGCTTGGCTGGTGGACTGGCTGGAGGTCCCAGGTAGAGGGGGCCAGGTGGACACGGCTGGCCGTTGATAAAGGTGTTGGCGGAGAAGATTGGTTCTGGAGGGCTGGCAATCTCAGGGAACGTTGTTGGCAGGTTCTCCCGCGGCACCTTGGGCACTGGGGGCAACCCCATGGCTAGTAGGTTGGTCCCCCTATGGGCGTTGAGCGCAGCATCCACCCAGTGCGTGCCTTTCTCGACCACACGCGGCTGCTCTGGCAGCGGGCCTGGCAGAGGCCCCTCATAGCTCAACTCTCTCTCGGCTGTCTCCCGGTCAATGGGGACGCCACGGAGTGGGATAAACTCCCCACGCACCCACAAGCAAGGTGGTTGCATGTCGAAACAGAGCCTAGTTCCGAACTCCTTGAGAAAATACCCTCCTAGGTTCAGAGGGTGTGAGAGGTTCCGGACCACAGTCACGTGGTAAAGATGGAGGATAAGAGTGTGTGAAACTGCCATATATAATTCTTTCAATTTTCCTATTACCTGGAGGGGCTGGCCTTCCTCGTTAGCAGTCAGGATTTGGGTGTTGTCCGGAATCAACATGCGTTGCACGCCCATTGCGTGCATAAGGTGTTCAGAAATTACAGCAGACCCTGGTACACGGTTGCCAGAATCGATCATGGCATCAACCTGTACATGCTGGGCAGGGTCAGGAGTAGGAAACCTCACCCTGATATGGCAGGGGAAGTGGAGGTCCTGCCCTTGAGACAAGGGGGCCTCCCGTTCGGCTGGGGTTGGCAGAAACTTCGGTGGTGGCCGAACCGCAGCTATGGTGGTATCGCTTACCATGGTGGCTTAGACTGTAGCTTCGAATCACTAGAGCTTATTAATTATCACTGAGTCAACAATTTTATATTTATTTTTATCACTTGGTTGACATTTATACACACTGATGTGTTATTATCACTAGGAGCTCTAGGTGTGATTCTGGAAGCACTGGCAGCAGGGAATGTCCGTCCTGCAAGGTTCAGAGGGGTGACGGCGGTAGGGAATGACCCGTCCTACAGCGCCGCTGGTTCGAATCCCGAAAATGGCGGCAGGGAATGGCCCGTCCTACAGCGCCTCGGGTTCGAATCCTGGAAGACAGCGGCAGGGAATGTCCCGTCCTGCCGTGCCTGTGGCTCAAAATCTGCTATCCGTCGCAGTGGTAGGGCTTACTTGTGTGCTGAAGCTTCGCAGCTACACATTGCCTTCTCAAGGAGACCAGCACCCAGCTGTCTGTCTCGTAGGTTTGGCCTGGGTGTCCTGGGGCTTGTCCCAGCTACACTTGCCAATTTAGACTCAGTTCTGTAGCCGTCTGAGCTAAATTATCCGATTACCGTGGCTGCGCACCTAGCGCTACTCCTACACGGCACGGAAAAAGCGTCTTAACTGGCGCTTTTAGCAGGCTAAATCTGCTTGCCGTAGGCCAGAGGCCCACATATTGCGTTCAAAATGATGGAAATTCGACCTAAAAAGGCTGTCTCGCGGGTCAGTTGGCTTCTCAGTTGGCGGCTGATTGTCCCCTTACTTGCCAAAGGGTCCAATCAGAGGTAGAATAGGCTAGTTCTGTAAGGCTCGATTGAAACACGCTGACACCAAGTTCTGGTAAGCCGAGCGTTCTCGGCCCACGGGGTAACGAGTTCGGATTCAACGAGCCCTAGCCTTGAATTATTCTACCAAAACAAACTAGCAGGATTTAGTCATACAGAAATTATATATTTAACTGAATAATATTTACAAGCAATGTTTACTATATATATACAACAGATTATAACAATGGTTAGGTTTGAAGGGGGTGTGGGACGCTAGGGCTTAGCTCCCGGCGGTAGACAGGCTGTGGGGGCAACGGTGGTAAAAGGGGAGGCAGCGCCTCCCGGTTATATAAGCGCGTGAGGGACGCGTGATAGTTGCATGTTTGAGTCCCCTCCCCACATTTAGGCAGGCCAGTTTGACCGCTAGATAGCGGGGTCAACATCGGTCATGGGATAGATGGTGATATAATAAGATTAGTGCAGTGGGTTTGTTATCATAAGTCACAGCGTAGCAACTCTGTAAACTGCCTGTCCGTCTGGTTGTCGTATTACCACATTAACATAATAATTGTCTTATTATCTATCTAAATTTCAATATTTCTTGACATGTTTTTGTACAAATTATATACTATTTATTTTTCTATTTTTTATTAGTATCAAAGCTACTCTATAACCTACTTAAATATATAAATTGTTGATTTCAGGTGGCTGATGAGCCCTGCTTTAATGAATGATATCATCCTATTTTTTTATGAATGGAAACTAAACATAAAATTCTTTTGTTTTATTCTATAAAAAACAAATGTTGAATATTGTAACAAAACAACTTTATAACTAGGATACGTCCGTATGTACTTGTGTCTTTATAATTAAAAGAAGTGGAATATTCTCATCTGTGGATACGAAATATTAAAATAAATCCAAAATAAACCAAATGATTGTTTGGTTATTTCTTAGTAGTGAAAAAATAAAAAAAAATTTATATGTAAAATCGTCTATCTAATGGTCATAAAAGAGTTAAAAACGATAACTGACAGAACTTTGGTTAACTGCTTATAGAGGTTTTTAATTAAATACTCTTTTTTGCTGCGTTACTTTTGGATTAGTAGTTAGTAAGTGTTTTTTTTTCTATTGTTTATTTCTTATGGAATGAATAGTTATTCAAGTGTTTTAACGTGTTCGTTTCTTGAGTGATTTTAAGGATGCAAGGGCGTCTTCCAAGCTTCTTCATTGGGGGGGGGGGGAGGTTAATTACACCTTTAACCCCCCACCCTCCCATTGGACGTCCTTGTAAGGGTATCCCTTTTTGTAAAGGGGGGGGGGGGGTAAACATCCCTTTTTTTGTTGCATCCTTGTGTGACAATTTCATATAGACAGATAAGTTATAAAAGTACTAGAGTTATAAAAGTACTCTAGGGGTACTTGAAGTTGTAAGGGTGGATGTGGAACCCCACCCCATTTTTTACTTTAGTTTAAAAGAAAAAGAAATTCTTGGAGGGGATAATTTTTTTTTTTTTTTGGGGGGGGGGTGGAGTACCATCTCTTAAATTAGTTATACACCTTCTCTGGTTAAGATAAGGTTATAGATAAGGGCGAGAAGGATGATAATAGGGAACTTAAGGGATAAGACAATGGATGCTAAATCGATATTAATGCTTAAAATTAGGATTTAATAATTGGCAGGGAGGATTTCTCAGTGCTGTTTTGTACCAACGATAAAATTAAGTGCTCAAAATTAACAAATGATAGAAACGGTTAGAAAACTTTGGGGACTAGTACATATCACAGTCTAAAGGTATATGGATTTCTTTGCTTTAGAGTGTTGTATAGAATCTGCTTTGAATAAAATGATATGACGGACGAACGGACAGACGATAAATACTTGGTAGATGCGCCTCGCAAAAAAACGTTTCAATTTCACCAGGTGTTAAATTTTACTTTTGTATTATTTTTTAGTATCTTCTTTACTAACAATAAAGTGCAACTTATTTTCACGCATATCGTTTTCTATAAAGTTTTGCTTTTCTATTATGGCTTCGTAACCGAGATATCCCTTGGATCAGAACCGTATCTCAGCCATACTGAAAAATCATGTTTAGCATCATATCAAGATAATTTTCCACGAATATTAAAATAAAAATCACACAATTAATACCTTTTTTTAGACCGAGCATAGGACCCCTCGGAACTAACAAAATTCTTTTAATTTTTCATTTTAATATCCGCTGAAAGCTGTCTATAATACGATGTCTGTATGTCTGTCATAAAATACACCTCTTTATAAAAGTTTAATTTTATTGTTTTATTAAAGAATTTTTTAGACTGCAGTCTATAATTTTTAAAAGCAATGGTTTTCTACAATTTATCGGGCCTTATGTCTGTAATTTAAACATGTTCACTGTGGGCTAGAATTGAATCAAGACAAAAGTAAGTGCCGAGTCCTGGGACCTATGTATGGTGAAAATAGACATAAAACCAAGATGATTCCAGGTAAAACCAAAATATTTCAGCGGGGGCTTTTTGAGAAAATTAGATTTGAAAATTTCAAGTTCAATTTTTACCCCCTAGGAGTTGCCGCATAATCATGACAAGAAAAGCAAATATTATTTATTTTAAATTTTGAACAACTTTGCTTTTATAAAGTTCTTTATAAAACCACTTCTGAAGGGAGTTAATAAATGGCCATTTCTATCACTTGCTTTGCAAAGGTCAAAAAAATTCAGCCTAAAATAAATCATATATAGAGAGGTTTTAAGAAGGACTTCATAAAAGCAAAGTTGTTCAAAATTTAAAATAAAAATTGTATGTGTAATATTACTTTTTCTCAGAGGAGAAAATTAAACAAATCTGCTATTTAAATTTTATGTTTGTATGGATGGGTTAAAAATGGTTTTTATGTGTGTGTATGGTTGGGTGTTTGGAGGGGGGGGGGGGGGGGCGCTTAAAAGATTGATTTGGAGAAGGGAGTATGAAATTAATACAAAAATATTTAGGCACCCCTGGTCTCATATTTTTAAACTTGCTGATTATTAGATGATAAATTTGTTTTGAGGGATGGGGAATGGAATGTTCATTCTAAAATTTTTTAAAACCTTAGGCCTCTCCAAACTTCGTAACTCTCACATTTTTTTTTGAGGTATTCGACAGACATGAAATTATAAAAAAAAGTAGCTTTACTTCCTATTTTGTTGGTGTCATATGACCAAAGGCCCATGCTAATAAAAAAAATGTTTTAATCCTTTCTTTAAATTGCACTTTGAATGATAATTCTTATGAAAATATGCGATACATGTGTTTTCAACATGGCAAAAAAGAAGCTAATTGTAGCCAGAGTTGTGTGCTGTAAATGATTTTAAAATATATTTGTAAAGAGTAGACATAGTTTCATGCTCCCAACTGTGTAACTGCTTCATTGGTGCAAAGGCATCAAATTTCAACTAAAATCAGCGCATAAAAAATATCAGTTTTCATTTTCATTCATAGGTAAAAAGTGATTTTATGTGACGTTGTGAAAAAAATCTTTGTTATACTACAATTAAAGTAAGGGAAATAATGTCCAATCTAGTGAACTCTTTTAACAAGAATGACAATATCTATTCAAGTAAAACTAAACAAAGAATACGATGTCTATATCATGTAAAACTTTTTACTGTAAAAAGCCTAAAAATCATCAATTTAAAAGAACACGGACTTTTTGGTAATGATTAAATTAAAATTGTACCTTTTGCTAAATTAAATTGCACCTATAAGCTACAGGAATTATTGAGTTTAAAATCGAAGGTACAATTTTAGAATGCCTAAATAAGCGATAAGAGCTATCCGTTACGCACATATGGACGGACATACTCTTACTATAGAAAAGTTGCGCTTAAAAAAACTATAAATAGATTATTGATAAACCAATAATTTTAATTAATATAATATAAACACGTCATAACGGGTTGTGTACTTAATAATTTTAAAGCAAATCAAGTACTTATATTTAAAATTTTGTGTATCTCCCCCCCCCCCCCTTTCCTCGCCATAGAGTCGTTAGTTGTTCAAATAAAGCATTACATATAACAATAATAAACCATTGAAATAGAATTGCATATCTGTAGAATGCCAACAGTTTTAAATGAAATAGGAACAATCCACCCACATTATTGGGGACATCTACCTGCTCCAAGTGACATAGACCCTTTTCGTTTTCTGGCAAATTGTTTTTTTGTTATTTTGTAGGGACTCGGCTTTGTTTATATTTGAAAGGAAATTATCTGATTTCAAAGACCCAATACAAAATCGGGATAGGGTCTCTGCTTTGAGGGGAGAGTTACATATAGCTCAGGCCTCCTCTATTCTTTACTTTAACGATGTACCAGTTTCCGAAGCATCACATCACCCCCAAAGTAGGTAAAATTTAAACATCTGATTAAAATTCCTTTTTTTATTAGAACGGCCTATTGTATTCTGATTTTCCATCTAGTATATTAAATCTATTCAAACTAACTTTTTTTAGTTGTCACAAATCTAAATATAAAGGTACAAATTCATTTATTACGTCGAGTTGGTCATTAATTTGAACTATTGTTACATATTGTTACCATTTGGAAAAATCAATATTTTATTTTTACTTTTCTAGTGGATTTATTATTACAGTTAGGGAGTTGAATCCATTTTTATAGAAGCAGAAATATAATCTATGATTATGGTTTGGACCCTCTAAAACTGTAATCTACCTTTCCACTTTCCCCTCTCTTGGTGAAGATATCTTCAACGCCGATACGATTTTTGAAATATAAGATTCTACTTTCCCTTCTCTTGGTGAAGATATCTTCAACGCCTATACGATTTTTGAAATGTAAGATTCCACTTTCCCCTCTCTTGGTGAAGATATCTTCAACGCCGATACGAATTTTGAAATTTAAGATTCCACTTTTGCCTCTCTTGGTGAAGATATCTTTAACAAGAGAGACAAAAGTGGAATCTTATATTTCAAAAATCGTATCGGCGTTGAAGATATCTTCACCAAGAGAGGGGAAAGTGGAAGGGTAGATTACAGTTTTAGAGGGTCCAAACCATAATCATAGATTATATTTCTGCTTCTATAAAAATGGATTCAACTCCCTAACTGTATTACTTGGATCTTACACAAGATTATTATGTACTCTAATGAAGCTAGCTTGTAGCTGGCTAAAATAACGATTCCTCTTATATATCCCATTTCTCCACCCCCTCCTCTCCTTCTAGATAAACGAACTGACCGTTCAATGATGTCTACATTAGCAACCTAAACGTTTCCCCTGTCATAATATTCACGTATATCCGATTTCCATTCTAGTAACGAAATTATTCGGTATTTTTCTAGGGTCAGTCTGTAGGTTTTTTTTTCGGTCCCTCGAGTCTAACAAAACAGGTTTTAATCTTAATTTTCCATTTTAATATTCGCGGAAAGCTGTCTACAATAAATAACCATTTTGTTTAAACTTTTAAATCTAGTTGAATATTGAATCCATTTATACTTTATATTTGTCAATTTACGTTTGTATTTCTGATTTGTTATGCTTCGCTTTTATGGATACTAGCGGCTTCGCCCCTAGCCTCTAGGGGCTTTGGCCCCAAGTGGTCTAATAAAACCAAATCTTCGCATTTTAGATTTAAAATAAGAATGTAAAAAAAAATTCTTTGGGGAAGGGGAAATTTTTTTTTTTTTTTGGGGGGGGGGGTAGTCCACCCCACTGTTTTAATTTGAGTTTTAAAAAGAAAAAATGTTTTTTTTTTGGTAGAGGGTATTTTTCTTTTTTAGGGGGGTTGTGGGTGTCCAACCCCCCAAGAAAATAGTTATAAACCTTCCCGGAACCTATGAGAATCTACCCTGTAAAGGAGAACCCGATCGGTTAGCGAGATCCTTTGCTACAAACAAACAGACAGACAAACAAACAGACATCGTTCTACTTTGTATTATAGATTGTCATCCTTGTTGTCATATGAATTTATACAATTTATCAATTATGTTAATATCAGGGGTGAAAAGGGATAAGACAATTGCTGATAACTTGGTGTACATTGTACATTCCCAATAAAGATACACAAAATTTCCCTAATGTAGATTACAACTGGTGGTTGAAACGTATGGATACTTAAATTCATGAATCAAATTCAATAAAAGTCCCCAAAGTTTGTAAGCTTATGAATAAGAAAACTTATTATAAAACTTTGGGGACTAATGTAATGAACAGCCTATTGTCCCCCCCCCCCCCCTGTGATTAATACGAATATGAAATTAGTTCGAACTTTCGCCATGATAAAGATAAGAGAGTTTTTTTTTACTTATCTTTCATTAATGAAAGCATATTTGATATAAAAGCATATATTTAATAGTGTGATAAACCGAATATAGTTATGTCAATATATAAAAAAATTGTTTTGTATTCATTAAGTATTTTTCAATAGTTGTTTTTATCACACACAATAAAAGCAATTATAGAATTTATATTTTTTAAAGGCCTATTTTTGTGGGCCTCTGGGGAAATTGCAGGTAGGGAGGGGATATTGGATTAATAATTACACTGGTATCCAAATATACTCTCTCATTTATGGGCTTAGAAACCCTTGATATTTTTATTAAAGCCTTTCCACAAATAATTTTTACCTAAAGAAGAGGTAAAGAAGGTGTATCAACTTTTTTTTTTTATAGCTAGCCGGTTCTTTTAGTAAGTAGTAGATGTAAAATTTTTCATAGAATTCAGATATGCAATCGGTTTTTTTGTAGACCTCTTATTTTTTAAGTAATTTAAGTTTTTTAAAAAAATAATTAAGTCGGTTTTAAGGTACTAAAACGCAACAAAATAAAAGAAGAAAATGGCCAGTAAGAACAAAAATAGTAAGATCTTTAATTTGACACCTTACTTTTAAAATTCTGTTGAGTAATTATTGAAAAAATCTATTTTTTTAACCTCGGTTTAATTAAAACTTTAGACCTAAATATTTTCTCAAACAGACATAAAAAACATGGGTTCATATATACCTTTAGAATCAGAAAAATATTACGAATCCATTGTAAGCAAAATTGAAAAAAAGTAAAAAAATAAAAAAATAGCCAATTGTATTTTTTGTTCTGGCAACACTATCGTCTTCCCTTTTTTACCCCCTCTTTACCCCCTCTATACCCCCTTCCCATTTTTATACTCAATTGAAGAGTTAAGACGTTGCCTGTACAATATAATATGATATTTTCATATAATTCCTTTTATTGTAGTTTATATACTATATTGTAAACTTTTTTTTCAATTTTGCTTACAATGGATTCGTAATATTTTTCTGATTCTAAAGGTATATATGAACCCATATTTTTTTACTTGTGAAATGATAAAATTGAGTTCAAAGTTTTTATTCTCGTGGGTTTAAAAAAATCGATTTTTTCAATAATTACCTGACAGAATTGAAAAAGTAAGGTGTCAAATTAAAGATCTTACTATTTTTGTTCATAATGGCCATTTTCTTTCTTTTTTTTGTTGCATTTTAGTACCTTAAAATCGACTTAATTTTTTTTTTTAAAACTTAAATTACTTAAAAAATAAGAGGTCTACAAAAAAACCGATTGCATATCTGAATTCTATGAAAAATTTTACATCTACTACTTACTAAAAGGACCGGCTAGCTATAAAAAAAAAGTTGATACAACTTCTTTGCAAATCGTCATTGGGGTTGTTTATAAATTTATCGTAGAATGTCATATTCATTATGATCCCAGGGTAAATTAATAAAATGTTTAGGATTTTTCAAACTCGAACTTTATATAACAGTTAGGGAGTTGAATCCATTTTTATAGAAGCAGAAATATAATCTATGATTATGGTTTGGACCCTCTAAAACTGTAATCTACCCTTCCACTTTCCCCTCTCTTGGTGAAGATATCTTCAACGCCGATACGATTTTTGAAATATAAGATTCCACTTTTGTCTCTCTTGTTGAAGATATCTTCACCAAGAGAGGCAAAAGTGGAATCTTAAATTTCAAATATCGTATCGGCGTTGAAGATATCTTCACCAAGAGAGGGGAAAGTGGAATCTTACATTTCAAAAATCGTATCGGCGTTGAAGATATCTTCACCAAGAGAAGGGAAAGTAGAATCTTACATTTCAAAAATCGTATCGGCGTTGAAGATATCTTCACCAAGAGAGGGGAAAGTGGAAAGGTAGATTACAGTTTTAGAGGGTCAAAACCATAATCATAGATTATATTTCTGCTTCTATAAAAATGGATTCAACTCCCTAACTGTATAATTGGGATATGTCTATCCGTCCGTAAGTCACTTTCTGTGCCATAACATACTCTAATTTACGAGGTTTCCTGGTTTTTAATTTTATTTGAAATATTTTATATAATTCTTCTCTTTTTATTTCATTTTACCCTTGCAAAACATTTTGTTTTTAATCAAATTTAAATTAACATATTACAGAATAAAAACCCCACGTCAGTGTTATAAATACAGGTGAAGCAAACAAGCAAATGAATTTAAATTCGAAGATCTTTTATGTTTTTTTCAGAAAATGTTGAAGAAATTATGACAATTACATGGAGAAATAATGAAGGGCTCTGTAAATGTTGTGTATCTATTCCCTATAGCTTTATTAGTTTGTTTATTAGTAAGTATTATATGTTAATATTGTATATCTATATCCTATAAAAAACTATTCAGTTATAAATCTTTCTCAACCCAATTTAAAAGGAAAAAAGTCTACTTCATCATTCCGAAATATATTTCAAGTAAAAAATACTCATTATCAATCGCATCTCTTGTAGAAGTGAATCAAGCAATATTAGCTTGGTCGTTTTATCCTATAGCTTTATTAGTTTGTTTATTAGTAAGTATTATATATTAATATTGTGTTTCTATTCTCTATAGCTTTATTAGTTTGTTTATTAGTAAGTATTATATGTTAATATTGTATATCTATATCCTATAGCTTTATTAGTTTGTTTATTAGTAAGTATTATATGTTAATATTGTGTATCTATATCCTATAGCTTTATTAGTTTGTTTATTAGTAAGTATTATATGTTAATATTGTGTATCTATATCCTATAGCTTTATTAGTTTATTTATTAGTAAGTATTATATGTTAATATTGTGTATCTATATCCTATAACTTTATTAGTTTGTTTATTAGTAAGTATTATGTGTTAATATTGTATATCTATATCATATACCTTTATTAGTTTGTTTATTAGAAAGTATTATATGTTAATATTGTGTATCTATATCCTATAGCTTTATTAGTTTGTTTATTAGTAAGTATTATATGTTAAGATTGTGTAACTATATCCTATAGCTTTATTAGTTTGTTTATTAATAAGTATTATATGTTAAGATTGTGTATCTATATCCTATAGCTTTATTAGTTTGTTCATTAGAAAGTATTATATGTTAATATTGTGTATCTATATCCTATAGCTTTATTAGTTTGTTTATTAGTAAGTATTATATGTTAATATTGTATATCTGAAACCTATAGCTTTATAAGTTTGTTTATGAAATGTAAACCAACAGACACGAATTAAAAGAGTAGCTTCGGGTACCTAATTCAAATATAAAATATATCTTTTTAAGTATTTATTTAAGCTAAGATTAAATAGCAGTTTTGATTAAATAGGTTATTATATTTAGGATTAAATACGAATACTTTAATAGCAAATATATATAGATTTAAATGATTCAAACTGTTGATCAATTATGCAGGAATGTTTCTGAAGTAATAGGATGTCTGTTTGTATGTAGAAACACCAAAGTAGCAGGATGACTGTCTGTCTAATTAAACAGAAGTATTAATTAGCGGTATAACTTTGAAGGCCTTGAAGAGGTGGAATATTTGTCTGTAACTAAACTCGTTAAAGTAGTAGGATGACTTTCTGTAGCTGAATTGGCCTGAAGAAGGCTCGACTCCAAACCAGAATGTTCTGTATATGGACTCTCAATTACAACTGAATCTAATAAATGTTCTCTTAACTTTTTCCAGAGTAATTGAGAGTAAATGAGTATGTTTCTCCTTTTAAGCCAAAAACTTAAACTTAATTATACTACATTTATTAGTAAGTATAATATGTTAATATTTTATATCTATATCCTATAGCTTTATTAGATTGTTTATTAGTAAGTATTATATATTAATATTGTGTTTCTATTCCCTATAGCTTTATTAGTTTGTTTATTAGTAAGTATAATATGTTAATACTGTATGTCTATTTCTTATAGCTTTATTAGTTTGTTTATTAGTAAGTATTATATGTTAATACTGTATGTCTATTTCTTATAGCTTTATTAGTTTGTTTATTAGTAAGTATTATATGTTAATATTGTATATCTATTCCCTATAGCTTTATTAGTTTGTTTATTAGTAAGTATTATATGTTAATACTGTATGTCTATTTCTTATAGCTTTATTAGTAAGTATTATATGTTAATATTGTATATCTATATCCTATGGCTTTATTAGTTTAAGTTTATGTAATTAAATTGTTGATAAGGCAATATTGATCCCATCTCCTCCCTTTCTACTGAATGAACAAACTGACTAATAAATAATGTCCAAGTTAGTAACCTAAATTGACGACAATTTTCCCCCTGTTATAATATCCACATATATTCTACATTCTGGTTTTACATTCAGAGTAGCTACGCATTCTAATTTGTAGCTTACCATCGCAGGAATATGCATGGCAAGTTTGAATTTGATAGGACAATTCTTACATGCCAAAATTAATTGTTTAGATGTATTCTCATGAACCCTCCAGAAAATTTCTCCCGCCAAGATTTCTTTATGGTAGCCACACTTTACAGGTATCAACATTTAATCCAGTGGCGTGCCCTGGGTTTTGGCTGTTTTTGGTGGGTTTAGAACCTGATCAATGGGGGTTTAGAGGAGTAAAAGGAATATTTTCTCTGCACTGAAAGCTCCGAAAACACCTTATTTTTAAAATATTTTAAAATAGGGAAGGGTAGGGGTGATTTTTGTTTGTTTGTCTTTTATTTTATTTTAGGTTAGGTTAGGTCAGACCTCGAATGGTTAGAAACCTAAGGAGTGTTTAAGCGTAGGAAAAAAACTACCCCTAATTTTCATTTTATTTATAAGATAATGGGGGTAGGGGTGTCTGTGCCCAAAAGGCACTTTGTGGGAAAGCACATAAATATTCAAAGCACAGTCTCCTATAAAATGCTAAAGAATAACAGTTCTATACAATGTGTCCGTAATCTCTAATAACCAAGAGCGGTATTATCCTCTTAGAAATTTTTTTTCAATATTGAAAATTTTAGTACCCCCCCCCCCCCCCCCCCACAGCGAACTATGAACTCTGGCCGCAGCGCTCGGCTCCCTAGCCTGCCTAGCCGCAGCGCTCGGCCCCCTTGCCTGCTTGGCCACAGCGCTCGGCCCCCTTGCCTGCTTGGCCACAGCGCTCGGCCCCCTTGCCTGCCTAGCCGCAGCGCTCGGCTCCCTAGCCTAAAACCTAACCTAACCTAAATAGTTGTTCGTCGGTAGTGGGGGGGGGGGGGGGGTACAAAATTGAAAAAAATGAAAAAAAAATTTCTAAGAGGATAATGCCCCAAGAGCAAATAATATACACAAGGAACAAGCTGTTAAAAAATTGCACGTATATAGCATTTTTAAACATGTTTTTATGCCTTGCGCGCTCCCTGTGCATTATGTAAGTGTAGGCTGGTTATGATGATGTACAAATCATTTGACAGCCAGCAGAATTCAAGCTACTAAAAAATACATTCCTATTCTGACCTATATTTCAAGTCTTATTTTACCCTGGGATCTTAAGGGACAAGACATTGGATGATACATTGATATAAACTTTGAGTACCAGTTTGATTTACGGTTCAATGTCCCCTCCTTCCCTGAACTTTATCAATGACATTAAAATCTGATTGAATGTTTCTTTTCTGTTTTAGATTCCAGATTGTATTGTTGATAATAACACAGGTAATTTATCACATCGTATTATAGATAGATTTTCGCGGATTGTAAAATGAAATATCGTAGGATCAATGTATGTATTTTTATTTGACAAAAGATGAAATAAAAATTGTGTTCTAAGCTTAGCTTCTCTTCTTTTATCTATCAATGGGGTATTCGTATGTTAAAAAAAAACCAATTTCCAGCATTTTCTCTCAAGAAGGAACGGCTACGGAGTTTTTACATTTTTGACACACCATTGTATGGAACTAGCCAAATTAAAAAGAAAACCTCATCAATTCTCCCAAAATCGAAAAAATTGAGGAGGGTAAAATGAGGGGGTTCAAGTTATGAGGGTGGTTAACACCCCCTTTACCCCAAATCCCCCACCTACCTTGGGTTTTTATGTTTAAACAGTAGTGAATTTAAGATGAATATATGTTTTAGATCCTAGAGTAGAAATTACAAATGTTATAGAAGATCAAAAGAGACCAGATAAAATTGGAGGGTAAATTTTAATACTTGAAGTTGGTAAAAGTTACTTGTAAATAAGGGAACTAATTCGGGTCGACGAATCCTGATTGACGAATATTTAGGCAATTTTTAGATTTGTCGCCTATTTAACGAGGCACTTTTACCAGAATAAAAATGCTTTGTTTTAACATTTTTTTAACAATGACAATTGTGATGTGCGCAGCGCAAAAAAGAGCATAGAGGTATAAAAAGTAGAGAACCACGTAAACATCAAACAATTATGATATCCACCGTCTATCTTTAATTGAAGCTGAGTAAATCTAATGTTATCAAATGTTTTATAAAACACTTTCTTATATTGATTGGTTAAAAAGCTTTAAGCTATTTTCATTACAGCTTGATGATAATTTCAATCTGCAGAAGGGGTAGTTTTGTTCTTTATCATTGGGGATCTACATCAGTTTATCGCCCATTGTCTTTAATATTTTTAATCAGAAACATTTTTTATAGAGGTTTCTTTCTTTTTGGTTGGGCGGGAGGTGCCGTGGGCCTCCCAGAGGGATATCTCATAAGAGTCTTAAAGTACCCCAACCCCCCCAAAAATAGTTAAAAATAGTGGATCTATAAGAAGCTTCCGTGTAAAGCAGAACCATAGCGGTTCAGTAGTTTATCAGATCCTTTACTACAGACAGACTGGCAAACACACACACAGAAAATCTTCCCGTTACTAACATTTAAAAATATATTTTAGGCCAAATTGTGTAAAGTTTGATGTTGACCTTCCTCATGAATTTGATGAAAATAATTGTGTGCCTAAGTAAGATTTTCATTATTTTCTACCTATCAATTACGGGTGAGACAGTTGTCTGTGACACTCTAACGTCAGCGCCTACAACCTAGGATAACTAAGGAGAACCTTTTATGTCCAAACACCCGGGGTATTAGGATAGTAACACCCAACAGAAAACCAACTCTTTGATTGCACGATATTTGTCTGAAAGTCCTAACTGTGTGTACATGGTAACTAGTTGTGCCTGTTTAAAGTCTTTGATTATGACGCGGTGTTGGGACCAGGTTTGGACTCATCACCTCCCCCAAGACGAGCAGATACGGTCACGGGTTTCATTAATAGTAGCAAAGATACTATTCAACAAAATTTTGTCTGTCTGTGCGTCAGTATGTAACGCAATTTTTCCTTTGTTGTTTGACTTGAATAAAGGGTACTACGTCAAACATTAGATACGTCAAACAGTAGATGCGACAAACGCTAGATAGACAAACAGTAGATGCGATGTCTTTCTACAAAACTGTCCATCTGTCATTATGACAGGCTGCCATTTAAAACAGACAGCTTATTTTTTGTGGTCTTTCCATTTCTTCTTATGTTTATTTTTCTCAATTTTATTCTACTTTTTTTGAAGCTTGGCAGCTGGATGTTAGTCAATATTAAAAAAACAGCTAGAAGTCTAAACCTGACCCAAAAATAGCAACCTCTCTTTTTAATTTAATTCAAACAAATTTTCTACTAGTGAATATAATCATTCTTGTTTATCTTTTTTAGAAAACTTCACTTTATCTGGGTTGGTGGACTACTGCCCTACAAATATATTCTAAATATCAAATCTTTTAAAACAAATAATCCAGAATATGAGGTATTTACAAAGGGATAGATCAATGAAGGATAAAATATATTTCCTCCATAATATCTTTTTAATTACCTTTTTTTTCATCTCTCCCTTCTTAATTCAGTATGGCTACGAAACCGATTAATATCCGCTGTATTTAAATTAAACTAGTTCTGAGCCAGTGGCCGCACTGATAAATTATTTTTCGTATTGTGTTATATACAATTTTCCACGAAAAAGGAAATTAAAAACATAAAATCAATGCCGTTTTCAATGGCTCGGGCCTTCGAACCCTTGGGGCTTACTGAACTGAAATTTATCTAATAATTTTTCCATTTCATTATCCACGAAAAGCTGTCTGTAATACGATTCGATAAATATATGTTTAAAATTCATATATATATTTTTTTGCCTTCAAAAATCATTTTTAAACAAAATTTAATTGCATAGTTTTGTTTAAGAGCAACATTTAAAGTGTATTGGCTTACCTGTGTGTCTGTGTAATTGTTGCGAAGGATCTCGTTAACCGCTATTCGGATATGGTTATCTTGTCTCTCATTTACAATAAAGCTTTTAATAAGTCTGGAGAATTTTTAAACCTATATTTGGGAAGAGCACACCATTCCAAGAGAAATAATCCCTAAAATAAATTAACCCCTTATTTTTTCTCAAATTTTTACTTTTTTATATTTTAGATAAATTTATGGACTCAAGTGATAACAAAAGAGTTGTTAGAAAATAGTACAAATATATTTATTGTTAATAATATTACAAGGTTAGAAATTTTGACAACCCCTTCAAAACTTAATTGATGGGGGTGCAGGGGGGTAGATACACACCCCTAGCTGTCTCCACTAAATATTCAACATATTCAAAATGCAGCTGGCAATTTTTGTGTGACCTTTTTAGCTTGGGTGTTTTAGGGGTTGTAGAGGGGAAAACACTTGGGGGCCTGTATCAACCCCGTAAATTTTTGCAAGGGGTTGGATACACCACCCTTATGCATGTCTCTGCCCAAAAACAAATTTGGCTGTGCCCTTTCCTATGTTGTGTTAAATGTGTGTCCTAAAAGATAAAACTCAAGAACACACATTTAAACATAAAATAGGAAGCATCTCCGTACGAACCGTACTTTGCTTGTCATATCCCGATTAACATACATTTATTTTCATTCATATATATTATTTTAGTGCCATGGAGGATTACATAACAAAGGATTTAATAGATGCAGAGTCCAACATGGGGGCTAAATCTGATATTCTTAGGCAAGTGTAATAAAATTTTATGATACCGACTTTTTTTTTGCAAATTTTATAACAAGAATTTAACATAAATATAAAGTAGAATTAAGATATAATATAATATAAATTAGATATTAAGTAGAAAGATGTCAAACGTTTGTCAGGATCAAGCTTAAGATCATGATAATTGTTGTACCAATTGGGCTCTGCTTTTCTGGGAAAATGTCCACTTTTCGTACAAAGGTTTAATGCTATTTTCTTGGGATATGATTGTAGGGGGGGGGGGGGGTAGGTGAGACACTTTATACTGGAAGTTAGGGTGATTGCCTAACAATTAAGTATAATACAATAAAAAGGCGTGAAAAAAACTATTCTGTATTGTTTGATTATATGTTTTTGTTGTTTTAATTTTGATAAAATATTAAAAAGGTAAATTTGTTTTCCATCATTGAAGATGTACAACAATTTATCAGCCATTGTCTGATACCATCATAATTTAAAAATAATAACCAAACACTTTTTTTAGATATGAGGTTGTGTATAAAAATGGAGGGGTCTACTTTGATACAGATTCACACAGGTTAGCTTTGTATTTTGTGGCGTTGCTACAATAGACCTAATTACAATGAATTAGATCAATGATTTATTCTTGTTTGATATAGGTCTTTTCTAGGATTAGTTCTATTGTAATTAGATCTTATGTCCTTAGGTCTTATGTATGATTAAGTCTTTTGTAGCATTAGGCCTTTTGTATAATTAGGTCTATTGTATGATTATTTTTTTGTAGGATTTGGCCTTTTGTATGATTAGGTCTTTTGTAGGATTAGGCCTTTTGTAATTAGATCTTATGTCATTAGATCTTATGTCATTAGATCTTATGTAATTAGGTCTTTTGTAGGATTAGGACTTTTGTAAAATTAGGTCTTTTTTAGCAACGACCTGTTAATGGATTCTTTTAACCTTGTTCTAGAATAATATAAGCGGAGCTACTGTTATTGTCATTCAGTCGGTTTTGAAATTCTTCATGATAATGGATATATTATTACTTGGATCTTACACCAGATTTTCATGTTCTCCAATAAAGTGAAACTTGCAGTGGGTTAAAATAACGTTTCCCCCTTCCACCATCTTTATCCCATCCTCTTCCCTTCTACTGGATGAACGATGTAGAGTTCAATGTTAGCAAGCTGTATTGGCGACAACTTCTCCCCTGTCAAGGATATTCTACATCCATTTGTATAATACACATTCGTTTTCCCATGTATTTTCTTCATACAAAGTAGTCTGGTCTGTCTGTGTCTTGATAACCACTGGACCGATATGGTTCTCCTTTACAACGAGGCTTCTCTTAGACCCTGAGAAGGTTCATAACTATTTTGGGAGGAGATGCCATCACCCTCGCCTTAAAAAAAACAACTATCAATATATTTTTTAAAATTTTTCTTTTAAATCTATAATGTGATATTTTTTTAGTGAGAAACCTTTTCTAGAAGTTCTAACTCGTAGTTTTGTTACTCATGTTAATGGAGGTAAATTTCTTACATTTTTATTCAGTTGCAATTCTTTCTTATTGTTATTGGAATCATCTTGCAAAAATTTATAGGACATTTCTATCTACAGTAATCGAAGGACATAACATAAAATTAATTTATACTAAACTGTAGATATTTTACCACTTTATTTTGCCTTTTATATATAGAAGCTAATCAAGTAATATTAGCATGATTGTTTAACTGTTATCTAACCGTTACCGACATAAGAACCTTCCATAATTGAGCTTTTGATAGTTATTTATCGCATCGTATAATAGACAGCTTTCCGCGGACAGTAAATTAAAGAAATATAAGATTAATTCCAGTTTTGTTAGACCAGAGGGGGCGAAGGCCTGGGCTGACAACACTGGTATTAACATCATGTTTTTGTATTTTATAATTCGTAGAAAATTATTTATAATTCGATACGATACATGATTTTAGGTATTTTTGTTTTTAGGTTATAATAACATCTCCAATTCTGTTTTTGGATTTCCACGGGTAAGCAGATTAAATTTTAACCAAATAGTCAGGTGCAAGGACGTGCATTTGGTGTGGTAAAGACAGGGAGGGAGGGGACACTTGAATGTAAATTAAACTGGTGCCCAAAGTTTTAAAAACCAGGCTCTATCTTTTATTGGGTTAATTTGGATACTTTAATCAAATCTTTAACGGTTGGTAAAACATGGAGTGTCTATATTTTTCAACTATTTCTTGTAATCTACAGAAGAGGTGATTTTCTATATTATCATTGGGGCTGTACATCAATTTACCGTCCATTGTCTTATTCCTTGATATCCCTGAGTTAAGTAAAAAGTTTTTAAAAAATATGTTTAACCTTTCCCTCTCTTGTAAAAAAATTATTCCTCTGGCTCTTTAGGAGGTTTACTAAAATAGAACACACTTAGTATTTATTAGTATTCATCTAACAGATCTATAGTATAGATGTATACACAGACAACTACCACCCTTCATTTTTCAAAGACCTCTTTCGTCCGCTTCTAAATTATTTTCTGCTACTTGGCTGTGTTAATATAAGCGATACCATTGGTTGATTTTCAATGACCCAAATAGAAAGGTTGCACAAGACGGTTGCGATGGTGAGATACAGTTATTTAACCCTTTCTCCCTCTAGTATTTACTTTATACTAGTGTTTTTACTCTAATATTAATTCATTTATAATTTATTTGGATTGTTTCCCCCCACCGAATAATCTTTGAAAAATGGCAACCCACCAAAAGATGATCAGGCCCATCGCCCCATAGTTTGAAGCCCTTTATTTTCAGCATTTCATTTAACCTAAATCCCCAAAAGTTAAATCAAATGATTTGAAAGGTTTTGTGTTTTTTCTTTATTTTTAACATTTTTTATTTTAGGGATCAAAGTTTTTAAAGTATGTGCTAGAACTTTTAAGATATCATATTGGAAAGGTAAGTGTTATTTTGATAAATTTTGTTAAACTAATTTTCTTTCTACATTAGCATTGCATCTCTATAACAAAAGTTTCTTAAAAACATAGGTATGTCAAAGACCCTCTTTTTAGGAACATATATTTTTCTATGGAGGATTTCCCCAAGGAGGGTAAAGGAAGAAGTTTCAATAAAAAGGATATTCATATCTGCTCAGTGGTTTGCTTCACACAGCCAGACACATAGACATCTATAATGATAATGATATATATATATATACTAGCGGCTTCGCCCCTAGCCTCTAGGGGCTTTGCCCCAAGAAGTTTGATCAAAACAATTTTTCGTACTTTAGATTTTTAAAAAAAATATTTTAAGAAAAATTTCTTTGAGGGGGGGGGGAATTTTTTTATTTTTTTTCGGGGGGGGAGTCGAACCCACTTTTTCAATTTTAGTTTTAAAAAGAAATTTTTTTTTTTGGGGGGGGGGGTATTTTTCATTTTTTGGGGGGGTGGGGGTGTCTCACCCCCCAGGAAAATAGTTATAAACCTTCCCGGGACTTATGAGAAGCTACCCTGTAAAGGAGAACCCGATCGGTTAAGCGGTTGGCGAGATCCTTCGCTACAAACAGACAGACAAACAAACAGACAGACAGACAAACAAACAGACAGACAGACAAACAGACAGACAGACATCGTTCTACTTTGTATTATAGATATAAGAATCTATATCTTATCACTGTTATATAGTTTTCTTTTCATTTTGAGTTAGTTTGCTATTGATAACTATGTATTAGATACTTATAATTTTCCAGTATGGCTTCAAAACCGATTAATATCCGCTGGTTCAAAGCCATACTGAAAAATCATTTATCGTATTATATCCAGTTTTTACGAATATAAAAATGCACAATCATAATAATAAAACCAGTTTTAATAGACCATGTCTTTGACATCTTAGGGCTAACAAAACAGGTTTTAATCATAATATTGTATATTTAAATGTCTGCGTAAAGCTGTTTACATTACGATGCAATAAATAATAATTCCTTTGTTTAGAATCCTGGTGGAGGTGTTCCTTGGAAAACTGGTCCAGCTTTTTGGTCTGGAGCATTTGTAAGTTTTCAGTTAATCAGGGAGGAACGGGATATTGGGCTGCTTATTACGCTAGTACCCAAAGTTTTATAATAAATAGCGTTTTCTTATTTGTTGGCTCAACAACAAATTTATTCAATTTTGATTGGTTGGCTCATTAAGTTGAGAGATTCATTTTTATTTTTGTTTTTAATTGTAATTATCTTTCTTATATTTTTAGTTAAAATACAACAGTTCGTCAATAAATATGATACCTCAGAAGTATTTGTGCCTGGAGAAAACTGATATCGCCCTGGTTTCCCAGGTTTACAAAGATATATATCTTTTTTAATGGAACAAAGGTGTTGCTTAACTTAACCCACTTACCATTGACAGAAATTGATATACAATATCTTTGTTTCTTTATTTGCACAAGAAAAAAAACCTAATTTTCCATAGCATATTTTGGAAATGTTATTGGACCAACGCCAAATTTATTTTTTTACTAAATAATTTTAATTCAGCAAGCTCTTAAACGGCTGGCAGCACAGTCTCTGTACATTATAACCCGAAAAAAGCAATACTTTTGTTCCATTAAAACACACACTTTTAAATTGGTTAGTCACACCACAATGATTTTATTACAACTTTTAAATCTTCAAAATTATATCCTATCACACAAAGTAGTATATAAAATTAATGCCAATTTTAATGGCCTTGGCCTTCGGCCCCTCGGGGCTAATAAAAACTGGTTTTAATCATATATTTTTTTTTCTAATATCCACGGAAAGCTGTTCATAATACGATGCAATAAATAACTTTTATATATTTTTTCAGACTCATGATGCCACTTGGTTGGGTTAAAAATTCAGATGTGATATACTAGTAGCAAAGCTACTCTATAAGTGTTTCAGACTGTCTGTCTGTCCTTCTGTCTATCCTTCGGTAATGGCAGCTTTTTTTTTACTAAAAATTCAAATCTTATATATTTTAAACTTTTTGGCCTTTTTTTTACCCCTTTTACTAGAATTATGTAATCAAGTAGTAACCAATTATTTTAAAAGTTGAGAAATTATTTATAATTTTCCTATATCTACTGAAAAAGGTGCAATTTATGTATTATTCTGTGATATTATTAATTATGTGTTTTAATTTTTTATGAAGACAATTACATCCATAAGTAGCGCAGCAGTAGCAAGATCAAAGCATTTAAATAAATGAAAATTGTGGCCGCGCGTCATTCGGCCAAAGCTAAAAATTTAAAACCGTTTAATGCTTTAGAAATTTGTTTAAGTAGATGGATTACACTAGTTTAGACTTCTAGCTGATTTTTGAAATTGTAAAAGGTTGTTTTCCCCGAGGCTACAGGCGGCTGACGCGCGTCTGCCGAGCCCTGACTATTAGGGAGGGTCAATTTTGGACATTTTTATGTGAGACCTAAGCGGGAACTTGCACTTGATTTATATAAGTATGATACACCTCTGTATGCTTTAAAATTAGTCTTAAGTCTAAAAACCGTTGGCCACCACACATACAATTGTATAGCTATTTGTGAATGGGAGTATAAAATTTATCAAATCTCAACTATGGCTTCATGGTGCTCCCTAAGAAAGCCTTAAGAAGTAGAATCAAGACCTTTTATCCGTTTCAAAATATCTCGTTCCAAGCCTGATATAATCTCAAAAAAAGTCATTTCTAAGGCTAGGAACAAGATATTTTAAAACGAACAACAGTTCCTGATTCCACTTCCCAAGGCCTTTTCAGGGAGCACCATGAAGCCATAGTTCTGATTAAATAATTTTTTATACAAATATATTTGTGTTCGCCAACGGTTTTTAGACTTCAGAGCTGGATCTTTAAAAGCGTAGCCGTTGCCATAGTCGTGGTCAGAGTTACAGCCACCAACCTAATAGCGATCTTTAAATCATATTAACCACGCGTTGCCGTGGCCACAAAAAAAAATGCGATCTTTAAATCATATTGGCAACGCGTGGTCCTAATCGTAGCGTGGTTAACCAGGCTAAAAGTGACCACAGTCCGTTAGTGTGGCTACAACTACAGCCATGACTACGGCCACGGCTACAGCCACGCCAACGGCTACACATTTAAAGATCCAGCTCAGATAAATTTTAAAGCATCCAGAGGTGTATTATACTTCCCGCTTAGGTCTAAGATAAAAATGTCCAAAATCGACCCACCCTACTGACTATTGATTTTCCACCCTAGTTTTAGAGTAACTGTGCATATAAATACTAAAGTATCAAAACAGGATGGCCGGGGGTGAAACAAGAGAATATATATACCAGTATGGCTTCGAAACCGATTTATATCCGCTGGATTAGAACCAGTTCTCAGCCATGCCGAATTATCACGTATAGCATCGTACTACAGACAGTTTTATACGAATATTGAAATAAAAATAATAATAATAATATAATACCAGTTTTGGCTTAATCTTCAATTTTTTTATTTTAATATCCGCGGTAATAATACGATGCTATAACTATATATTATACAGGGAGGAAGGGACATTGGACTGTTTGTTAAAGTTTTATATTCACCTAATCTTTAATTCAGTGCATTGAAAAGATGATTGGGTTGTTAAGACCTTTTCCAAAAATAATCTTAATCTAGATGAGGGGTATTGGGGGTTGTAAAACTATCTATCGTCTATTGTCCTATCCCTTTATATCCCTGCAATAACTTAACACGTCTTGCATTATTACAATCAATTGTTTCATATCCATCGATAGTTGTAAAATCAGTTTTATTTTGGAATTTTTGTCATTTCATAGTTTTGAAAATATTGAATAGGTACTTTATTTGCATTAAACTTTTTTGACTAGTCAAAAATAGTAAATTTTAAGACTATTTCTATGGTTACATTTTTTATCAGAAGCTGCTCTTTTCATTGGTGGAAAAGTTAGTAAATTATTTTTGTTATGTGCCATGTCATTTGCTCTTTAGATATTGTTAAATAAATTTTGTTACTTTTATCTATACTAGTTACTTCACACCTAGCCTCTAGGGGGAGGGTAGGAAGGTCAAAAAAGAAGCCTGAAACCACCCAAATACATATGTAAAGTTTCACTAAATACTACAATAAATTTGATCCAGCAATTTTCGAGATCTTTAGCTACAGACAAAAAACTTTACAACTTTATATAAAAGGATAAATAATTCAATGAATAATAAAAAAAGTGATTTTTGATTATTTCTCGCTATTTATTTCTAACATATCTAGCTAAGGTTTCAGTACATACTGTAATAAATAAATAGGAATAAATAAATTATAATATTGCAACAAATTTTTAATTTTTGGTATCACAGCCGCTGCTAATTAAGCATGGTAGACGGGGGCGGGGGCATAGGCGGGAGCTGGGGCGTAAGCAGGGGCGGGCTTGTAGGCGGGGGCGGGTTTGTAGGCAGGGGCAGCCTTGTAGGGGGCGGGAGCGGCGGCGTACTTGGCCTCGCCGGAGTAGGTCACATCAGCAACATAACCGCTGTAGGCGTCGGCAACCTTGTAGTTGACAGTCTGCAGTCTGCCGTCGGGAAGGGCGACGCTGTAAGAGCCGGAGGTGGCGTACCCGTCTCTGTTCTCTCCGGCCTGGAAGTTGGCACCGGAGTAGTCGTCGGCAACGGCGTAGTTGTAGGCGTACACGGCGGGCTCGTTGTATTCGGGCTCAGCGGCGTGGTAGGCGGGCTTGGCGGGAGCGTGGTACACTGGCTTGGCGGGAGCATGGTAAACAGGCTTGGCTGGGGCATATGTTGGGGCGGGCTTGTAAGCGGGGGCAGGGGCGTGGTAAACAGGTGCAGGTGTAGCCTTGTACACTGGAGCAGGGGCATAAACTGGGGCAGGGGCAGGCTTGTAGACAGGGGCGGGGGCGTGATAGACGGGAGCGGCGTATGCAGGGGCGGGAGCGTGATACACGGGGGCGTTGTAGGCGGGGGCGGCCTTGTATGGCACAGCTGCGGGAGCGTGAACGGCGGTCACTGGCTTCTCATAACCTCCATACCCATGCACGGACTGGGGGGCGGCGTGGGGCTGGCTGCTGACGGCAGCATGGGCCGCAAAGTGGGGCTTGTGCACGGCATGGCTTACGGAGGGGGCGTTGCCCAGCTTGATGGCCTGGTGGTGGCTCTGGTCGGCAGAGATTCCGGCCACAAAAAGGGCAGCAGCTGATACATACAGGAATACCTGAAATAATGATATTATTGTCAATATATTTTGATTAACAGGTTGAGACTTTAGTCTTTAAAAAATGCAAAATTATCCCTTGACCAATGAAAAGCTGTCCTGCGTTTGCAAAATTATCAATATTGCCGTTTAAGACATCTTAACTGACAAACAGACACAAATATATCAACTTTTTAGTAATAAGATAAATCGAACTTTTATCCTTATGAAAACTTCAAAAAAGTAAAGTTTAAACAATTTTAACTGTTAAAGACCATAGTATAAACAAATTATTGTTTGAACTTTAAGAATGAAAATTGTATTTTTCACTTATTTGCTTTTAAACTATTTTTTTTTGTAATGATTTGATTGTTATTCACCTTCATGGTTGGGATGTGTCCACGAACTGATGAAAATATTAGGGTAGCAGCCAATATTTATACTAAAATTTTCATGTGCTACACATAGATAGATACATTTGTCAACGATCGGGGATGACCTATTGAAAGATAAATATACATGAGTGAGAGAGAGAGACAGAGAGAGACACAGAGAGACACAGAGAGACAGAGAGAGAGAGAGAGAGAGAGAGAGAGAGAGAGAGAGAGAGAGAGAGAGATATAGAACAACACTTGATATTAATACCGAAAAGGTTTTAGAGAGAGATAGGGATAGAGGAGGGGGGGGGGGAAGTGCGTCAAGGGGTTACCCTGCATATGTACGCACCTACGCAAATAGGCGTCATCAGCATCGTACCATAGTAGAGTAGTTTTACCCAGGGAGGGAGGGGACAAGGAGCTGTTTATTACACTAGTCCCCAAAGTTTTAATAACGTTTTCTTATTCGTTGGGTAAACAACTTTGGGGACTTTTATGAATTTTATTGGTTGATTCAATAAGTTACGTGTCCCAACGTTTCAACCATTAATTGTAATCTACAGAAGGGGTAATTTTGTGAATCATTTTGAGGATGTACATCAATTTATCGGCCATTGTCTTATGCCTTTAGATCCTTGAGTTTTACCCCCCTCGGGGTTAAAGAAGAGAAATATAGATAGACGGCAGTTTCTTCAATGTTACTCAAATATTTTTAAAGAAATAGGGCATAAAATGTTAGAAAGATAGATAGAGAGAGAGAGAGAGAGAGGAAAAGAGAAATCTTATGTATATAGAGTAGCTTTACTATTAAATATTTAATTTAATCCTATTTATTTTAAACTTTTTATATTATATACAAAAAGGAAAACAGTAAAAGTGTCTGACTATGACGTCAGAAAAAATTTACAACTAACCAATGAGAGGCCGCTATATATTTTACCATTGTGAATACTGGCTTCTCATTGGTTAATTGTAAATTTTTTCTGACGTCATAGTCAGACACTTTTACTGTGGCCACAAAAAGCTATTAAAAGAAAAATTGACAACCTTTTCTTAATTGTAGAACAGCTATGCTGAAAAATTTTTTTTTTTTGGCAAGTTTGAACTATCTAGGAAGACTCAATCAAACCCGAAACATTAATATTGGATCTTTAATAACATTTTGACATTTTGATTTTTTAACTTGGCTCAGAACCGGTTCTGATCCAGCAGATATTATGCCATACGGAGTAATTGTTTATAGCATTGTATTATGGACAGCTTTTCGCGGATATTAAGATAAAAAACTAAAAGATTAAAACCAGTTTTGCTGGCCCAAAAGGGTCGAAGGCCTGGGCTAACAAAACCAGTATTAATTTTATGATTTTTCATTTTTATATTTGTATAAAATTATCTGTTATACAATGATAAACCTGATTTTTCAGTATGGCTGAGAACCGGTTCTAATCCAGCGGATATTAATCGGCTTTGCAGCCATACTGGAAAAATAAATTGCAGACATTATCAGAACACCGCAAATTGTTGCTAAACATAAAAAACACGCATAAAAGTCAACGCAACCTTTTCTTAACAACACTCATATATTTTACACATATCACCCCGTCTGTCTGTCTGTCTGTCTATCTGTCTGACTGTATGTCTGTCTGTATGACCTATACCTCCATGCAGAGAGAGAGAAAGGGGACAAGGGGTTGTTTATTACACTAGTCCCCAAAGTTTTATGATATTGTTTTCTTATTCGATAGCCAAACAACTTTGGGGACTTCAGTGAATTTGATTGGTTGTTTCATTAAGTTCAGTGTCCAGACGTTTCAACCACTAATTTTAATCACAATAAAGTATAATTTTTTGTATATATCGGCCATTGTCTTATCCCTTTAGATCCCGGACTTCTATGTCTGTTTTCCTTATCAATCAATAATCAGAAGTGTATTAATATTGAATAAAAATTTAGATCTTAATCATTTGATGTGTTTTTTATTCGTTTTCAGCGGCGGTAAAAATATGTTTTGATTTTAAATTGTTGCGTTGAAATAATCCTAAGCTTTTCAAGGAATATCTATAATTAGGTCCAACGGGTAGTTGTAATAGTTAATTTAGAAACGTTAGAATCTTCCTTACAATTCAAAAATATGCTTGAGGATTCCTGTAACAGCTGGGAATGATTAAGAAAATAATAAAAAGGATGACAATATCCTTAAAGCGAAGCTCAACAAATCAGAAGGCAGACAAACGACTATTAATAAATGTAGAGTAATAATGCATCGAATCAAAATGTTTTAAATGGACCTACGGGCTTTTTGGTAATGATTATAGAATTGCTACGCTTTCTAAATTCAAACTAGTTATTCATCATATAAAGTTTGACATCGATAGGACCATTCTAAATGCATGTAAAAATAAGAATTAACAGATAAACCTGATATAGAGAAATGAAGTCACGTGAATGGATGTAGATTTACGTGGATATTATGACAGTAAAATAATTGTCTTCAATTAAGGTTGCTAACATGGACATCGTTTATTGGCCAGCACGTTATTTCAGTAGGGGAGAAGGGGATGTGGTAAAAGTGGAGATGGGGGATAATCGTCATTTCAAGTTTCACAACATGATAATCTGGTGTAAGATCCAAGCAATAATAAATCCATTGTCGCGTTGCAATTAGGGTCAATTTTTAGAGTTTAACGAAGCGATGAAAAACTGTCGTAAAGATTTGGAAGAAAATAAAAAAGCTGTGTTTTGTTTCATTTTTCCTTTTTAAACCACTTTTTGTTTCACGTTTTAATTTGAGTGTTTGCTATTGTTTTTTTTTAACATTTAATGAGGAGTTTCGTACAAAATAGCTAAAATACAAATTAGCAGTGTAGTTTGCGTACAAAAGACTTTATTCCAAAAATATATAATAGCATAAAACCATCCTTGAACATAATTAAGTTTACCTTAATTGGAGAACTAATTAGGCTCATTAGTTGGCGAGATATTAACGGACAAACAAGAAAACCTTACTACCATATAAAATAACTATGTCCCACCCCCCAGGAAAATAGCCTAAAACCACCACAGGACCAGTAGGTATATACCCTGAAGAGCAGAATCCAATCGGTTCAGTGGTTACCAAGACCTTAAGCTTCAGACGGACGGACAGACGGACGGACGGACGGACAGACATCATTCTACTTTGTATTATAGATAATAACGATATAAATGCTACTATTATTAATTTTTGGGAAGGGGGGGACATTAGAATGTAATTTATACTGGTACCCAAAGTTTTATAAACATGATCTCTCATTCATTGACTTAAAAACATGTTGACATTTATTATATCTTGCAGTTTCCAATCTTTTCAGACAACAACTTCAATATTCAGAAAGGATAATTTTGTTTATCATAATTGGGGATTTACAGAACCTAGTAAAAGTGT